>NW_021703770.1:71938075-72188788 GCF_005190385.1 Monodon monoceros | reverse complement strand
AAAAGAAGTAAAGCTGTCACTGTTTGCAGATGCCATGATACTATACATAGAGAATCCTAAAGATGCTACCAGAAAACTACTAGAGCTCATCAATGAATTTGGTAAAGTAGCAGGATACAAAATTAATACACAGAAATCTCTTGCATTCCTATACACTAATGATGAAAAATCTGAAAGTGAATTTAAGGAAACACTCCCATTTACCATTGCAACAAAAAGAATAAAATACCTAGGAATAAACCTACCTAAGGAGACTAAAGGCCTGTATGCAGAAAACTATAGCACACTGATGAAGGAAATTAAAGATGATACAAATAGATGGAGAGATATACCATGTTCTTGGATTGGAAGAATCAACATTGTGAAAATGACTATACTACTCAAAGCAATCTACAGATTCAATGCAATCCCTATCAAACTACCACTGGCATTTCTCACAGAACTAGAACAAAAAATTTCACAATTTGTATGGAAACACAAAAGACCCCAAATAACCAAAGCAATTTTGAGAAAGAAACACGGAGCTGGAGGAATCAGGCTCCTTGACTTCAGACTCTACTACAAAGCTACAGTAATCAAGACAGTATGGTACTGGCACAAAAACAGAAATATAGATCAATGGAACAGGATAGAAAGCCCAGAGGTAAACCCACGCACATACAGTCACCTTATCTTTGATAAAGGAGGCAAGAATATACAGTGGAGAAAAGACAGCCTCTTCAATAAGTGGTGCTGGGAAAACTGGACAGCTACATGTAAAAGAATGAAATTAGAACACTCCCTAACACCATGCACAAAAATAAATTCAAAATTGATTAAAGACCTAAATGTAAGGCTAGACACGATAAAATTCTTAGAAGAAAACATAGGCAGACCACCCTATGACATAAATCACAGCAAGATCCTTTTTGACCCATCTCCTAGAGGAATGGAAATAAAAACAAAAATAAACAAATGGGACCTAATGAAACTTAAAAGCTTTTGCACAACAAAGGAAACCATAAACAAGATGAAAAGACAACCCTCAGAATGGGAGAAAATTTTTGCAAATGAAGCAATGGACAAAGGATTAATCTCCAAAATCTATAAGCAGCTCATGCAGCTCAATATCAAAAAAGCAAACAACCCAATCCAAAAATGGGCAGAAGACCTAAATAGACATTTCTCCAAAGAAGATATACAGATTGCCAACAAACACATGAAAGAATGCTCAACATCATTAATCATTAGAGAAATGCAAATCAAAACTACAATGAGATATCATCTCACACCAGTCAGAATGGCCATCATCAAAAAATCGAGAAACAATAAATGCTGGAGAGGGTGTGGAGAAAAGGGAGCCCTCTTGCACTGTTGGTGGGAATGTAAATTGATACAGCCACTATGGAGAACAGTATGGAGGGTCCTTAAAGGACTAAAAATAGAACTACCATATGACCCAGCAATCCCACTACTGGGCATATACCCTGAGAAAACCATAATTCAAAAAGAGTTGTGTACCAAAATGTTCATTGCAGCTCTATTTACAATAGTAAGGACATGGAAGCAACCTAAGTGTCCATCAACAGATGAATGGATAAAGAAGATGTGGCACATATGTACAATGGAATATTACTCAGCCATAAAAAGAAACGAAATTGAGCTATTTGTAATGAGGTGGATTGACCTAGAGTCTGTCATACAGAGTGAAGTAAGTCAGAAAGAGAAAAACAAATACCATGTGCTAACACATATATATGGAATTTAAGAAAAAAAAAAATGTCATGAAGAACCTAGGGGTAAGACAGGAATAAAGACACAGACCTACTAGAGAATGGACTTGAGGATATGGGGAGGGGGAAGGGTAAGCTGTGACAAAGCGAGAGAGTGGCATGGACATATATACACTACCAAACGTAAGGTAGATAGCTAGTGGGAAGCAGCCGCATAGCACAGGGAGATCAGCTCAGTGCTTTGTGACCACCTAGAGGGGTGGGATAGGGAGGGTGGGAGGGAGGGAGACGCAAGAGGGAAGAGATATGGGAACATATGTATATGTATAACTGATTCACTTTGTTATACAGCAGAAACTAACACACCATTGTAAAGCAATTATACTCCAATAAAGATGTAAAAAAAAACCAAAAAAACAGCACTGGCGCAAAGTAAGCAATATGTAAGTGCATTTTTTGTTCGTCCTTGAGCTGTTACAAACGACCTATTCCTTGTATTATCCTGGCACCCAGTCTGGCTTTGTCTCCAATTAGAAAAAGGCAGAAATGGTGGTGCTGGTGCGAGGCGGAGTGGGGAAGCTGCATTGGAATTGGCAGTAATTTTTGAGTAAACTAAGTGGTAGGTCGTTGAGCATATATACATTCACATATTTTATAAATATGAAAGCATTTGCAGGGGGAAGTCTGAAGTTCTCAGAAAATTCTGCTTACCAGAGAAATTATGTTACTTACATCCTTATTATTCCTCTTTCTTCTGGAAAGCCTTCTTATCTAACTGCCTCCCTTGATCTTATTTTTATCAACTTTCCCATGAAAAGGCCATCTTGGCCCTCTTAATTCTAAGCTCCTTCCCTCCTTGACTTTCCCTCTTAACATCAGAGGAAGGCAAAGCACTGGAAGATCAGGGACCACGTTTCAGTCTGGGTCTTCCTGTGGTTCACCCATGGCCCCTCTCGGCCAGCATCCACTTCTCTCCTTCCTGGTCACCCCTCAACCATTGGTCACCCCCAGCCCTCTGTGTCCAGGCTTCAAGGAGACAACCTGGCTTTTGAAGAAACATTGCTTTTCAGTTTACTTAAAATATTTTGAAATTCAAATTTAAAATACAGATGTATTTTGTAAGTATATGTGGCACTTTTCTTGCAGAAGCAGTTTTTTTTTTCCCAACCTAAGAATTAATTTTTTTCTATTCAAAATATTGAGAAGACAACTATATCACAGAGGAAAAGAGTGAAATAACTATATATGCAATTGGCTTATAATTTCTTATAATTAGTTCACAAACAAACTTTGCCTTGGAATTATAACATACCATAGAGGGAATTTTTTTTTCATTAATGGCATTGATAATAGTGAATCTATACAGAATTCACTCAGTGATGGCATTTCACAGTTATTTGCCAATAGAATCCAGGAGTTGCTTTTACTATAACTGTGACTGAACAGTGGTTAATATAGGAACAGACAATAATAGCAAATCATTAGCTCAAGGTTTACTTACTGTTTTGTACTCTTACTTTCAAGACTACTGATTTGAGTGAAGTTCTCCCTTCTTATAGGTCTATTGATGGTCATTCATAAATGAAGAAAAGTTTGGGTTTCTATGAGCTGGTATTTCAACCCAGAGAAGAAGGCATTGTCTTCTCTACAAAGGCAAAAACCTTCCTTAAATGAATAAAATCCTGTAAATGTTTGTTAAATGAAGAATGGAATGGAGAGATAGAGAGCAAGGGTCCAGTTCTTTTTTTTTTTAAGTATAGTTGATTTATAATGTGTTAATTTCAGGTGTACAGCAAAGTGATTCAGTTGTATGTATTTATGTATATATATACACATATATATATATATTCTTTTTCAGATTCTTTTCCATTATAGGTTATTATAAGATATTGAACAGAGTTTCCTGTGTTATATAGTAGGACCTTGTTGATTATCTATTTTATATATAGTAGTTTGTATTTGTTAATCCCAAGCTCCTAATTTATCCCTCCCCCACTTCCCCCTTTGGTAATGACAGGTTTGTTTTCTATGAGTCTGTTTCTGTTTTGCAAGTAAGTTCATTTGTATCACTTTTTTAGATTCCACATATAAGTGATATCATATGATACTTATCTTCCTCTGTCTGACTTATTCCACTTAGTATGATAATCTCTAGGTCCATCCATGTTGCTGCAAATGGCATTATTTCATTCTTTTTTATGGCTGAGTAATATTCCATTGTATATATGTACCACATATTTATCCATTCACCTGTTGATGGGCATTGTCCAGCTCTTTAAATAACTAACTACCACCAAAGAAAAATCTAACTCAAGATAATGTGCTTCTCTTTTTCTTTAAAATAGTTTACTTACTTAAATTATATATATATATTTATAATATAGAATATGGTCAACTTATATACACATTAGATAAATTTAGCAATGAAGCACAGTACAAAACTATAGTATATTTTCTCTATTCTCTAAAACTTGTAACGTAATTGAATCAGCTCTGAAGGGAATCTTCTTAGTTTAGCTTTTTGTAGATTTCAATAGTCCTGCCAATGGAAAAGAATGAAATGCAGCTTTGAAAATATCTCATGAAAGAACTTAATGTGAGTTTGATAACCTTCATTTTAGATGTTTTTGCTTGATACTGAGTTTTTGTCTGTTAACTATATATGGGCAAAAGGTATTCAAGACTGTTTAGGTGTTAGTTAACTGGATAAAATCCAAACATAGTGAACAACCCAGGTTGAAAATGAGATTCCACTATGGGATTGGTGATGTGAAAACAAAAGCTACACCTCATTAACATGCACAGAATACAGAGTCCTAAGATTTTACTTTAATCATTATTATTCGTCATACAAAGTTTGCAAACAGTCTCCTGTGGATGTATTGGACTTACATGTGTAAATCTGTTCATGGTAATAGAATTTCCACCCACTCAATATGGTGAAGATAAATCCCACTGTGCTTCTACTTCACCGCTTTTTTATTTGTTCAGTGAAAAGACAGTTTAATTCCGAAATTCTTTGCACAGTTGCACTATGCCTGCTTATTTAAGCCCCAGGGCTGCTTTTGCCTGGCTTTGAAGTCTATATGGAGGTCCACGTGGCCAGATCTCCCTTCCCAGACATGCGAAGTGGGCTTCACCCTGCAGCCCATCATACAACTCCTTATCCCACAAAAATCAACGTGTTTGCTACACACACACCTAAGCATGCATACAGGGACTTCTAAGTCTAAGGAATATTCATGCTTTGAAAACGGGGCCACCCACGTGCCCACAATGGTACCAGATGTCTTAGCTGCTCAGACAATCCCTATCAGTGAAGCAGAGGATGGACCAGTCATGGCATCAGTGCCACTTGCTCAGGGTTTTCAGAAGATGCATGTATTTTATCTGGGATAAAACTTTCAGTCCATTTATAGGGTTAATACATTGGTTTGACGACGTGTTGACTATGATTAGTTTGAGGACTGACTCATCATTACCCATGTGCCCCAGACAGAAGCGTGGTCTTCTTCCTTAGAATGGAGTACAGTGGAGGAAAGGAGACAACTCTGAAGGTTAAGGCATTTCTGGGAGGGACCCTGTGAGTCCCCCCAGGATGGGGCATTGAGCAGGCATAAAGGCTTCATATTTGACTGCAGCAGGAGGAAGGGAACCTCCAGACAAATTATGCCCATTTCAGAGTCGTGCCTGTGGCTAGACCTAAGAGGCATCCTAACTTTTTAATCCGCTTAAAATACATACTTACAGATAAGTTAGCTGCCCCTGAAACCTCCCAGCGGATCCTCAAAGGGCTGCTAGTGTTGTGTTTGAGGACAGAAAGACAAACGCTCTGCAAGATTTTTTGCACATCGAGCTGCTTTTCTTTGTTCAGCGGAAGGACAGTTTAATTCCGACAAGCTGCCCTGTGACAAATCACTTTTCCGTACAGTATGTTTTTCTCCAATGCTTCGTATTTATCAAGTATACCATTTTCCTTACATATGCAAATGTATTATCTCTACGTTTGTCTTTAACGTACAAGCCATTTTACGGATTGGGTTCTAAAACGAACCGCAGAATATGTTCAATCACAAACATTTTTCTTATTAAGACAAAATAGCAGGTTCTTACTGCCCACAGAATGCTGAGGTGCTTTACTTTGCACTGCTTCTATATTTAATGACACAATTTAGCCAGCCAAAATTTAACCCCTGAGAGTCCTTCATTGCCACAGTCAGTCAGAAACGAGTGTCACTGATTTTACTGCTCTACTAGGAAGAGTTGCAGATGTGCTTTTAGGTAAAGAGGGATTAAAAATAAATGTATTTGACAAGTTGCTGATCAGAAGCCTATATTTACCACGACCAAATTAGAATGGTGTTGCATAGAAGCTGAAGTGTATCCTGGAAAATCCCTGAGATGTGTTCCGATTTGATCTCAGAAGTCTTTGTTCATGACTTTGGAAAGTTATTTGGGCTTCTCTTGGCCACACTTTTTCTTATAACTCGAAGAGGACTTTTCTTCTCATGGTCTTTGGACCTCTAACCTCACACATGGCCAAGTCATTGTCAAGTACATGTCGTCAGAAATGGCCGGTCCTTCACATAGCTCACGTTCCTGCTGTGACTGCACACGGCGTAAAGGAAACTTTTTTTTTTCTAAACAACAAGTAGGTAACTCTGCATAACCATAAAATACAATCCTTTTCCAAACAAGATTAAGTAATAAACTACAGCACTTTTAGAGTTGCACAGGTATAATGGGTCAAATACTGCGGTTTCAGATTTCAGCAGCTATTCCAGACCTCTGTACTGGGGAACATTGTTAAGACTCCAGCAGGAAGGAGGAGGCCTGGTAGGACTCAGCATCAGAGGACGTCCGTGTTTCTGGTCCCCACTGACACTCCTCCTGAGCTTTCTGAAGCGCAGGCAAGAGAGCAGTTCCTCCTGCAAATCGTCACTCATAATCACAGGATCCGAACCCGGCCAAACTGAGTCTCCACTTTCGGGCGAAATCCTCCATCCCTTGTGTGTCTTCATCCTGCAGGTATGGATAGTGCAGACTTAATGAAACAAATAAAAATAGCACACAGTTTTGGGGAGGGGGTTTAAATAAGTTTATTTTATTTATTTATTTTTGGCTGCGTTGGGTCTTCGTTGCTGCGCGCGGGCTTTCTCTAGTTGCGGCAAGCGGGGGCTACTCTTGGTTGCGGTGCGCGGGCTTCTCATTGCGGTGGCTTCTCTTGTTGCAGAGCACGGGCTCTAGGCGCACGGGCTTCAGTAGTTGTGGCACGTGGGCTCAGTAGTTGTGGCACGTGGGCTCAGTAGTTGTGGCTCGCGGGATCTAGAGCACAGGCTCAGTAGTCGTGGCACACGGGCCTAGTTGCTCCACGGCACGTGGGATCTTCCCAGACCAGGGCTCGACCCGTGTCCCCTGCACTGGTAGGCGGATTCTTGACCACTGCGTCACCAGGGAAGCCCCACACAGTTTGTTATGCTGTCATGTTCAGTTGCAAAGCTATTTATAAAAACAATTAAGTCAAATAAATGTCCTCTGCTCTGAACCACAGAAAATGAAAGACAGAAATGGCTCAGACCCATGCTTCTGTGACCACAGGCACAGGGTTCATGGGTGACCACCCTGCACATCACTTTTCTTCTCTGAGCTCCACTTCCCCTCTACAAAGTAAAGCTGTTGGACCTGACTGTCTTCACGGACCTTTCAAGCTCCAAGAGCTGATAGATCCAGACATCACGGAAGGTCCCAGTGCCAGTCCCCACCTGTCCTCACCTGCGAGCAGGGTCTGTGCCCACCCAGAAGGCTCTCAGGACACAGAGTTTCTCATTACTTTCATTGGTGTTTCTGCCATACCTAGTTTTCTAAACAAAGAAACAATAATCTGTATTACGAAAGTGATGGAATTTGCTGTTTCTGCTCAGAGTTCAACCCAGAGATTGAAGATTAAATATGTGTTCTTCATCGTAAAAGAAAATTCTATAAAGTAAGTTGTGCATAAAGATACTGATAGCAGGATCTGATACACAACTTGAATCAAGAGATGGTTTTAGCAAGCAGCTTATTCAATTTGCTATATTAAGGAGGGAGATTTCTAGCTCAAATCAGATTTATAAGTTTACATGTGATTTTTTTTTTGCGGTACGCGGGCCTCTCACTGTTGTGGCCTCTCCCATTGCGGAGCACAGGCTCCGGACGCGCAGGCTCAGCGGCCATGGCTCACGGGCCCAGCCGCTCCGCGGCATGTGGGATCTTCCCGGACCGGGGCACGAACCCGTGTCCCCTGCATCGGCAGGCAGACTCTCAACCACTGCGCCACCAAGGAAGTGCTACATGTGATTTTTGAATCAGGGTTAAGTAGCAATACAGATGATGGTTTAAGGATTCTGATCTAATCTCAAGGGTTTATAACACTAGTCCAAAGCTTCTTTTATTGTAATTAGGTTCCCAGCTACCTACATGGTCAATTTTGGAGCCTTGCTATAAAGAAATCCCATAGTCCCCCTAAACTATATGTATCTGAGGATATGAATGATGTAAGGAGGAGGGATAAACACTTGGCTAAGTGCCTACTGTGTGACACTAACTGTGCTAGTTACTATACATACATTGCTTTATTTATTGAAATGCAAAAGATTTGAGCTTTGAAATCAACTGCTTGGTCAAATCTGTCTACGTTATTCACTATCAATAAAAGAAAGGCATGATAGTTCATCTGTATATGCGTCAACTTTCTCTTCTACAAAATGGAGATTTTAAATAATACTTGCTTCTTGGGATAGTCGGGAAGGTTAAATGAGATAATGCTACACAGTGATTAAAGCAAGACCCAAAGAAGATACTCAGATAAGGTTAGCAAATAACATATGTATGTTTATTAAAATTCATGACTGAGCAAGAATTGTTTTGTGGTTTACAGATAGGCCCAACTGGCAATTAAGATATGAGAACAATAGGAGTGAGAAATTTTAAAAAGGAAACGTTAAGTGAGTTACAAAGAGCAAAGAAGCATAAATGTGAAGAATCACAGGACCTCCTTTAAAGAAATTAGGACAGGGCAGAAACAAGATGAATGGATCAAAACTGGAAAAGTTCTGGGCATACTCACAAGAAAAGATGTGATAACTAGAGCAGCTGGAGAGCAGAGAGAGGTTGGATCCAGCACAACTCAGTGAATGGACACTAGGGGCACATTACCTGATGAAGAAAATTAACTTAGGTCTCAGCGCAATTCAAAGGGGAACACCTAAAGCAATGCACCAAAACAGCCTTGCATGTTCAGTGAGCAGTGACTCAGGACGGGCTCCTTTCTGGCCTGAAGGTGGCTAAAATATCGAAATAGGAAGCAAAAGACAAAGAGGATAAAAAATGAGAGGCTTATAAAAGAAGACGCTAAGAAATAAGTTCACCCTAATCAATTTAAAGAAGGAATCAGTGGTCCTCTATGCCAGACAATATGGCCTATTATCTTGATAAAGAAAACCCTCTGGAACAGAAATTCATAAAATGTTGACTATAATATATTTTAAAATATTGAGCATGGCTGAGTTGGCAAGAATATAAGGACAAGAGAAGTTACAAACAACAGGAAAGCATAACCCAGAACGGTGAGCTTGAAACCAGTTTTTATTGACACCCCAAGCAGTGACGACGGCCAATCAGAGACCCCCAAGTAAAGCCAGAACTTCGAAGTGTGGGGAAACCAGAGCAGAGAAGAGGTGGGAAGTGGAGAGAATGATCTTGCACAGGGGAACTTGAATGGCTCAGCCTAGGCTCTGAGGAGAGGAGTAACTATGATTAAAACATCCTGGACATGTGCCTTAAATTCACCTTACCTGTGGGGCCCAAAACTCCTAACAATTTAATTGAAAGCACCATGGATTGGTTTTCCCCCAAGCAGTTGTCAGAAGGAAACACAAATGCACTTTGAATCCATGCCTCAGATAATGCCCACATATAAAATCCCACGGAGCAAGAGCTCCCTCCCAGCCCAAATTCTCTAAACACACAAGGAAACAAGCCACCAAGAGGGAGAGTCAGAAGACCTCAGAAACAGATCTGTGAAGTCAGCAGACATTAGAATGATGAGTCAAAACATAAACTACTTTAATATTTTTGAAAAACTTAAAACATGGTGCAAAAATAAGAGGCAATCAGGTGGAGCCAGACCAAATAAAATGTCTAGAAGTGAAACATTAAGCAATCAAAATTATAAGGCTTCCCTGGTGGCGCAGTGGTTGATGCAGGGGACACGGGTTCGTGCCCCGGTCCGGGAAGATCCCACATGCCCCGGAGCGGCTGGGCCCGTGAGCCATGGCCGCTGAGCCTGCGTGTCCGGAGCCTGTGCTCCGCAACGGGAGAGGCCACAGCAGTGAGAGGCCCGCGTACTGCAAAAAAAAAAAAAAAAAAGAAAAGAAAAGAAAAGAAATGGCATCTGTCGTCTACTGTCTAAAAGACAACCTCATAGGCCTCCCTTCACAGAAAGGAAACTGCTCATCACCAGCAGTCATGTTGCAGCATTCAGTACAATTCAGGCAAGATATTTTTCTTTCTTAAGACCTTTTTCTAACTGGTAGCATTTTAAGGAACAGCCAATAATCTCCTTACATTTCCATCTGTGTTTTCTCTCTAGCAGAAGAATTGGGAATCTGAGACTGGGGGATTTGAGACTTCCTTAATAGTTTATTAAACTATTCATTTTGAAGGAAGGTTATGTTAACCCCTCACAGTAAATGGCGCCTGTCTTTCAAATCCTCTTGGTGGGATATCAGGGCATCAGGAAGTGAACCACACTGAGCTACCACCCTTGCTCCTGAGACTGAGTCACAGCCACGGGGGCAAAGCTCCCTGGTGGGCAAGCTGCCTGTCAATTTTGCTAAAAAGAACCGTAAAAGTAGGAACAGCCAAGCTTGTACAATTTTGCAGTTCCTCTCTTTTTTCAGTGTATTTTTAGGTTGGCAGAAATCAGTTTCCTTTTCTATGCTTTATATATTCTTATTCACTAGCCTGACATTACCAGATGATGTATTAAACTTTATTAAATAGGCATCACCCTGGGAAAGGGTGACTCAATGAAGTGCTCTTGTTCACAGACACCTGGACTCCCAGCCAGAGAGCAAAGTGCAGTGCGTACAATGAACAATCAACGAAACATAAACCATCTCATGCAAAATAAAACTTAGTCTTGAAGATCTAAACGTTTCCTTTACAAGGAAGGAAACTGATTGAATGGATCTTTGCAATCCACATGAATCCAGGCAAACCCATGCTACTGGAATTTGATGAATTAAACCAAAATCTACTCATCCAAGTAACATCTAACTCATAAGTGAGATGCTTTTCATTGGTGGGGAGATTGTGGTTTGGGGAACGGGCTCCAGGTGTGGTTTACTAACTAGCATATTTTATTTATTTCTCTCTTATCGGGAATCTGCTCTTTAATAAGAGGATTACAATTCTTGGTTTTCTGGTTTCTTGCCCACTGTTGATCTCTACCGAAGATCTTCCATATGAACTACACAGGAGTAGTCAGCTGCAGTGCGGTGTGGTCAGCCTAGTCTGCTAGAGCTTTACTTCCTAGAACAGGGATGAGCTAGAGACCAAACATGGCTGTTATATATTCCTCACGACATTACAAGGAACCACGGTGAACCAGCCAGGGCAGCCCTGTACACAGATCAAGAAATCAGAGAGTGACAGTGGAAGGACATGCCACCACTTGCAACTCTGAGAAATGGCCTTACAGACCCAAAACAGTGCTTTACATTAGGCTCTTCCAACAGCCCTAAAATCTAATTTTATGATTTGTTTATTACATAAACAATAGATGACTTGAACTTCCAGCCATGGTGAGGTTAAGAGCTCAGCAAATCCACCCAGGAAAAAAAAACGTATAACATTGGAAAAAACATTTTAGGATTCTGGAAACTGACTAAAGGCAGATAGCAAATTGAGATGCACTTATACTTGAAAATTTTCTGAGCTCCAGGCATGGGCAGTGGGCACCTGTGACCTTCTTCACACGGACTGGCCGCGTCCTTCCTCCAAGCTCAGAAAGTGAGAGCACTGGTGTCACCAGCCTGAGGTTGGAGATGGAAACTATCAGCTTTGGAGCCAGGGGGGCTGGCTGAACTGTGGTGTAGGTGGGGAGTGGTAGTGGGTCAAAATCCCATAGCTCTGTCCATTAATATTGGATTTTTAGGTTGTTTCCTGTCTCTCACCAATAAATGGTGCTACAACAAAAATCCTTTTACATATAATTTTGTTTGCGTGTCTGATTATAACCTCAGGATCACTTCCCAAGGTCAGGCTTAGTTACTCAAAATATGTATTGCTCTTTTATTGCTTTGGAATAAACTGACATGAACTTTGAAGCTTCAAATAAAATACACGTATCACCACACCATTTCTGTGGGTCAAGGGTCTGGGCAAAGTTTAACTGGATTCTCTGCTTGGGGGCTCTCACCAGGCTGCATTCAAGGTGTCAGCCAAGACTACAAACTCAGGGCTTCCCTGGTGGCGCAGTGGTTGCGAGTCCGCCTGCCAATGTGGGGGACACAGGTTCGTGCCCCACTCCGGGAGGATCCTGCGTGCCGTGGAGCGGCTGGGCCCGTGAGCCATGGCCGCTGAGCCTGTGCGTCCGGAGCCTGTGCTCCGCAACGGGAGAGACCACAACAGTGAGAGGCCCGCATACCGCAAAAAAAAAAAAAAAAAAAAAAAGACTACAAACTCATCTAGGGCACAGAGTCCTTTCCAAGCCCAATGCTGCTGGCAAAATCCAGTTCCTTGTGGTTGCAGGACTTTCTCTCAGCAGCTAGAGGCCAACCGCCATTCTCTACCATGTGGCCAACTGTATAGCATGATAATTTGCTTCTTCAGGGCCAACAGGAGAGCATCTGCTCCTGCTTCTTGCCACTTACCTCTGGACCCTTTTTTAAAGGGCTCACCTGATTAGGTCAGGCCCATCGAGCATACTCTCCCTTCAATTAAACTGACTGGCAACCTTCATGACATCTGCAAAATCTTCTCACCTTTGTCATAGACCATAACCTGATGACAGGAGTGCTCACCCATCACACTCACAGCCCCACCCTCACTCCAGGGGTGTACAGATACGTACACCAGGAAGCCAGAATTGGGGGCTCTTGGAAGTCCAACTGTCACAAAGAGTTTTCACGTTCGTTAAGATTATGACTCAAATTGCCAAATTTTCTGAAGAATGTTTATTCCCACTCTACCCCCACTTCACAGTGTCCTGTTTCCCCAGCTCTGTATATTATCATTATTCTTAATCTTTGCCAAAGGTTACCGGCTTGGACCATTGGACAGGTGTGGCAATAAGAGAACAAATCTTGCATTTCTTGGTTAATATTAAGATTATTATGGTCTTTGGTAATTTTTAATTCTCCTTTGCAAAATATCAATCTATTAATATTTATTTGATTGTTTTTCCCTGGGGCTAATTTTCTGTTACTTGTTGCTTTGTAATCCTATTCTGAATGTCAAGAATATTAATGGCCCACATAGCAAGTATTTTCTCTTGATGTATTTTCTTTTCAACTGGGATCCAGTGCCTTGCACCATGCTAAAAAAAAAAAAAGTTTAACTTTCAGAATCAGACCTACTAATTTTTATGGTTTCTTTATGTGTCATTTTATGGCCTGACATGTTTTCCTGAGCTTTTAATTTCTAAAAAGAGAAGTAAAGGAATCTGTTGGGGTTTCCAGTTTCCACCTCAGGTGACTGACAGGGACTCTCGACTGAAGTAATACTGTGCAAAGGTGAAGCTTCTAATAACCCAGTGCCCATCAGACTTCTAATTGTACATAAACCAATTCTGAACCTAAGGTGTCCTGCCAGAGCGAAGAATGCATCTTTCCTTCAAATGGCTTGGCCAAGGGAGGTAGGCCACATTGCTCAGTTAACAGTTCAGGACACAGCGTGTCAGCTTTATTTATTTTTTTCTCTTCTTGTCTTTAGGTTATCAAATTACAGCTCTGAGTATTTGAAAACAAACAGAAGGATGAGAGCCGCTTTTTTCTAAAGCATTTAGTCTTGGTCTTGAGTTTTATCCCCATCTCTAAGCACTAGTGCCATATTAGAGTCACTAGTTCCATTTTAATCTGGGACCTAAAACTAGTCTTATTTAAAAAAAAAAAAAAAAACAGGAAAAAACAACACTGGATAACAAAGAAAGTATGCCTTTCAGGCAAGAGCACTTCTCCTTGTTGAATCAAAAAGATAACGATGAAATATTTCTTTGGCAGAAGCAAAATCACTTTATGATTTATCTGTTAAAAAGTAGGCTCAAATCCCTCCTCCATTTATAGAGAGTAAATCATAATGTAAGGATCTAAGTAAGTTCCTTAAGCCTTCCTTATAGTCTGGGCATTAAATTTCCTTGTCTAGAAAATGAGAAAGTTAATCTAGTTGATCTCTGAGGTCCTACTCAAATCTAACACTCGGATTCTACTGGATGTTCAACTCAAGATTTTCTGCTCACATCCTTTTTTGGCCTTTTCAAAGTCCCAGTCATAAGTCTTGCCTTCAGGTGACCCCTCTTTAAATTTCCAGATTCCTGCTAGGCATTCTTGTAAAACACCTCGTTATTATTTGAAAGTCAATGGATCCAAAAGAGTACTCTCGCCATCCCTCTCAAACTTCTTGGTTTCCATATTCCTGGGATTGATACCACTCTCCTTCTTAGTATGCAGACATGAAATACGAGCTCCTTTTTCATCATCTTTCTCTTCCCCCTCATTTAATCAGTATCCAAGGTGAGAATATTTGTCTGTTAGTTCAGGCTCCTAGTATGTCATTTCAGGACCCAGTGTTGAAAAATGTTTCTCTTCTTTATTTTTCATGATACGAGTTATCCAAAACACTGCAGCCAGGTTGATGTTCCTACAGCTCTTTATTGCCTTATGAATTAAAAACAAACTCCATTGCCTGGCAATGCAGTCCTTCTACAATATGCCCAGCCTGGCCTTCCAGTCTCTCCCCTCTTCTCATGCTCAGTGCCTTAGCCACCCAGGATACTTGCTATTTCCTGAATACTTCCTGAATATTTTGCTATGTCCTTGCCTTTTACATCAGGTTTTGAATTCTTACTTTCAGTGTTTAAAATTTCTGTAAATGTTTGAGGTATCTACTTAAGCTAAAACAAGAAAACAATAATAAGTAATCATTTTAAATCTTTATCCTCATTCCAAAAAAGCTCAGTATTTCTTTTTTCTTGGGGCCCAAAAATATATCGCACATCAGTGAAATACAGCAGAATTTTAAAATAAACTCTCTGTGCAGGGACTTCCCTGGCAGTCCAGTGGTTAAGACTCCACGCTTCCACTGCAGGGGGTGCAGGCTCGATCCCTGGTCAGGGAACTAAGATCCCACATGCTGCGCGGTGTGGGCAAAAAAATTTTTTCTTTATTTTTTTAAAATCTAAAAACAACTTTTTTAAATGTCTGTGCAGAGGACACTGAGGGTTGAGTGTGTGAGTTGGATGGACTCTTGAGATTCCTCTACTCCAGTCTCCCACTGGAAAAGCTCAGAGAGGTGAGGCATCTCAAGAACGTCACACAGCTGCTCAGGACCAAATCCTGGACCAAAGATTTGAACGGTTTTTTTGTAGTTCAAGAAACTATCAAAACTTACCTTTTCATAGGACTGACCCATGATCCCCTCAACAATTAGGTATTTAGTGCCTGCAATGGGTGGTGTGCTGGGTCCTGAGAATATAGAAATGAAATGCTTTCCAGAAACGCAGTTGAGGAGGAGGATATATATGTGGACAGACACATGTACTAGAGCTGACAGGTGCTGTGATACAAGTTGTGCATTGTTCAGACAAGAAGGAGGAGGTAGTCAGCTCTACCTAATGTGACAGGGCAAAGCAGAAGGATTTCATAGATAAGATAACCCCTTAGGCTTAAAAAAAAAAAAAGAAAAGTTGTATACATCAGGGTAGGCCAGCAAGGAACCAACACAACCAAAGGCACAAAAGCATGAATTAGATGAAAGTATCTGGGGAAAATACAAACAATTGAGAGAGTCTGGAAGTTAAGGTAAAAGATAAGGCATATCAAAATTAAATTGGAAAGCGAGGCAAGCTCTAAATTATAAAGGGACTTGGAATACCTTACAAAGGAGTTTGGAATAATTATGATTGCTACTACCATTTTTTACTAATAATTTTCAATTTCTCATTACAATTGATGGGTTCTGTTTATTGATCACTTGCTATGATCACTATGATAAGGGATTTACATTAACAGACAAGGAAACTGAGAATCAAAGATTAACTTTCTTGCCTAAAACAATATAGCTCTTAAGTATTGGAGCCAATATTTGAATAAGGTCCTCCTGGTTTCAAAGCTGAACACAGACGGATGACAGTATAATCCATCTTTAATCTGGGGACAATGTGGACCATCAGAGCATTTGAAACAAGGAAGACATATGAATGGATTCTTGTCTTGGAATAGTCCGCCAGCAATGTAGAGTTGCACTGTCCAATCCAGTAATCACTACATATATTGAAAATCAAATAGTAATTTAATACTTAAAAGCTCAGGTCCTCAGTGAGTCCTCAGCAGCCACATGTCCCTAATGGCGAGTGTACTGGATGGAACAGGATAAACATTCCTGTCGTCACAGGAAGTCTTTCTGGACAGCACTGATACAGAGGATGCACTGGAGCTTTGTGAGATGGGGAAAGGAAGAGCAGGGGACCACTAGCCAGCACTGGTGAGAAGGGATCACAGAAAAGATGAAGGTACTAATTAGTAGAGACTTGAGCCAATGACTCTCAAAGCGTGGTTTGCACAGCCCCACCCCCTCAACCAGCAGCATCGGATCTCTGGGAACTTGTTAGAAATGCAAATTCTCAGCACACCCTGGACGCACTGGATCAGAAACTCTGAGAATGACGCCCAGCCTTCTATGCTGTGACAAGCCCTTCAGGGAACTCTGATGCTCACTGAAGGGTGAAGACCGTTGATTGAGAGGAAGGGACAGATCTGAAAAGTATGTACAGAAATACAAGAAACTCGGTAGCCACGCGTGAGGTATACAGAGGAAGAACGAATTTAGGCTAACTCAGGTGGGTGGGCGAGGTAGAAGGAGAAACATATTCAAGGGGAAAAGATAAGGAGTTTGAGTTTGAGTTCCTGAGGGATGCTCAATTATTGTGATCCAGTTGGGAGTATCAGTCTAGAAATCAGGAGAGAGTTCTGGAATGGAGATACAGATTTAGAGTCATCAGAATTTCGGTGGTACATTAGCCAGGAATGGATGGGTGAATAGCTCTACAAAAACAGTATTTCTATATGTGTCTGTAAATTCTGAGGGGGTATCTAGATTTGGGTGCAATTCTCCACATGCTGATTCCTTTTTTCTCCTATTCAAGGAAGCATCTCAAAATACAACTTTGGTCTATTAGATGTGAGTATATTCTATAAAAAATAAATAGGGACTTCCCTGGCAGTCCACTGGTTAAGACTTTGCCTTCCAATGCAGGGGATTGGGTTCGATCCCTGGTCGGGAAGCTAAGATCCCATATATCTGGTGGCCGGAAAACCAAACATAAAACAGAAGCAATTTGTAACAAATTCAATAAAGACTTTTAAAGTGGTCCACATCAAAAAAAAAAACACTTAATAAATAAATAACCTTCATTGTTATTCTGAGTAACAGTATGTATAACGTGTCAAAGAGGATACACACAATCCTAACGTGTGTACGGTGAAAAGGGACAGCGGTCAGGGCTCAGTCCCTTTCTCTCTGATTCTGGAGTGTGGGCTGCAGCAGGGGAACCAGCAAGAGGGAAGAAGAGATGGTCAGAGAAGTAACAGGATGGTGTCTCCAAAGTCGACCGAGAGCATTTCCAAGAGGAAGTGATGAGCACTGCCGTATCCCAGAGGCCAGAAGGATGAAACCATGGACTTTGCTTTTAGGTGGCCATCACGGAACCTTTCAAAGTCATTTCTGTAGAGAAACTGGGGACAATTTGGCAAATCAACTAAAAAGAATGAAAAGCTTAACACAAAAATAGGTGGAGAACTGGAGCAGCAAGGGTAAATTTATATTTTGCTCTGTTCTTTGGTTACAAAAAGGCCCCCTTACATTCGCAGTATCTTACAGAGATTTCAGTGAAAGCAGTTCTAATTTTTATACTTTCCCCAGGGCCCTGGAAAGGATGGCGTGAAAAGGCTAGCATACTATAAGATCATTCCACCTGCTCATAGGGATCCACTGATCCCAGACAACAACTGAGCTCAGCGTAATCCTCCCTTCACCTGGGATGGGCTCCTTTCTGGGCTTCTTCCTATGCTGGTCATCTTCCTGTCCTGCCCCACATACCCTAATGACATGTCTGAATCCTTAGAGCAAATATAGCTCAGGCTTTAAAGCTCGGACCTTCTCTACAAAAATACCATGTGTATAGTTCCTTACAGTTGAGCTGGCCTAAGTTAATCCCCACAGCCCTCCTATGAAGTAGGTAGGAAAGTATTATGTTGCTTATTTTGCAGATGAAAATTGAGGTCCTGTGATTTGTCCAATATCTCCCTGTTCTTCATCACAATGCAACGATCCTATTTTATTTGTTTTATTAATGTATTCATTCCACATTTTCCATGAAGGACTCCAGGTAGGAGTCTGAAAAATAGTAAGAGTAGAATGTCAAGACTAGGTGATGAAAGAACATAGATATTCAGTTGTTAAATCTCTACATAATTGGCACAGCTCAGGTTTAAATTTAGCCGGACACTGTCAATTACACAGTTCCTATTTTCATAAAGGAATACGAGTGCCAGTTTCTCAGAGGGGCCAAATTACCTCCTTGCCGAAGTTCTCAATGAAACTTCAGACGCACATCTTCACATACAGGGCATTTCTGCAAACAAAGGTAGTGGAACATTTCATACGGCGGCTTCTCATGACATCCTTCAGCAAAACTTCGTTTAAAACATTAAGTTAAAAACCGACTTTTCAACACAAGCAAACATACTAATTTATTGATCACTGACAGGCATTTACCATAAGGATATAAAACCTTACATCTTGGACAGGATCTCGGTTTTCATAATTGCAACTAAATGCTACCCACTAATTAGCATGTATTAGCGGAATATGCTCTCCCCTCATTAGAGCCAAAAATCAGGTACCCTTGCTAAGGTCCACACCCTATACACACTATACACACACACACACACACACACACACACTACCATCTTAAGAAAAAAAGAGTATAATTTTTTTTAGAAGATGAAACTAAAGCATCCTTGGGGTTTTAGGAAATGCTAATTGGCTTCAGTGAAATGCCATCTATTATTCTGAAATGTTCCTGGAATAACTATACATTAAGGCGACTGAAAAATAGGCAAAACTTCTTTGGCATTTAAGTTATAATTAGAGCAGACGCTGAGTAACCGTCTCTCCCGACTCGCAGGCACTGATGATCACTAACATTTTTAATTAATCGCAAGTCTCCCCTGATTGCTAATAAGGTTCTACCAGAATGGCCCCTTCCCTCTCACGAGGTGCCGACTGAGCCGTGCATTTAGTGCTGTCTCTGTGTCTCGTTAGGTGATCTATACATGGACATCCAGTCACTGCATTACCTCAGAGCTCCCAGGGCACACTGGTTCTTCTAAAACTGAGTATGTGTATGAGGAAACCAGTCTGTTAAAATGCACTTCATGATACCTGCTGGCCTCAGAGCTCTGAGCAAGGTACTGGTCCAGAATATTAAAGAAACAAGCCATTCTCTGTCTGCAAAGAGTTTAAAACCTGGTCAGGGAAACAAAGTATACACACACAAGTTATACAAGTCAAAACAATAACCTAAGAGCCTATACCACATGCAAAATAATATAATAAGTAATCAGTCACACACAACAGTGCACAGATACACAGTAGGTAAGGACCATGAGTATTGACAAGAGGAAGAGTAAAATACTGTCCTCTGTTCCCAGCAGCTGTGGGGTACCCAGACACAGAGAGCAACATTCATAGAATTATAGTCATGCTATGTCTAATGCCCCCAGAGACGTGGGCAGGTGAGCCTAATTGTGCTATGCACGGAGAAATCCCATACTTGAGAATACAGGTTGTCGTGTTTCAGACCAGTGATTCATAAATGTTAATGAGCTCTGATTTTACTGAGAGTGGTTTTTTTTAAAAAGGAGACTTCAAGATCACTTTTGTATATTCTGATTCTGTGGCTAGGGGATAGAGCCTGGGAAAGTGCATTTTCACAAGTCTCCCAGTGATAGAGTGGGTTCAAGGACCCCAGTGTGAGGACCACTGCCAAGGGCTTTCACTCAAGACCAGTCCACCTGTGACCTAAAAGGGAAGTCAGTAACGGATCTTCCCAACCACCATTAATAAGAGGTACAGAGAAAGGGACTGGAATTCTGGAGTGATCCCTCCAAAGATCAAAATTCCACTCAAAGCAAGAAACAGGTAGCATTTTAACTGGTGAAATTTCATGTTAGAAATTATAAACACATATACAAACCTAACATACAGCAGTATTATTCTATGATTCATTTAGTAACCAGTAGATTTTACCGGATGATTATATGTTGGTTTTGTAAAAAAAAAAAGAAAAAAAAATCATTCAATTAAATTCTTTGAATTTAGAAAGGAGTACAATGTAAATTCAAAGGGTTACAATAAAATGGAATTGTTTACATTAAATTTGCTGCCTAATAATTTTCACTGAATGTATTTTAGTTTCCAGAAAAGAATTTGTTATTCATCTCTATTTAATAGGCCTCAATTAGACGTATTTGTCCTCTCAGGTTAAATACTGTAATAATATTCTGTGAAACCTCATGCCAGGCTGTTATTAATTATGTTTTTAAAAAAAAAACAAAAAAAACCTTTGCAGATATGAGATCTTCTTTCCACAGGCATTTTGCAAATGAATCATTATTAGCCCTGTTGAAAAGAAACTCAGAAAATATGAAGAATTTACTCATGTTCTCAAAGCAAATGAGAGTTGACTATGAAGTCATTTGCTGAGATGGCAACCGACATTCATCACACACTCTCGAGGCACAGCTGGGGACGAACTGGGCGCATTGTTAGGAGCCCAAACTGTGGACACTCACCTGATCACTCTTTTTAGGCTGTATCTTTCCCCCCAGAATCATCCCTCCTTATTAAATTTCCATAATCTCAAGTACAATTTTGTTCAAATACAATTTTATTCTAAGAAATAGAATAGGCTTAGAATGACTTTGCAACCATTATTTGGGAAACTAAAACAAAAACAAAACTGATTGTCAAAGAATTCTAAATATAAGCAAACATGTGAAGCCAGCAAGACGCAAGGTAGTATTCAGAGAGTGGTATGGAACGTTAACTTAGTCCAGAGATGGGGTTTTGGTTGCCAGCAGTAAAAGGAAAGGGTTCTGTAAAATAGATGGAGCTAAATTGTGGAGGACTTGAAAAAGGAATAAACAACAAGATCCTGGACTTCCCTGGAGGTCTAATGGTTAAGACTGTGCACTTCCACTGTAGAGGGCATGGGTTCGATCCCTGGTCGGGGAACTAAGATCCCGCATGCTGTGCGGCACGGCCAGAAACAAACAAACACACAACAAGGTCCTACTGTGTAGCACAGGGAGCTATATTCAATATCCTATGATAAACCATAATGGAAAAGAACGTGAAAAAATGCATCTCTATCTATATGTATAACAGAGTCACTTTGCTGTACAGCAGTAATTAACACAACATTGTAATTCAGCTATACATCAATAAAAAATAAATAAGTAAAATTTAAAAAGCCCAGCTGATCCCTTCACTCCTGCATTGTCAGTGGAGGCCAAGTGGAAACTCCTGGAAACTAAACAACACACTTCAAAATGGGTCAAAGATGAAGTCTCAAGGGAAAGTCTTAAAAATACATTAGCTGAACTTCTGAGCAAGGAGCAGACTTTCAGAGTGGGTTAGAAATCCCCAGTGGGAGGAGAGCCCCAAGGTCAAGCAGAGGTTTGATACACTTCTTGGAAAGAGAGGCAGCGTGGGTACCCCGGGAGCAGAGCACGTGGAAGACCAGGAAGGTGAGACAGGTGGTTGGCATCTGGAAGGGAGGACATCTAAAGAGTGTAATCAATGCACTCCGGGGGACGGACAACATGGCAAAACTCTAGGAAGCAGCGTAAGTGTTGATCATTGCAGGTTGGGGGTGGAAGATCAAATACTGGGAGAATCGAGACACACTGGAATTGATACACAAATCAAAGCTACATAGAGAAGGCGCAGAGCACATACATCGAGGAGACGGCAACATCAAATGAAAAAAGGTTTAATTAAAAAGAATTTTGAAACACACAACTAGGAGAGACCTGGCAAGTTTATTGGCAGAAGGAAAGGCATCTGAAAAGAAAGATATTGAAGATGGTTGTGGGACAGAGGATGCAATTAAAAATGTGGAAGAAGGAAACAACCCAGCATTTGTGAAAAGGAATAAATTAACCTTACAAGTAAGGGTGTATCTTCCCAAGAAGGAGAAAGAAAAGATAGGAAGGAGGTTAGATCTTTTGAGGCCGCAAGGATGGAAAACAAAGATCTCCTTGGACCATTTTCCTCACCATCTGGGAACTGGGGCTTGGGGAGAGGAGAGCTCAGGACATGGGTCTTCAAAGTGGGATCCCAGGAACCCTGGGAGCATGAGACATGGATGCTTGAAGGAAACTGATTCTGGATCCTCCAATTCCTTGTGACTTGCTAGAGAAAGTCCTTGTGGGGCTATTCTCTCCTCACTCCCCTTACAGCCCTCCATCCTTCCCTTCCTCAAAGGTAGGCAAACCTTTCATTCACCCCATACATTGCCCGGGTGTGAAAACTCAAGTGCACAAAAAAAAAGAGAAAAAATTCAACAGTTCCCTTCATTAAGTAAGTGGATACCCATTCCTATCCATCTAATTTAGAGATGCCTTTCCAATAAAATGTTTGATTAATAAATATTTCTTAAACTCTGCCATACATTGAGGATGTTTTGTGCAGCTCTGTGCTTATGATAATTTTCATGATAACCCTATCCAGAAAAAAAAAATGTGTTAACAAAGAGTCTTTTAGTCATAGTAAATAAAAATTAACAAATGAATAAGATGCCTATGTATTCTGTTGCATGGAGGTCTGATAGAATGATGATGGCATCAAGCATCAAAAGTACATTAGGACAAAATTGGGGGGAAGCAGAATGGAATATGAGTTCAGGAAATGAAAGGAATTGGGCTTCCCTGGTGGCGCAGTGGTTGGGAGTCCGCCTGCTGATGCAGGGGACACGGGTTCGGGCCCCGGTCCGGGAAGATCCCACATGCCGTGGAGCGGCTGGGCCCGTGAGCCATGGCCGCTGAGCCTGCGCGTCCGGAGCCTGTGCTCCGCAACGGGAGAGGCCACAGCAGTGAGAGGCCCGCGTACCGCAAAAAAAAAAAAAAAAAAAAAAGAAAGAAAAGGAATTATGTGAAATCTTTATCTGTTAAAAAGGCTTTGTAGGTGTGTTTTTAATGGGTAGCACACTCATTTTAAATGGATAACGCCAGGTGTCAGATTACCATGGCGTTTCTATCACACTGGATTCATTTAAGGGAGCCAGGCAACACTTTTCTTTTAAAATCTCAACATTTCAATAAGCCAGGAAGTACATTTTTTTAAGTATTTAAACTTTTGCTGAAAACTTCTGTATGTCCATTTCAAAATGGTGAAGGTAAACACAGACTTTCAAAATTATTTTGAAAATTATTTTAGGAGGTACACCAGAAACGAAAAGATATGAAGGATGGGATTGATGAGCAGAAATGCACACCCATTTGAAGTGAACATGAATGTGTAGGAGAGCAGGTGGGCAAAGTTCCAGCATCTTCTTTGGCAATAATCTGTAGCCCAGAAGCAAAAATTAAGAATGAATGATATGGAATGTTAGAAAATTGGGTACAATAAGATGCTAGGAAAGCCTTTGTAATGAAGACACGTTAAAATGGCTGACCAGGGTATCCAAATTGGACAGGGAAGTAAATGAGACGGCAAGCGGGTTACTGAATAGTGAAAGTTGGTTGGATCCTGAAGGCTGAATTAGGATGTAGAAAGGGAAAGAGAGAGGGGCATGCCAACTCCCAGCTTTTGAAAGCCGAGAGGTATAGCGTAACAATAAGTTGTTACTTTGTGGCTATACTGAGATGAAGATTTCACAACAAGAGGTCAAGGAATCACACGGCTAAAGGCAGGAACAAAAGGCCCGCACAGGTATTGAAATACATTGAAAGGACTAGAGGTGCTGTCAGGGAACAAGGTAAGGCAGATGCCTTACTAGAGGCTGGGACTGGACAGGCTGTCATAGCACCAAAGTCAGGGAAGGATGGATAAAGTTACAGAAGGATGCTGTGATTAAACGGTATGGACTTTAAGATAAAGTCCAAAGAAAGAGTTGCATGCTCCAGCAGTGACACGGGGACTTGTACAGAAGATGCAAACTCTCACACTCCAGTTTGCAGAAATGGAACTTTATTTTCCACATCTTAACTGGCCCAGGAGCACTGATTTACGTTAAGGACAAGGGAAAAGAGAAATAAGAAATCTGTGCCCTGGTCTTTCATGGCAACTCGGTTCCTCCTATTTTATGGCTTGGTCTATTGGGGTTAAATATTAGGTGAAACTCAGGCTTCTCCTGGGAGGTGATCTCAGTTTCTACGGTCAATACCTAGAGTTGTCCAGGTATCAAGGAAGAGGCTTCTGTTCAGGTGGTTAATTACAGAGTCTCTCTCCACTTCACCTCTAAGCATTAGCTATTAGTTGATCCAAGCCTGGAGCCTGAGTGGCTCTCCCTACAGACAGCTTCTGAGGCTCAGACAAGCCCCCATCCAGAGACTGAAGAACTGGCCAGGCGCACGCCATGTGGCTCTCATGGGACACCATCTCTTCCCTTATTTCTAGGCAGAAAGCCGAGCACTATCCCCTTCTGGGTGTCCTGGGGGTCTTCTGCTGCCTTGTCACATGCTGCTATCGTCCCTCTTTGTGGTTGAAAATCCACAGGCTCCTCTGAGCCGAAGGCCCTTGAGAATCCACATTAAACCATTTCTCTCTCGCATACCATCTTGCAGCTGAAAATCAGATTTCCCATTCCCTTTTCAGGAATCCACAGCCCAGAATCTCTTGGTGTAAAGCCAAGCTCTCCTCTGAGAACAGTGCACATAGAAAGCTTTGCTACCTGATGACAGACTGAAAATTGGCCCTGGAATGCCAAGGGAAGAGCACTTTTCCTGTCTCTGAATGCTGCCATGCTACTTTTGAAGAGGAGGTCGCTTAAGGGAGTGTGAGGAGGCCTCCAGAGGAGAAGTGCACTTCCTTGGGAGCCCTGATCCAGGCGTATGAGTGCTGGGGAGGGAAGCAGGGGAAAGACAGGGCCCTGATGAACTTGCCAAGCCCTTTCTCCTGAGTGTAGTGTATTGTGACCAACTAGGCACCCAAGGGGGCATCCTCACAGGCGTCCAAAGGGGACTCAAATCTAACAAGCACGGAACTGAGCTCATCTTTCTCTCAAAACTGTGTCTTCAACACCAAAGCCATGACCTATGAAAGAAATAATTGATAAGTTGGACTTCATTAAAATTTAAAACTTCTGCTCTGTGAAAAACAATGTTAAGAGAATGAGAAGCCAAGCCACAGACGAGGAGAAAATATTTGGAAAAGACACATACCTATAAAGGACTGCTATCCAAAGTATGCAGAGAAATCTTAAAACTCAAAAGTAGGACAACAAACAACCTGACTAAAAATAGACAAAAGACTTTAAAAGACACTTCACCAAAGAAAATATACAGATGGCAAATAAGCATATGAAAAGATGCTCCACATCATATATCATCAGGGAGATGCAAATTAAACTAGTGATGAGATACCAGTACGCCCCTATTAGAATGGCCAAAATCCTAGACACTGACAGCACCAAATGCTGGTGAGGACGTGGAGCAACAGGAACTCTCATCACTGCTGGTGGGAACGCAACATGGTCCAGCACCGTGGAAGTCAGTTTGCCAGTTTCTCACAAATATCTTACTACACCAGCCAGAAATCACACTCCTTGATATTTACCCAAATGAGTTGAAAACCTTATGTCTGCACAAAAACCTGCACACAAATGTTTACAACAGCCTTATTCATAATTGCCCAAACTTGGAAACAACCAAGATGTCCTTCAGTAGGTGAATGGATTAATAAATGGTTGGTACATCCAGGCAATGGAATATTATTCAGTGCTAAAAAGAAATGAGCTATCAAGCCAGGAAAAGACACGGAGGAACCTTAAATGCGTATCACTCAGAGAAAGGAGCCAATCTGGAAAGGCTCCATACTATGTGATTCCAACTCTATGGCATTCTGGAAAAGGCAAAACTATGCAGACAGTAAAAAGATCAGTAGTGGGGGGAGAGAGATAAAGAGTCGGAGCACAAAGAATTGTTTAGGAAAGTGAAGCCATTCTGTGTGATACTTCAGTGGTGGATACGTGTCATTATACATTTGTCCAAACCCATAGAATATATGCCACCCAAAGTGAACCCTAGTAAAGCATAGACTTTGGATGATAACGAGGTGTCAGTTCATCAGCTGTGACAAAGTGCTGCTGTGGCGAGGGCTGTGGATACTGGGGGAGGATGGGCATGTGTGGGGGTAGCGTACACGGGAAATCTCTGTACTTTCCTCTCTATTTTGCTTTGAACCTGAGGCTGATCTTTAAAAGTTTGTTTATTAATTTAAACAAGAAAAACTGTCTTCCTCCATTATCACCTATGTAGGTAAATGCCCCGTTGTCCACTCAGTTTCCCAAGCCAAAAATACAGGCAACATACCTGACTCCTCTCTCTCTCTTCTTTCGAACAACAAATTAATCACCAAGGGCACCAGTTCATTTTCAGCATCTCTGGAATCAGTCACCTTCTCTGCACTCTTCTGCCTTTATTCTAGTTTGTACTTCTTCTCTTGCCTGGATTACTGAACCATCTTCTTAAGTGTTCTGGTTCCACCTTATCGCTCTTCAGAGTAAGTCTTTCCAAAACCTGAACATAGTCATGTCACAGCACTACTTGAAGCCCTCCACTGGCTCCCCGTTACTCTCAGGGTAAAGCCTGAGCAGCTGGGCTTACTACACCCCCCAACCTTGGTCCCAACCCCTGGCCTCAGGACTCTCCTGTGCTCTGTGATCTGGCCACACTGACCCTCTTTCAGGTCCTTAGCTTTTCCCACAAGCTCTTCTCTTTCCCTGGTACATTCTCCCAGGACTCCCCTTTCCACCTTTCTATCCCTTCCCTTTTTGGGGTATCAACTTAGTCATGTTCTCTCCAGGAAGTCTTCCCTAGATCATCCCGGGTCCCAGTCAGCAGCTGGAGGCACTGCTCTCCAAGCGCATAGAGGTCATTTACACTTTTCTTTATCATCCTCCTTTTACCCCCTGGGTCTCCCCATGAGCTGGCAAGCCCTATGAGGCCAAGAATTGACACCAGCCTTGTGTGCTGTTAGCACCTCACGTACTGCCTTGCAGAAGTTCAGTGCTTGTTAAATCAATGAGTGAACCAACAAATGAAAGGAAAATGCCGAATGAAGGGAATGAACAAGAGACCCTCCCCACTTGGGGAAGGAAGGGGAGGAGAGGAGAAAAATTGCTATAAAACTGGGTCATCAGGAAAGAATGCGGTGATGGCTGCGTGGAGTAAGAAATACAACAGAGATACTGCAAAGGATGAATGCTTGTCTAGTTCATTTGATACAGATACTAATGAGGATACAAAGATTAGCACAAGCAAACAAATGGTTTTCTTAGCCTTAAGAAGATGGGTTCAGAAGGATCGCCAGGCAGAGCTGAAAGTGTGTTCAAGAGGAGAGAAAGCAAAAGTCTCTGGAGTCCTGCAAGCCAAAGGAGGTCCTGAGAAAGCCAGCAAAGGCTGTCCTCTACTCATGCAGTCCTGGGTGGTACCCCCAGGTGTCCAGGGCACAGTGATGCCTACCAGCCAACAAGAGAATCTGAGCAAAGTTGAGAAGCTTAAATAGAATAACAGAATTAGAGAGTATATCTGCACCCTTTAACCTATGAATGATTGCCTTTGTGGGGTGAAACAAGACAGCCAGGCTATTTCTAATTTATTAGTTAAAGAAAAATATTTCTTTTCCCATTGGTTACAGACTGGCCACTGTATTCCCTGTGGTGTCTCTCTATTGGGATTGAGCATGGGGAGGCACTGGCTGCTGTGTGGGCCCCGAGGGCTGAGCCGAAGGAAGAAGTGGGGTGGGTGCCTTTTTACCTTGGAGTGGTCAAGCTGAGAAAACAGGTCGGAGCTTGTAAGAAGCTGCAGAGAGGGGAAAGGGAAATGGCCTATTTTCCAATTGTGTGCAAACCCATCTAGCTGCGGAGATCTGTGCCTGGACGGAGAGAAGAGAACTTGCAAGGGACCATCCAACTGCCTGTCACACCCCTTTTCTCCAAAACCAAGAGAGCACAGCTCTCAATAAGCACAACCCTGCCAGCTCAGGGTGCTTGGTTCTTTCCTTTCAATTTCCATTCTTCTTCTACAACAATCCTGCCTCTGGGAGGTGGAGCAGAAGTTATTAACCGGAGTTAACAACTCAGGAATATGATCCTGTCACATGGTTTATGGCACGTAAGTAAATAACATTTTTTTGTTGGCCGTGCCACGTGGCATGCAGGATCTCAGTTCTCCGACCAGGGATTGAACTCGTGACCTCTGCAGAGGAAACGCAGAGTCCTAACCACTGGACTGCCAGGGAATTCCCAGTAAATAACATTTGAAAGGCCACATAAAACAATGAGTTAGCACTACATACCTATTAGAATGGCCAGAATCCAGAAGACTGACAACGCCGAAAGCTGATGAGGTTGTGGAGCAACAGGAACTCTCATTCGTTGCTGGTGGGGATGCAAAAAGGTACAGCCGCCTTGGAGGATGGTCTGCCAGTTTATTACAAAGCTAAACACAGTCTCATCAAATGTTCCAGCAATCACACTCCTAGGTATTTTACCCAAATAGAGTGAAAATTTATATCTGCACAGAAACCTGTACACAAATGTTTCTAGCAGCTCTATTCATAATTGCCAAAACTTGGAGGTAACCAAGATGTCCTTCGCTAGGTGAATGGATAAATCATATTCAATTGTCTGGTACAATCGAATATTATTCAGCACTAAAAATAAATGAGCCATCAAGCC
The DNA here is from genome assembly GCF_005190385.1 of Monodon monoceros. Taxonomy (NCBI): domain Eukaryota; kingdom Metazoa; phylum Chordata; class Mammalia; order Artiodactyla; family Monodontidae; genus Monodon; species Monodon monoceros. The sequence goes on along the minus strand of NW_021703770.1, from coordinate 72,159,850 downwards.
ATGAAAAGACATGCAGGAAGCTTAAATGCATATTACTAAGTGAAAGAAGCCAATTTGAAAAGGCTATATATTGTGTGATTCCAACGACATGACATCTGGAAAAAGCAAAACTATGAAGACAGTAAAAAGATCAGTGACTGCCAGGGGTTGGTAGGGAGGGAGGGGTGAGTGGGCAGAGTAAAGGGGATTTTAGAGCAGTGAAACTATTCCATTTTATGCTGCACTGGTGGATACATGCCCTTATACTTTATCACACCTCATAGAACATACAAAACCAAGAGTGAACTGTAATGTAAACTGTAGACTTCAGTTAATAACAATGTATCAATATTGGCTCATCAGTGGTAACAAATGCCCATACTTCTACAAGATGTTAATAACAAGGGTAACTTGGCGAGGGGGGGCTGTTGGTGATGGGAACTCGCCGTACATTCCACTCCGTTTTTCTATAAACCTAAAACTTCTCTAGAAAATAAAATCTGTTAATTTTTTTAAACATATAACTTAATCATAACAGTAACACCCTCTCAAAAACTACTTATTGATTTTTCCACAAAAGAGGGTTTCAAGTACTTATTAGTTAAGAACAACATTTATAATAAAGGCATAGAGATATTTTTGCAAATATAATGGCATGGAGACTCAGTTATGTTTAAAAATAAAATGGAGTGAAAAGATAAAGTCCTGGCTCTTCATATTGTGTTAATTTACGTGAGTCAACTCAGTAAACCTCCGACTAACGCTTTTTTAAAAAGAAAAGAAAAAAATAAGATAATGATTATGCATCAAATATTTTAAACTAGATCTGTGCATTTAATATATTCAATTTCTTCTTTAAGTATTTCATGGATCCAACATATTCAGAATGTTTTAAATAATTCCTAGAAATATCTCATTTATAAATACATAATCTACAGTATTTTCAACCATATAAACTTCAGTTTTCAACATAAAAATCAAGTCAAAATGAATTACACATTAAACTGGTTACATATGCATCTTTAACTTATTGGCACCTGTCTTCAAATTACTTTATACCATTCTATGTGCAAAAATCTTACAATAGTATACTTTCATCTGCCCTTCCCGGTCTGTGTGCTATCACCGTACTACATTTACCTCCACGTGTGTTATAAGGTCCACAATATATTGCAATTGGATAAGTCAGTTATCTTTCAATAAATTTAAAATGAGAAGTATTTTTTATTTACTCAACTATCGACCATTTCTGGCAATCTTCATTACATTGTGTAGACCCAAATTTGCATCTTATTTGCATGTTATTATTTCTCTACAACCTAAACTTCCTTTAACATTTCTTATAGTGCCAGTCTACTGGTGACAAATTCTTTCAGCTTGTGTTTGTTTGAAATGTCTTTATTTTTCCTTCCTTTTGGAAGAATATTTGCTCTGGATATAGAATTGCAGTTTGTCAGGTCCTTTTTTCTTTCAGCGCTTTAGAAATGTTATTCCATTGTCTCCTGACTTGTGTTGTTTCCAATGTCAGCCATCATTCCTATCTCTGTTCCTGTGCATATAACATGTCTTTTAGCTCTGACAGCTTTTAGTGATCTGGCCATGAAGTGCTTTGGGGAATGTGTATGGTGTGTATGTGTGTGTGTTTATCCTGCCTGTAGTTTGTTGAGATCTCAGTTTACAGTTTAATCAAATTTGGAAATTTTCAGTCATTGTACCTTCCAATATTTTGTTTCTGCTCCCTCCCTCCTTCTGACACTCTAAGTACATGTATGACAGATAGGTTTCTATTATTTCATGATTGTTTCATGGGTGACTCGGGTGGGGGGGTTCAACCTTTTTTCTCTCTGTGCTTCAGTTTAGATTGTTTCTATTGCTAAATATTCTAATTTTTATCTTCTGAGATCTAATATTCTGTTAATACTAACCAGTATATTTTTAAATTTCTGACATTGTACTTTTCATCTCTAAAGTTTCATTTGGGTCTTTTTTATGTCTTCCATTTTTTTCCTTCATCACGTTCATGCTTTTGTCTATGTTCTCAAGCAAATTTATAATAGCAATTTTAAAGTTTTCATCAGTTAATTCCATCATCTTTGTCATCTCAGCTTCCGCTTCTATTGGCTGGTTTTTCTCCTGGTTATGGGCCACATTCTTCTGCATCTTTGCATGGCCAGTGATTTTTGACTGGATCCTGGGTATTGTGAATCTGAATTTTGTTGTTTTCTTTAGAAGAAAGTTGAATTTTGACCCGGCAGGCAATTAATTTACTTAGAGATGAGCTTGATGCTTTCAGGGCTTCTTTTTAAGCAGGAAGTCAAGTCTGGAGTACCAAATATTATAGGGCTAGTTTAGCCCTATTTTTTAAGGCATGCCCTTTCTGGGTTCTTTTCTGAAAGCTCCATCAGCTCTGTTATGTCAGGCTGCTCAGAATTTACAGTCTCCCAGCCCCGTGAAAGCTCTGGGGATTGTTCAGCTTGCAGCTCCCCAGTACATAATTTTTTGCGTGGCTTAGGCACATATGGCTTGGTATTCAGCAAAAACTTCAACAGGATGCCTATGCAGATTTCTAGAATTCTTTCTCTGCATACTTCCTTCTTTCTAGTATTTTCCCCACAAATTCCAGCCATCTAAGCTTTCCTGAATACTAATGTCTATCTTTCAAAGCAGTGCTCTACTTGAGTTCCCCTTACTGCACCATAGTTTAGAAAATGTCTCCAGGCAAAAAACCATGGCAGTTGTTCGTCTCACCTGATCTGTTTCCTTTCTGCCTAGGATGCAAGCTTGTGCTTTCTTTTGTCCAGCCTCTGAAACAGTCATCTGATGTATTTTGTCCAGGTTTCTAGGTGCTAATGGCAAGAGGGAAAAATCTAGTACTGGGTAGTCTGTTGAACTTTTTTTAACTTACTTAAGTTGTAAGATTGTCTTTTCTTAAAAATTACAAGTACATTAAACACTAAGTATGTACATAGTCTTTGTTAGCCCCCAAATGCTACTGCCACAAGTTTACTTCTCTTAACCTCTGCTATACTAAATCCGGTTAGAAAGATTCTCACCCATTAAGGAAGACAGTTGCCATTCCAGTTAAGTGAACAGATCTTAACCACAACACAGCACTGCGTTCATCTGGGCAGTGCTGATAAGACTCATGTCCTATTTACAATTGCTATGTCAATGATGCCATAACCCACAAGAAGTGTCGCTTAGCCCACATCCATGGACTCAGGATAAACACATTACCAGATTCCTCAGTCGATTTATAGAAGTCCACAACTACCCAGGTTTATCAATTAATCAGATTCTGCATATATATATATATATAGAGATATATATATATATAAAACCTTTAAACTCTATGGAATTCTGCATTTTTTCAGTCTCAAGACTTACAGATGGTATATTGATATTCGATTGTATCTTAGATATTTCACACAGCTCCATCAAACTTGCAGCTGTAACATCTGAAGTCACTCTGTTGACATAGGGGCCCTATGAATCTGTGAGCACTGGACCAGCACAGCCTTACAGAGCTGTGGCACAGACATAGTAGTAGCAGGGCAATGGTGAATATGCCAACAACAGCATTTTGAGATTACCAAAAAGATACTATCTAGCCACACTTAGACTGTGAAAAGTGAGCTCAGAAAGATAATATAGGTCAAATGGATAGGATATTGGTTCATTTGGGAAAATACGAACCTGTCTAGGTATCTTGAACATAAAGGTATTTAAATTAGGGAATTAAAGGACAAAATCTGGGGGCTGAAGGAGCAAAAAATGGAAAAGTTGGTCGTCTCCAGAGATCAGAAATGGCAGAAAGCCTTAGAATCCTGGAGGAAGGTAGCACTCATCTGAACCCACAATGCTCTTCCCTGATCCAACCGGTGTGCTGCAGAAAACCTGGGTTTTTGCTAGCTCTTGCCTCTGTAGGGGTCCATGCTCAACTTCCAGTGGTACTAGAACTGCCGGCACCTACTTCAGTAGTCTGCAGTCACCTGCCACTGCCAGAAACAGGGTAGTTTCTGTTTTCTTTTCACAGTTAATTAGTTATATGCACCTACAGTTTTCTCCCATGGACCCCAACTAAGCAGGGAGTCTGGAAAACGAAGTTTGCAGGTTTCCAGCCACAGTGGTTTAGGGGAGAGTATAAAAGGCCAAGTAGGGGCCATTTCAACAGATGATACTTGGCAGAGTTTATTGGGCCAGCTACTCCACCTACTAAGATTCAGTCTTCCCATCCATACAATAGTGATGATGATATACCTACCTCATAGAGTTATTGCAAGAATTAAAGGAGCTATAGCTTATAAAGCTCTTAGAAAATTGTGTGGCATATAGGAAACTCCCAATAAATCATTGTGTGTTTGGTCATTATTAGTTAATAATTGAATGAAAACAATAGAATGAACATCTGGGCTGACCATACAGAAACAGACTGTAAGGGTGACTCTGCCTTTTACTCCATAGCTTTTCCCATTCACACAGTTCTCATTTTCCCATTCAGGGAGGGATAAAACAAAGATTGTATTGATTTCCTGCTCACTGTGATATTAATTGCTTGTGGTCCCCAAACACTATATAAGTTAATAACCTTTGTATCCTTCCATTCACAGTAAAGGAAGTTCTTTCCCAATGCATATGTTCACATGCCTCAAAAGCACTAGATAGATAGATAGATAGATAGATAGTGGGGGGAACGGAGAGGGATAAACTGGGAATTTGGGGTTGGCAGATGCAAACTATTACATTTAGAATGGATAAACACTAAGGTCCTACCATATAGCACAGTCTCCTGGGATAAACCATAATGGAAAAGAACACTAAACAAGAATGTGTATATGTGTAAAACTGAGTCCCTTTGCTGTACAGCAGAGGTTGGTACAATATTGTAAATCAACTGTATGTCAATCAAAAAATTAATTCAGTTTCTCAATGAAGGCTCTCCTGCTGACCCTCTGAGAGCTTGCCTGGCACTGGGGGGCTTTGATTATATGTCTGTAAGGAGCCCAGGACAGCGGTAGACATTTGATATATGTTAGTTAATAGTAATGAGGGCAGGGAGTACTTGCTGTGCCCAGTGGATGGAGCTGTTCAAGTTAAGGAGAAACCTTGTAAGAAATAATGCTTAATGGATAGAGATTAAGACTCTGGAAACCTTTCCACAACCAACAGAATCACTCACTATCTCTTATCCAGCATCCCAGCCAGTTCCTGGACCAGGAACTGATAACATGTACATCTCTTTAAACAGAGCCCCCCTCCAAAAAAAAAATCCTGTTGTCGTTTTTAAAAAGTATCAGCCTTTGAGCTAGCCAGAGACCTGGGTTCAAATTCTGACCCTGTCCCTTAGAAAAGGGATCTTAAAACAGCTTGCTAAGCTTCAGATGACTTACCTAAAAATTCAGGGCATTGATAATAATGTTTCAAGGTTGCAGAGCACTCATGTAAGTAATGCATGTTTTTATTATAAAACCAGCCTAAAATTACAGGCAACTCTGGATCAGTTATCCTCTTTAAAAACTAAAACAGAAAGCTAGACTCCAAAAGGCAATCAATTTGGCTTTTGAATGTGATTTTGAATTTGAATATCTATGTGTCATACATACGACAGATCCACCTCAGACGAAACACTAAATATATAATTCTGGATGTAGTGGGAAATTAATTCTCCTAGTGTAATATTTCTCAAATGTTTGAAGTATTTTCATAAAGTATGATCCCATCATAATAAAGTAGCATTTGATACATCAGGATTTATTCAGTTGATCTGAGTAGTTGAAAGAGAAAAAAGTCCAATTTTCATGCCAGTCTACCCAATCTGTTTTTCCTTCAGTAGTGATCTTCACCTGAAAAATGAAGCCTGTACGAGCTTGCCCAAGAATTCCCCAACCCCACACCTAAAAGTTAAGTAAACACTTTCCCATAGGAATCAGGATAAGGAGTTTGACTTATCAATGCAGTTTTGTGTATGAAAGTGTCTCCCTTCTTTTCAGTGATCAGTAAAAAATATTTTTGAGCTCGAAAATCACAGTTCAGAGCAGTATCTCCCAGACGTCCATTTATCAAACTGTCATTTCCTTATTTTTAGAACTGTATCTGAACAGTGAAAGTCACATAAAAGATCGACTATAAACTTGTATGTGCCAATCAAAATATAAGAGTGGCTCTGATATTAACTTTACAAAACTGCTGTGGGCAGATTGTTTACTTGTTCGTTATTATTTCAGTATGTTTTTTAATAGACCACAGTAACGGATATGGAGCGTATCATTCTGCTGAGTGTTTTTAAATGTCCTTTGGAGAGAAAATAGCTAATACTTTTTGAATGTTTATTATATGTCACTGTTCTAAACTTTTGCCGTATTGACTTTTCTACCCTCAAAACAATCCAGTGAGTAGGTCCCATCGTTATCTTTACTGTCATCCCCAGAAGATCCCATCTCAGAAAATATGAACTCCGGTCTTCTAGTTTTTCAGCCCCAAACTTTCAGCGCCGATTCTTCTCGCTCATTCCCACCCCACATCCAAACCACGAGCAAGTTGCAAATTAGGAATTTTACATTTCCGTGGCTTTCCTTTTTTTTTTTTTTAAAATTCCCGGCCTCCTGGCTTATTCCGGCGGCTCCCTCCTCAGCGGCAGCCCTGGCTTCATCCCTGTCCCCTGCAGGGACCACACATCTTTTTCAGACACAAGCCCAAGCCCAACAGATACTGTCGCCCTCTGCTCAGGACCCTCCCACAGCTTCCGGGCGCATGCAGAGAGCCGGAAGTCACGCGCAGGCCGCCAGCCCCTCCAGGCGCGGGCGGGGTCCTCTCGTCCCCGCCCCCTCGCGCGCGCGCCCCGCCCCCTTCTCTCCTCCGGCCACACCCCCTCCCGGGCCGCCCAGCCCATCGAGCAGGGCCCCAGGCCCGCTCCGCAGGGCCCCGACTCGGGGTTTCACGCTTTGCGCGCTGTTATTTTTCACGATTTGATCTCGGGATGGGTGTCGGGTAAGCGAAGGCCGGTAACGCCGCCGCCCACTGGACCCGCCCCCGGGGATGCGCTCTCACCGCCCCCGGCCCCCTGGGACCCGCCCAGCCGCTCCGTCCCCATTGGACCAACCTGGTCCCCTCGCCCCGGGAAGGAAGGCCGCGCTCCCCAGTCGCCCCGATCGCGGCGGGACCTGGGTAGGGCGAGGGGAGCCCTGGGTGGCCGCGCGCCCCCGAAACCTCCAGGCTCTGGCCCCGGCGCGCCTCAAGCGCCGCGCGCTCCGGGCCGGGGAGGCCGCAGTCTCGGGCTCTCGGGTCTGTGGCAGGTGCGATGACCTCCCATGGAAAGGGCAGGTGGCGCTCCGCTCCGGCCAGCATCCCCCGTTTTCACTTTGCCCTGGGTCGCACTGCCCAGCCCGCCTCCTTGCTGTTCCTCTAACGTGCAGGCAGCCCCATCTCAGCACTTTGCAACGACCGCTTCTTCCCTCTGCACAGTTGCCCCCCCCCAGACCCCGCAGGGCTGAGGTCTCCAGGAGCTCTGCCAAATGCCATCCTGGGGGGGCTTCCCACCCACCCTGGAGAACTAGCCTCCCCACCCATCCTTCTCCGTCCCCCTTCCCCGCTTTGATTTTCTTCAGAACACGTTCACCCTCATGATTAGGTATTTATGGCATCCTCTCTCCATAAAACCTAAGCTCTAGGAGAGCAGGGCGTGTTAGGGTTTGCTCACTGATGCATCCCCAGAGTTGGAAACTTGCAAGTGGGTGTTCACGAAAATTTGCTGCATAACTGAGTGCCCATTTTGTAGATGAGAAAATTGAGATCAGAGATGGGAAGTGACTTGCCTAATGTCACAGCACCAGGATTCCATCCAGGCAGCGTGCCTAGGAGACCCTGCTTGGAACCACTGGACTATTCTAGGGCCTTCCTAGGTGGCAAAACTTAGTGTGAGAAAGAAGAATTCACTGGCCATAAATAAAGCCTCCGCAAATTTATCTGCTATTTGAATCAAACGTAAGATAAAATGCCATCTTATTTTATTTGGTCATCTTCTGTTTAGATGAGGAAACTTTAACTAATATCTTCAGACACCAGAGGGGCGTTGACTGACTTCTAGATAGTCATCTTATGGAAACTATAGGCACAAAGGTTAAACACCACATGTGAAAAATATCAAACCACCGTCTACACTAAGATAATATATGAAAAATCACTGCAAAATACTATTACTTGAGATCAAGGAGACATTATCATTATTTTAAATGCCTGGAGTATAGAGGTTCATTAAAGAAATGGGTTATTAACATGGTCCTTAAATTAAGGCAACTTTCTCTCAATATTATCCTTCCTGCTGTTTGAAAAGCACTTCCTGCCTACCATGTGACACACATCGGTTAGTCCTTGGGACCCTGGGAGCAGAGTTTTTCAGCTCCAGAGGGCTTCGTCTTATCTTTTCTGGTATTATCTTTGCAAATTTACAGGTTAAGAACCTGAAACGTGTTCCTGAAGGGTAGTCAGTTAACAAGCAGAGAGAGCTCACTCTCCACCTCTGCAGTGGCCTATTGTGGGAAGGTCCCTGGGACCAATCAGGCCAGAAGCGGAAACTTGCAAAGATGATGGGGAGAGCATTTAAAGTGACTGATGGCAGCAGCTTGGCAGGGAGAGCCATCCTGCACTAATAACAGTAATTTGGTCTCTGATTATGTATTTACACAGTGGTCGGCTAAATATCCAGCTGTTGCTCCGTCTCTAGCCCACGGTTTTTCTTTCTGAGTTTGTTTTCTTTTGTCTGGGCTACAGCTGGAATTCGGGATGGAGCCCAGAGACTTTCCTCCAGTTTTGAGTTTATCAGTCCCTGGGTGTGCTTTCCTCATCTCTGTAGGAAACAGAGCATGCAGATCTCTTGAAAGTAAGAGGGAAGAAAAATAATAGTCAGAGTCAAAGATACAATAGCATTCATTTTCTTCTTTCATTTCTTCCACGCTACTTCTCTAGAATTTGAGAGTAGAGGTAAGAAGAAATGCTGTTCCTGCCCAAAATGTCACCCCCAGAAGGCTCTGTGGCCCACGGAGGAGGGGTAGGTTTGGGAGCAATTTGGTCAGAGGTCCTGGGAAAAGCATCTGCTCCTGAAAATTGGGCCAAAAAACTTAAAGAAATGAGAACATTGCAGCAAGAAGGAAAAAATGAATAATAAGTTCTTAATCCTTGAGTTCTATTTTTCTTTCTAGCTTTAATTTTTCTCCAGATTTCTGCAAGCCTAAAGTCTTAGCTTCAGCAGCACTGAAAGCCGTATTCTATTCCTAAGGGTCCAGATGACCTATTTTTTCCCTCCCTGTCATCAAAGCTAGGTGAATGTCATTTTGATGCTTCTCTTGCCACGTTGACAAAATTCACGCATTATTCTCTAAGCATTTATTAAGCAACATGTTAGACCTATAGATGAAAGACAAAGACGGCCAGTCCTTGTCATCCAGGACCTTACAGTTTAGCTAACCACAGGACGCCCTTATGCAAACCACTAAAACCACTCTTCCTGTCCTCTCCCACCACTAACGTGTGAAAATTGCGTGGCACGGGCATCATTCCCTTGCACAGGAAGACTCTTCACTCATGGAAGCAAAAGAAGAAGGAAGCCAGCATTTGCTGAACCCTCTGGTGCCCACAGGCCCATACTAGGTGCTTTTGTATTTACAGTCTCATCTAACCCTCCCAAAGTCCTATGAAATTACTGTTATTAACCCTATTTCACAAATAAGAAAACTGAAGCTCCACGTGCCATAGGGCTCATGAGGGCAGAGCTAGCATTCAATTCTAAGTCTAAACACAGGTCCCAAATCCAACCTCTCGCCATTCTACCACACGTTCCCACAGGTAACTGAGAACAGCTATTCACCCCACGGGCAGGTGCTAGCAAAAGGATAGAAATAGGAGAGATCAAGGTGGAATTACGTGGGTTTCAAACCCAAATAACTTTGGGTTCCCGGCAGGTAACTAATTAAGTGAGACAGACAAGGTGTAATACTCAGGATATGCTGTGCAACGTCTGCCTTAATGGTTCAGTTTAGCTAGGAACAGTACCTGATTGTTTTTGTTGTGATAAAATGCACAAAGCATAAAATATACCATCTTCACCATTTTTAAGTGTATGGTTCAGTGGTATTAAGTCTATTCACGTTGCTGTGCAACCGTCACCACTGTCCATCCCTAGAACTTTCTCATCTTCCCAAATGGAAACTCTGTACACATGAAACAATAACTCCCCAAGCCTCCTCCCCTTTTCAGGTGGTTCATTGTTAGTGCATAGAAAGGCGACTGATTTTTATATGTTGATTTTGTATCCTCCAACTTTGTTCAATTAATGTATTAGTTCTAACAGTTTCTGTGTGTGTGTGTGAGATCTTTAGGGTTTTCCACATATGTCACCTGTGAACAGAGATAGTTTTACTTTTCTCTATCCAGTTTGGTTGCCTTTTCTTTCTTTTTCTTGCCTAATCACTCTGGTTGGAAATTCCAATCCTATGTTGAATAAAAGTGGCAAAAGTAGGCATCCTTATTTTATTCCTGATCTTGGAGGAAAAGTTTTCTATCTTTCACCATTGAGTATGATGTTACCTGTGGGCTTTTCACATGTGGCCTTCATTATGTTGAGGTAGTTTCCTTCTATTCCTAGTTTGTTGAGGGTGTCTTTTAATCATGAAAGAGTGCTGACTTTTGCCACATGCTTTTCTGAATCATTTGAGATGATCATGTGGGTTTTCTTTTCCTTCATTCTATTAATGTAGTGTATTACGTGGACTGATTTTCATGTATTAAACCATCCTTGCATTCCAGAAACAAATGCCACTTGGTTGTGTTATATAATCCTTTTAGTATGCTGCTGAATTCAGTTTTCTAGCCTTTTGTTGAGGACATTTTGCATCAGTATTTATCAGGGATATTGGTGTGTAATTTTCTTGGTGTATCTTTGACTTCAGTATCAGGGTAATCTTGACCTGACCTCGTAGAATGAAGGGAAGTATTTCCTCCTCTTCAATTTTTTGGAAGCCTTTGAGAAGGGTTGCTGGTTTTGTTTTGTTTTGTTGTAGTATTTGGTGTATTTCACCAATGAAGCCATCAGCTCTGGGGAGGCGGGGGGGTGGGGAGAGTTGTTGGGGGGTACTGATTACCGATTAAATCCCCTTATAGTTGTATAGGTCTATGCAGATAATTCTGTTTCTTCATGATTCAATCTGAGGAGGCTGTGCATTTCTAGGACTTGGTCTATTTCATCTATAGGTTATTCAGTTTGTTGGTATACAGTTATTCATAGTAATCTGTTATAATCTTTTTTAGTTCCATAAAATCAGTAATAATGTTCCCACTTTCATTTCTAATATTAATAATTTGTTTCTCTCTTTTTTTCAGTCAGTCCAGCTAAAGGTTGGTCAACTTATTTTTATCTTTTCAAAGAACCAGCTTCTGGTTTCATTGATGTTTTTCCTATTGTTTTTCTATTCTCTATTTTATTTACCTCTGTGCTAATTTTTATTGTTTTCTTCTGCTACCTTTGGGTTTAGTTTGTTCTTCTTTTCCTAGTTCCTTAAGGTGTAAAGGGAGCTTGTTGTTTTGAGATCTTTCTCCTTTTTCAGTGTAAGCGTTTACAGGTATAAATCTTCTCTTTGCACTGCTTCATTGCATTCCATGATTTTTGATATGCTTTGTTTTTCTTTTCATTTGCCTCAAGGTATTTTCTAATTTCCCTCATGATTTCTTCTGTGACACATTGTACTGTTTAATTTTCACATATTTATGAATTTTCTAGTTTCCCTTCTACTATTGATTTTTACTTTCATTCCCTTGTAAACAGAAAAGATATTTTGTATAATTTTAATCTTTTTTAATTTACTAGGACTTGTTTTGTGGCCCAACATGTAGTCTACCCTGGAGAATGTTTCACACACCCTAGAGAAAAATGTGTATTCTACTGTCATTGGGTGGAGTGTTCTGTTTATGTCGGAACATGTCTGTTTATATGTTTATGTTTGTTAGGTCCAGTTGGTACCTTGATTGTTCAAGTCCTCTAGTTCCTTATTGGTCTTCTTTCTGGTTGTTCAGCACCTGATTTTTCTTCAAAAACAAATCTTAGCAAAGCTAAAGAAGACACTTGAAATAATCTGTTCTGATTCAGACCATGTCCACCACACATTAAATAATCTTCTTATATCAAAATATATATTTAAACTTTTTAAGCAACTGTTTCCAGGGCTATCACGTTTGGTCATATGGGGTGTGCATTATCCAATATGGATTTGTACAACTTGTGTTTGCTTTCAACAAACCAGTAGCCCCTTTTCGTAGCCCTGGGACAACGTAAGGGCAAAATTCAATTGTCCTCCCAAAGCACAGCCTGTATCCTGATAAAAGTTTTTGTGTTCCCCCTGCCATGAATGCATGAGATGCAGATGTAACTCTGCCGAACCACAGGGCATCCCAAAGGGGCTTAGGAAAGCGGGTAATGCAGAGGAAGGACAGCTGAGTCAGTCTGGGGTCTCTGCTGCCTAGAGATCAAAGAGATATGGTCCTGAAGGGCTCACATTGGAAACCACACACCAGTTGCCAGTGTCCCCACTCAGGACCTCAGTCAGAAGGAACAGCGGAGTGTCAAGCGTGCACCGTAGGCCCGCCCTGCAAGGCCTCATTCCATCGCTGCCCTCACCAGCAGCTGCAGTGTTTTCTTGTCTGCCTTCTCTCAGTGTCCTATGAAGCACCTTGCTGAAGCCTTAGAAAGGCCAACTCCCTACCTTCCACCTTGCAGAAAACACCGATTTTGTTTAAAATCTCATCTTTTTTGCAAAGTGGAGACCACATTACACGCACCCCGCTTCATTATCTGTCCATGGTTTACATCCCTTTTCCCTACTAATCTCTGATAAAAGCTGGTTTCATGCCATGCTTGATTCATATCTTAAGGCCATTCTGCCCTTTCTCCTTTCCTGAGGGGAAAAGTCCATGCAGAACAGACCTACTGCATATATAAGCTGTCTTAGATTTTTGGCAAAGTTTGTAATGGAAACCATAGGCTGTGTGAACCCAGCACTTAGCCCATGAGAGTACAGTGACTTTGCTGGTTCACCGCTTTTAGAATATTTTACCATGATAAGTACTACTTGCTTTTATCCAACACTGAGAATTATTTAACTATTAATTAATATTTACATATTATATATTTGTATATCAATATTATAATTAATTAATATTTAATTATTTAACTCATTTTTTTACTTTGGCTTCTTGGAAGCTCAAACATAAATTGAAGTGTTCAATTAGAATAATAATATTAGCCTAGGGTTGTGGTGTGACTCTTAATTTTTTCTTATTCTCTATTAATCATTTACTTAGCTATGTTTATTTTATAATTATCTGCTTCAAGTCTTTTTTACAAGTTTATCACTCCGAATAAACTGAAATAGATTTGTTTCAGAGCGGTCATGTAATTGTCATGACTCTTGGGCCACTTATATATCACTATCTCCAAATTGTACAATTCCTGGTATTGTACTAATTGAAAAATTCTAAGACACATATAATCCCAGAGTTTCTGCTGAGAACTCAGGCTTTAGTATCCTTCATGCAATCAAAATCACCCTTATATGTATTTTAGAAACCTTCAAATAATTTCTTCTGGTCAGTTTTAGAAGATTTCGAGAGAACCTTGCATCTGGAATTGCTCACTTCCGTTTAAAGGTCTCTGCCTTGGGAAATGACTGTCCTTTAACTGCTTGCTGGCATACAAAATCCTAATTGAAAAACCTTTGCACATGGTGATGGCATGCATTTAATTTACTTCTGTTCCATTAGGGACACGTCTTGGTCAAGGAAGGAATGCACATTGGAATCTTGACGATTCGTGTTTCATGTAGTCTGTGCCTTAGGGTGAGCTCAGCCCCAGGATGCTAATAAACGGTCCCAGATCCAGGGCATCTGTATCTCTTTCTTACAGGCAAGAACGGCATCCATATACAATACCCCAATTTAGAGCAAATCCAAGTTCAGTTCAGTTCAATTCAGTGCTATTTATCTAGTAATTATCAAGTGTGCTCGGCATTTTTCAAGTCTCTGGGAGTATGACTATCAATAGGGCTCAGTCCCTACCTTCCGTGGAGCTCACAAAAAGAGAAGGCTAATAAACGGCTCGAAAATTAAAATCAAGGTGTAGTGAGGAGGTAAGGGACACAGAAATGGAGCTTCTAGCCAATGGGGAGAGGGCAGGATAGGCTTTCCAAAGGGGCTGGCTCAGGCATCACAGAGGAGTCAGAGGGGGAAACGTGATGGAAGTCCAGGCCCTGACAGGGGTCAGAAATCCAAAAGATTCCAGAGAGGTGGACGAGGATCTCCCTGGGGTTCTCAGCCTTAGCCTAGGGCAGAACCAAGGTAGGCTAGGAGGGCCCCCGTAAGTGTCTGTGGAATTGAACGAGTGAAGTACAGAGGAATCTCAAAAGAAGCACGATAGTGTGAAAAGTGATCACGAAGGGGTCATTACTACTTATTTATCTGGGCCTCTAAAGGTGCTCCAAATTCAGGCTACAGACCGAACTGGGGATTCGTGTATTTACCTGATTCTGAGGTGCCTCTCACCGTCGTGGCCTCTCCCGTTGCGGAGCACAGGCTCCGGACGCGCAGGCTCAGCGGCCATGGCTCACGGGCCCAGCCGCTCCGCGGCATGTGGAACCTTCCCGGACCGGGGCACGAACCCGTGTCGCCTGCATCGGCAGGCGGACTCTCAACCACTGCGCCCCCAGGGAAGCCCTCTGAGGTGCTTCTTTATATAAAGCAATTCTCCATTTTGTCAATGAAAGGAGAAGATCTAAAATAGCTTTGAAGCCAATTTAAATATATAAACTTTGGGGGATGGAGATGAAATAGCTGAATGTCTATTCATACTATTTAACTCAATTTAATCACACATGCATGTCAAATGTTACATAGGTTGAGAAACTGTACCTTTTTGTTTCGTCACCATTTCTTAGTCATCCAGCACAGTTTCAGGAGCCCTGCCCCTCCTCCCTTCTAAGACAGATTCCGAGCAGGTTCGCAAGCCTCTCACTAGAGACCTGTCCCCTGACGCCGGTTCTCGTTTGCTATTAGCGATCTTCATAACCACTTACTGTGTTGCTTTCAAAAGCTGATTTGTAAGAGCTGTAGGACCTGAAAAATATCTTTTCCTTCCTCCCTTCTAAGTTCTTGGCTGGGCCCCCTATAACAATAGACGGATTAACGAGAGAAAAGCTTACACATTTATCTAATAAATGTTTTACGTGACACATGAACCTTCATCCTCATGAAGGGTGTGAAGACATGAAGATGCAGATAAACCTGAGTGTTTTGATACTGGGTTTGATGAAGATGGGGAAGTCATGGGAAAATGTGAAAGGACAAATGGGGTATAAGCCATGTGTATGCAGTAAACTGGGGGAGACTTAGCACGGCCTGTTCATTCTGCCTCCTCTCTGAGTCCCTCCGTCTTTGGAGATAAGGATGGTCCTTTCCTCTTGGGATGGAGAGGGCACCTCTCACATGAGGATCTCATGACTAGCTTCAGAAAAAGGTCAGAAACTCCTTTCTGTACCTGCTGTTTCTCAAGTTCTTTCAGTCTGAAATATTCAGCTTGCCAAGGTGTCATATTCTGGGGTAGCTTGTCTTCAACCCTGTCAAAGCAAAAACTTAGCTGTGAACTCATACTTCCAGGAATAATTTCTAATTTGAGTTAAAGTTTTTGCCTCCTTTCCCCCCACTTTTCCTTTCTTTTTATCCTTTCTTTTTCTTTATCTTTTTAGTGATTTTGTTGTTAAATCTCCATAATCATCCCAAACTAGCAGTGACATGGGTCATTTCAAGTAAATGTGCCTTCCCAAACAGAGTTTTCTGGCTCAAAATATTGAGGGCACCTCAAAATATGACAGTTCAGCTAAAAGGTGACCCTCGTATTCGTAAAAGTAGTTGTTGGGAGGAGCCTTGCTATAATCGTGTAAGGTGCACATGGAACTAGCTTACCTGGGCTGGTGAAAGGCTCACTTATTTCTAAAATAAGGTTATCCTAAAAAGGGTTGGTTGGATTGTTCTCTGCACCCCTGGCCAGAGGACCTGGAAGCCGGGTATCCTTCACAAGTTTTAAGATCTCCCAAAGTGCTGGACATTTTCTCATCCGAGACCAGAATAATCCTTGACAGGCCTGATAGTCTACCTTTTAGACAAGAAGGTATCGCTCACACCCAGAGAAGTATTAAAAGAAATTTCACAATGTTCCTCAGTATATCCAGACTGTGAGGTTCTCTCCTTTGGATTTTATTTTTTGAGCATTGGAGACAACCCCTAATATTTGTAAAACCCTTACAGTTTACAAAGTGCATTCACAGCCACTCTCCCCAATTCCTAGCCTCAGTCCTCAGATTGAGTCTAGTCTGTCCGTGTGATTAAGCCACAGCACAGCACCCAGGGGCAGACAGGCTCCCCCCTCGGTGTCTTACATGGAGGAGGGGGGCAGCATGGTGGTTCCCCTGCGGTGGTAGACCCTGAAGGAAGGGAGGAAGGAGTCTGCCAGGTGGGCTGGACACAGAGGCCCAAGTGTAACCAAAAGTGGCGTCCAGCTGCTCACCGCTCAAAAGCCAACGAAGAGGCAAGGTTGTTGGAAAGTAAGTTTGCTTTATTTTGGATGTGGGCAAACGAGGGTGACTCCTGTCCAAAGGCCAACTCCGCCCGCCCCATGCCGACAATCAGTGGGCAGAAGCTTTTATAGGTGGAGGGAGGCACGCAGAAACAGCACAGGCAGCTCTGACAGGCATCTTGAAATTGGTCATCTGTGGTCTGACCAGCATCATCTCGATTGTTTTAGGTACAGGTAATCTTCAGTTCCAGCGTTGGTTTGTTCCCATTTCCTTGAGGCCAATTCTTGGAATTGTGGCAGCTTCTGTCACGGCTGCTACAGCCTGGTCATCATGTAGTCATCTTCTTCCACCTGGTGAGGGTTTCAGTATCTGTAAGACAGCTCCCAGCATATGGCTTAGAATGTTATCCATAGCCCTTAAGGAGGAACTACAGGTCCTTGACTATGCTCAATGACTAAACTATTATTATTTGGTCTCCTAGGACTGTCTTCCTTTGCTTCTGCATTTTCTCACTTCTCTGATTAATCTGACAGACAAAAGGCCAGCAGAGGACACGGCGGGGCGGGGGGGTAAGGACCACAGGGCCACTGCGCCGTTTCACAAGCAGGACAGAGGAAGGGGCTGGGGGTGGGGGTGGAGCAGGAGAGAACCGGAGGGTCTTCAAAGGGCAGATCCTGGAAGGGCTTGATACCTGGTTACGGGCAGGGCAGCCGGAAGCCCCTGAAGGGTTTTCATCTGTGGAGAGATCTGATCAGATGCCCTTTGTGGGCAGTTCCCTTTAACCACAAATGAGCACCGATTATGGGTGGGCGATGGAGATGGGAAGGACCCGGGGGGAGGCTGTGCCCGATGGGGTCCTGACGCAGGGGGCCCAGCAGGTGGGAAAGGAGGGGCGTCAACTTGCTCCAGGCCCGGCAGGCCCGAGGCAAAACCCTCCCTCTGCCGCCTCCTGACTCCGGAGCCGGGCGATGTGAGCTGTTGGCAGCTCCAGCGCAGGGACAGGAGTCGCGGTGCCTCCCCTCCCCCAGGCACTCTTCGCGCAGCATTAGATGCTCACAGAGCACGGAGGGTCCCACCGCCGGCCAGCACGGAAGACCCGGACGGCGGAGACGCTGGGCGATGCGGGGGGCGGCTGCGAGGCCCCGCTCCCTGGCTCTGCGCCCCTGCGCCGCCGCCCACCCCCTTCCTGGCGGGTCACCTTTCTCTGAGCCAGCCCCGCCGTGAGAGCAGATAATGCTACAAATCCCAGGCCTCGGGGTATCGAGTCATTTCTTGTAAATCACCCAGAAAGGCCTGGCGGGGCTGGAAGGCACAATTTACTGCTGCATTATTAAATGGTCCCAGCGCAAGCCGGCCTCTTCCTTGCGGAGTGAAAACGCAGGCAACCCAAAGGACAGGGCGCCGGGAAATGAGAGCAGAAGCGGGGGCTCCAGCCCTCACCCCCCAAAAGGCCTCTTTCCTGAAGCCCGCAGGAGCCCCACAATTCGACGTTGGGGATCCTTCGAGAACGCTACATCATGGTGTAAAAAGGGCTTTTATTTGAAAGGACATCCATTTCCACCAGAAATTGTTTGAGGAATGAAGCGAGCGGAAAGAAGCAATGGAAAGCAGATAAATGAAGAGTCCGTTGTCCTTCCTGAGGGCCTCAAGGCGGTCTGGGGGCAGCTGCTCCCCCCGACCCCTGGTCCCGGACCTTCTCGCACAGCCCCCTCTGCGTTCTCGGGAGGGCCCCGGGCCGCGCCCTGCCCTCCTGCAGGGAGCCTCCCTTCTTGTACACAGTTAAGGGAAATCCTGTGACCAACACTGTCCCCATCACCTGGGTTTCTCAAGATGGGGCCACAGAGACCTGTTCCTGCCTCAGACTTTCCTGTACCCCTGACACCGTATCTCCACCTCCCCTCCTTCCTTCAACTGAGTGGCTTCCATCTTACCTGCTTTTAATCCAAATAAAATGAAGTACATATTCCACCTATGTAGATAATGCCAACTATTTTTTCCTCCTATTTCCAGGTGACTTTTAGAAACTGGATCCTGTCAAAAGAATTGCTTTCGTATCTGTAAAGAGAAAAAGTCTTTACGCTATAAATTGTACCTCCTATTCTATTCTTTCTCTGTCCTGTTATTCTCTTGAAGCCAACCTCCTTCAGTAAGAATCCAGACATAAAAGAGCTCCTGGGGAGGGGGCAGAGGGTGCAAAATTAAGAGGAAAGCTAGGCTTTGGAGAGGCTAATCCTATTTCTGTAGAGAATTTTCTGCTCACCAATACTTTAAAGAGCACAAGTTCATGGACCCTCACTCAAACCTGTGAAGAACAGGTATAATCGGGTGACTGGCGCAGAGGCTCAGGGTCAGTAGGTAGAGTTTCCCCCCATTTTCATGGATGTGTTGCCAAGCCCCCCACCTCTGCCGGGGGTGTCTCCCAGCCACTCAGGTCTCACACGCGCCTCACCGCCCGGCTCCTGAAGGACCCATTGGCTCCCAGGCAAGGCCCCCATCCTCCTGCCTGACGTGTCACGTCCACGGTCTCCTGGCTTCCTTGGCCAGCTCTCCGCTGCTCAAACGCCCTCACTCCAGCCTCGGCCACACCTTCAGCTTCGGCTCCTGGCTGGGCTGTCCCCCCTCGGGGTACAGTCTGTTCCTCTCCTCTGCACTCTGCTCACCATGTTGGAGTATGTCTCTTTCCCACGCCCACGTGCTGTCCCTCTAGGGACCTGCGTTTGTGTCCTCAGCGACCGGCACTTAACAGGTGCCAGTGTTTGTCAGAGGAAAGCGTGGAGGGAGGGACAGAGAGGAGGGAAGCAGGGGAGGACTTGGGTCTGGGCCTTCAGGATGCAACCCTGTTATCCTCCTATCATTGGACGAAGGCACCAGACACACGTGTCCACACACAGGCCGGCTGGTGTGTCCTCCCAGGTCTCCGCTTTGGACCCTCTTCCATCAAGGGCATTCTTTTCACCTTCTTCTCTTCCATGTAGGCAGCTTCTCAACTCTCCTACCAGAAAAGACCTTCTTGGCTCTTGTGTCCAGAGACACAAATATTTACGCCTCCTCATGTCACCGCGAGCATCACATGCCAACGCCCCGCCCTCCCAGAACACATCTTTGGCTCTGTTCCGACCTCGCCACCCACCCGACACCGGCCACCTGCCGCCCCTGCGTGCTTCACTCTTGTTAATTCTATTTACCCTGGGTTAGTGTCACCATTTTGTATCCTCTGGGCCCCCTTCCAAGTTCTCTAAGCATGAATAACACTGAATGTGGGTGCGTAGACAGCAGCCTTCATTAGAATTAATACTTGATTTTAAACCCCGGGGACCCAGACTCTGTCACTCTCCCAGGGATGCCCTGAATCACAGATCCTTCTAAACAGGCCAGTAACTGTCTATACTGGTGACACTAGCAGGTGATTGGTGGCATGCGGGCCATCACATTTACATGCACGGCAGACTGCAGAAGCACCTTGGGACACAGGGAAGAGAAACAGCCAAAGACTCTGTCTCAGACGCTTCCACTGGTACGGTTGGGGCCTCACCAGTAGCAGGAGCTGGTCTGTCCACAGGTGGGGAACCGCCTGAACCAGGGGGCCGTCTTGCCCTTTCACTTTGCAGATGCCTACCTGCTTTTCTGGAAATGATTAAGCTTACTGAGGTGTGGCATTCGTGCTCCTGATTAGATAACTTTACAGTCGACTGTTCATGCCCAGATGTCATCCTATGTACAGGATACCGTGCAACAGCGCACTCCTGTAGCTTCATTTCTTTGGTTGGGTGAATGGTGACAGGGCCTCTGGGCTTTAATCCAGACAGCGATCACACTATAGCCACCTCAAAAAGTGTTCCCAAAGTTACCAGGTTTCATCATTGGTCCAAAATGTTTCAATGAGTTTAGGGAGTTTAAAGTCAGAAAAATGTGGGTATAAATCCTAACTCTGCTACTTGTTAAAAATGTGTCCACGGGTCAGCTGAGGGTTCGGGAAGCTAAGGCCCATGGACCAAATTCAGCCCATCACCTACTTTTTCTTCTGTTTAAGTATTTTCTATGGCTGCTTTCTCCCTACAAGGGCAAAGTTGAACTCTTCTGACAGAGAGCCATACGACCTACAAAACCCCAAATATTTCTTATGTTTACAGAAAAAGTTTGCCGCCCTTTGATAAGAATATTTCATCTCTCTGAGCCTCAGTTTCCCCATCTGTAAAATGGGCAAAATACTTACATTCAAGAAGTGATGCTGTGAGGAATAAAGGGGCTAAACAATGTGGAAAGTCAACCACAGAGCAGTTTGATACATATCGGTTTTCTAAAAAATTATTATTTTAATTTTGCTCTTGTCCATCCGTGTCCCTGTTTGCCAGGTGAGAGAAGGTTACAGCTGCTGTCTGCCTGTCTCTGTCCCTGTTTTTGGCATTTTCGTTTCTCTTCATTTTGCCCCACTACACCCCCTACCATCCAACAGGTGAAAACTTCTAGAAAAAAATAGAGGACTTCCCTGGCGGCACAGTGGTTAAGAATCTGCCTGCCAGTGAAGGGGACACGGGTTTGCGCCCTGGTCCGGGAAGATCCCACATGCCACGGAGCAGCTAAGCCCGTGCGCCACAACTACTCAGCCTGTGTTCTAGAGCCCACGAGCCACAACTACTGAGCTCACGAGCCACAACTACTGAAGCCACGTGCCTAGAGCTCGTGCTCCGCAACAAGAGAAGCCACCACAATGAGAAGCCCGTGCACCGCAACGAAGAGTAGACCCCGCTCGCTGCAACTAGAGAAAGCCCGGGTGCAGAAATGAAGACCCAAAGCAGCCAAAAATAAAATAAATAAATAAAATTTTTTTTAGTCTATAAGAAAAAAATAGAGTGATTGACAGTAAAAAAAAAATGGTATGGAAAATAAACTTACTCTAAAGAAAAATGTAATTCTACTGGGCACCTCGGGTTACTTATTTTATGTCTTTTGAGTAGTCATTTCTATCATCTTTTTATTTTCAATACAAATTTAACCTTGCAATTTGTAATACTGTACAAAGAATGGTGACTTCTCACCTTCTCCTAAATACAGAATTTTTTCCTAGAGAAGAACTATTAGATGTTTTCAAATTCCTACACACAGAATGCTTGCCTTCTTGGGATTTTTCTTTTAATCTAAAAATAATTTAAAAATTAAGATGAGCTGAAGCTATGTGAGATCACCTAAGATTTTTTTTTTCCAATCAGAAGGCAATTACTTTCCACATTTCTTAAGGAGGAGAGACACTTTGCTTCTTCCAACAACTTTCTTCAACTGCTTTCCTATTAAAATACTTTTTAAAATTTCAATTCAGTGTTTCCCTTATCAACTCCTTAGCAGCCTTAAATTTGCCTTGCAAAGAAGCTGAAATCCTCAGGATGGATTACGAGGAGAGTGTGTATCCCTCAAAATTAAACATATTAAAGCATTTAAATATTTTTAATCACAGCTATTACAAGTTTTAAAACAGAGATAAAATGGTTTCAATGCAAGAAGATTTCGAACATCTTAGACCCAGTGAAGTTTGTATTACTTTCCTTCCCTTCACCTCACTCCACAAAGATCACAGCATAGGGGGTTTTACATTTTTTCAATTATTACATTCTTTCAACTAGGTGAATTCGATAAGAGTCCAGCCAAGTGAATCTCCTGCTTTTATCTCTGTAACTAAGGGACAAGCTCTAAACATGCTGAAGAAATGGAAAACCTTTCTGGTTTCATGACCAGCTACTCTTGAATTGGGCAACATTTTTCCACAGATAAAAATTCAGGAGGGCTTCCCTGGTGGCGCAGTAGTTGAGAGTCTGCCTGCCGATGCAGGGGACGCGGGTTCGTGCCACGGTCCGGGAAGATCCCACGTGCCGCGGAGCGGTTGGGCCCGTGAGCCATGGCCGCTGAGCCTGCGCATCCGGAGCCTGTGCTCCGCAACGGGAGGGGCCATGAGAGGCCCACGTACCGCAAAAAAAAAAAAAAAAAAAAAAAATCAGGAAAGGAAATTCCCTGGTGGTCCAGTGGTTAGAACTCCATGCTTTTACTGCCGAGGGCCAGGGTTCGATCCCTGGTCAGGGAAATGAGATCCCACAAGCTGTGTGATGTGGTCAAAAAAAAAAAAAAAATTCAGGAAAATTAGGAGAGCTGTTTAGTCCAGAAAATACGAAGATAAGAAAAGCCTGATTTTCCTCCTAGGTGTTTGTGCTTCTGATCCATTTTGTGCAAAGAAACCCAAATAGGATCCCTTGGCCTGGGAATAAGTGTGGTCGCGGTGAGCCTGAAGGAGCAGCTGGATGGAAGCCTTTGGGGTCAGACCCCTGAGGGTGACACTATTCTGGGGTCATCTCCGTCCCACCGGCCCACGAGTTCTACACCTCACACAGTTGTCCACACCGCATCCCACCTGCTGTGGCTGCCGATCCCATCCAGTCTGTGGTCATGGTGCAGAGCTTGGAATCCATGAATTCAGATGTCTATCCTCCTGGCTAATTACATCAGCTTGGGCAAGTTATTTAGCCTCTCTCTGGGTCTCTGTTTCCCTGAATGCAAAGCAGTGCTTGCCTCAAACTGTCATCATGAAATTTAAATTGGACAAAGACTGTAGGTACCTAGCTCATCCCTGTGCACAAAAGCAAGGACCCCACAAACACTCCCTCCTTCTTTGTCTCTGATTATGTGCCTCCTGCTCACTAACGGAACTGTAAGTTTTTTTTAAATTTATTTTTTAGAGTGTATATCTTTCTTTTGGGTAAGAGAAACTCAGAACTCAAAGTCAAAAGCTGTAGGTTTTATCTTCTGTGACTTGAGTGAAGAAGGGGAAAAAAAGGAAACCATAACTTGTTTTGACTGCAAGAAATCAACATTATGTGGTCATCTAAAATTCAATATTTTGTCTGTTTGTTCAGGGACTGTACTTTAGGGGGAAAAAGTTATCGTGTTTTTGATGAAAGACTACATACGTTATGAATGCTCATGTGATAATCTCGCCTCCATAACGAGGAGAGTTAAGTTGTAAATCATCCATTCCCAAACCATTGGTGAGAAAATACTTAAAATTTCCTCCAAAACATGTTGAAATTGACAGGATGGAGAAATGGGGTGGAAAGAAGGGAAATAAGTTTGCGATCGAGATGGTGGGCAGATTGGGAGGCAATATGAGAGCAGCTACTGGATGACAAATGGGCTATTTTCGGAAATTGGTACCCAAGCAGAGAGATGCTGCTGGCACGCTGAGGTGCGTGTGCAGAGCACAAGGTGTGGTGCGCGCTTATAGCAGGGGAGCTGGACTTAGATTAGGAACTGGGACAGGCTTCCCTAAGCAGAGGAATGGTGCTTAAACTGGAAACTGAAAGATGAGGAGGGATTAACCGGAGAGATGTGGCTTTTCGAGGTAGAGCACAGCATTTCCTGTCTCGGGGGAAAGGGAGCGCTGGCAGGTGGCTGGGGGACCAGCTGAGCTAGAGGGAGTCGCGCTGACAGCTACCAGTTCAGGCTTCCCAGGAAGAGCCGAGAAACATCAGCTATCAGCGAGTCAGCTTCCAGCACAGCTCTTCTGTCTCGCAGTAGAGGGAGAGGGGCATCAGGAAGATTCAGGAAGGCGCGAGCCAACGCTCCGTCTAGAGGCGCCCCCTGCCGGCCAAACCTCACGCTTCCCTCGTGATGGATTTCAGAACTCAGACCTAGGAGTTAATTCGGCATGAAGGGTATACCTGTTCTATTATTCTCTCTGCTATTATGTATGTTTGAAATTTTACACAATAATAATTTCTTTAAAAAAAAAAAAGAGCCCTTCTCACCAGCTGCAGATTTGTTGTGAACATGGCCAGGTGTTTCCCTGAGACTAACCCTTGGCTGGCCTGTAGCAGGGGAAGGGCTGCCCTCCCTAGGGAGAAGGAAAGAGACAGGCTCATTCTGTTTGTCGAAGAATCAAAGAATTAGAGTACTTGGTTCAATTCCCTGAAGCTCCTACATCCAGGGAATTAGGCTATAAATCCTATAAAGCATTCTCTAGGTTTTTTCCAGGAACACTTGTTTACACTCAGGCCACGAACGACACAACGGGAGGACAGGTTTCATTTCACAGTGTTTTGGCATTTGCAGCTCAGACTGAAATTGCAAAGAAGCAGAATAGGAGAGCAATGAAGAATGGTGCACATTTTTTGAATGTCTCATTCTATCTGTGGTTCTGACTCTATATTTAGAATCCTTCCTTTCTTCTTTCTTTCCTTCCTTCCTTCCTCCCTCCTTCCCTCCCTCCCTCCCCCCCCTTTCCTTCTTTCTTTCTCTCTCTCTCTTTCTTTCTTTCTTCCTTTCTTTCTTTCTTCCTTCCAAGTCATAATATATGCCAGGTACCATGCAAGGCACAAAATGACAGAAAAGTAAATAAGCAGGTACTTTTCCTTACCTAAAGGTCCACTCCAGTAAGAAACACAATGATTAAGCAAGCACAAAATAAAATATAATTATAAGCTGGGATAAGTGATCTGAAGGAAGAGAATGGGGGCGGGGGTGTGCTTGATATAAAACATACTCCTAGAGAGAACTAATTTCATTCAGGGGCCAGAAGTAGTCCCCTTCTAGTTTAGAGGTTTCAACATACGATGATCTCTGGGATTGTAATATTTTAAGGGTCTTATATCCCATCCTAATCCCTTTATCCATTATTTCCAAGAGGAGATAATGTTTAAATGCAGGTGATAGAACTTTTGCCCACACCTCTTCCATAACTTCCACTGGAGACAAATTAGGGAGAGGAGGGAGGGTAGATAAATCATTTAACACCTGAGAGTAAGGCTCAGTTCCTTTTCTTTGAAATGAGATTGTTGCACTAGGGAAGCTCTGAGGTCTTATCACCTTTTTTAACGTTTTAATAAATAGTGTGATCCCATGGAGTCCTCTGGAGCTGGTTTTTACCTGAGAATGAAGTTTTCATGAGCTATATGCTATTCATTGTTTTGAAAGAAAATACTATGAGACCCACTGTACACCTCCCAGGACTGCAGAAGGAATCTTTATATTTTAGTATTTTAATGATGTGACGGGAATAATATTGTTCAGTGTCACTTATGTAGTATTCCAGCTTAGAACGCATAACCATGAGGAAACAGACAGACAAACCCAAAATGAGGCAGAGGAACACTTTTTTTCTTCCTTTTTCTTTTTCTTTCTCTCTTTCTCTCTTTCTTTCTTTTTTAGGTACTGTACTCTTCAAAAAATGCCAAATAATAAAAGGCAAAAAAAGTCTGTGCAAACATTCCAGATTAAAGAAAATTAAATGGATAAGACAAGCCAATGCAATACCTGGTTCTAGACTCAATCTTATACCAGAGGGAAAATCCTGTGATGGGCATTGTTTGCCAATTGATGAAAATGGAACATTGATGGTGGATTAAAAAGAAAAATTGTACCAATGTTAAATGGACTGAAGTTGATAAATGTACTGTGGTTATCTAAGAGAATACCCCTCTTCGTAGGAAAGAGACACTGGTGTATTTTAGGGTCAAGAATCATTGTGCTGGTCCTTTCCAGCTGCTATAACAAAATACCATGGACTGGGTGGCTTATAAACAGCAGAAACATCTTGTTCACAGTTCTGGAATCTGGAAGCCGGGAGTCAGGGTTCCAGAACGTTCTGGTGAGAGCCCTCTTCTCTTCTGGGTGGAAGACTCTTCGTGATATCCTTACATGGCAGAAGGGTTAGGGTTCTCTCCAGGGTTCCTGCTCGTGAGGGCCTCCCAAAGGCCCCACCTACTAATACCATCACCTTTAGGGGGTAGGATTTCAACCTGTAAATTTGGAACACAGCAGCTGTGGTGTGTGCAATATACTTTCAAATGTTTGAGAGAGAGAGAGAGAGAGAAAGCAATGATAAAGCAAATGAGGCCAAATGACAATCTGGGCAAAGATCTATGTGTCCAATTACTATTTTCATTCTTGCAATTTTTCTGTAAGTTTACAATTCTTTTCAAATAAAAAGTTAAAATATACGTTGCTGGCTAAAGGAGCACTTAGAGTTCCGTGTTCCAGCACAGCGCCTCAGAAGTTCTAGAGAATTCTACCCCATAATAACACAGTGTCTTGTGGAGGACATCTACGTTGGCATTTGAAACAACTGAGCTGATGTCATTTGCATAAAAAACAAGAGAATTAAAGCGTTTCATGGTGGGTGTGAATTTGTAATGAGGAATAATTCTAAAATGGCCCCCTATTTTCTGTTCAAGCATATATTTGCCTTATACAAGTTAATTGCTAAACAGATGAAAAAGAAAATCACCATCAAATGAACAAGGGAAATTCTAGTTCTTGTGAAACAGATAATTCATGAAGGGAATGGTTATGATGGGCACGGAATTTGCCATTGGTAATGACTTTTTAAATTGTAAGATACATAGAAAGCAAAGCTGATAGAAAGTCTTCATTTTTCTACTGCCAGAATATTGTCATAACAATTTTATGGTGTGTCAAGTGCAGGCTGAATTCCTTTTTTAGGGCATAATAATAAAGGGGTGATGACTACAGGGGAATTTGGACGAAGCTAATTTTCCAATTCTCGTAAAATCTGACAACGGATAATTTTAGGATGCTGTATACGTAAAGTCTGTTGTTGTTGTTGTTTGCTATTTTCACTGCTTTGAATAACAGCCTTCAATAACTGGTACCCTGATCTGACTGCCCGATGGAGTCGCTCGCTCCTTCCTTGGCTGGAGCCTGACCAACAATGCAGCCATCCTCGTGAAGGTGGCGCTGTGCTCCGCGCGGTCCCGAAGGATGCGGGCGGGTGGAAACCCGGAGGGCGTGCAGGCGGAGAAGCAGCCCAGGTGCACAGCTCAAATGCATAAGGAGAACACAGTCTGTGCAAGAAGCAACCCGCCCCGTCGCAAATGATGCCAATGAGGAGCGAGCTCCTGAGGGCTTCTGTGTCCCACACACGGGTGTTGACATTCAAATGGCACTACGCTTTGTTCTCATACACGAAACTGATAATAAGTATGTCCTTCGCATCATTATTCCATCACCTTTTATCTCCCATCCTCTCACCTTGTTTCTTCTTTCTGTAACTTTTCCTCCTTCCCTCTCTTCTCACTCTTGGAGGTGCTTTAGAATAGATGTTGGTGCTTCCACTGCCTAGAAGTTATATTATCGCCAACTCCTTTGTGCACTGGTGGCTAACTGACCTAGGAATGTCGCCTACACTGCCTGAGGGTTGCAGTAATGAAAGGTCTTTTTGCTGGCCCGAAGGACACCTGAAGGCCCAGTGTAAGATGTGGATGCTCTGCTGGCTTGATCGGGAGCAGACATGAGACGGGTGGTTGGAAAATATTTTCTTTATCAATAATTGTTTTTTGGAGTTCACCTTTCTCAAGGAGAATGTGTAAGAAATGGTTTTCGAGGTTGAATGTTTTTTCTATCAATCAGTGTGGCTCTTTCCCACAAGAGTCATTTTTTGAAATTCATTCTTCAAGGACCATAGACAACAGTTTTCTCTATTAAAGTATAAGAAGAAAAGCGCAAATTCCATCCTAAGTTGTTGGCAAGCCCCATTCCATCGCGGGAGAACTATGTTTAGGAGTAGATCTGGTGAGGAAAAGTCAGCTGGACTTAAAAACGCACAGAACCTTTGTTAGCGTTGGTAAGCCTCGTTACGGCTTATTAAGTAAACCAGCTGCGATGCAGACTGACCTGACGTGTCAGTGACAAAGTGGAACTCCCCAGAGAGCTCTCTCCTGAAGGAGGTGGTGTGTTTTCAGGTGAGCCCTGGTCCACACCACGACCACAGAGGTGACGTTTCAGACACAGCAGGTGGAGCAAAAGTGGAGGAGAGCGATAAGAGTGATTTTTTTAATTTGGAAACATACTTTTGGGGGGATACTAACCAAATGGGGCTCACTGCATAGTAAGAAAAGTGGTTGATACGTGATTTCTGTACAATATTTAATTTGTGAAAGAATAAGAGGTGCGTGATGGTGAGCAGACATTTCTTCTTCTGAGTGGAAGGAAGCTGTAGGAAGAGTCTCGGATCATGTTAGGACAGACTGCACACCAGGTATCACAAGAAACATGGCCAAGGAGATTCCATGGGCCCCTTTTCTTATTTTCAAGAAGCGGTTAACTTTCTTTGGTGAATGAACTACACTTATTCTTGTTTAGAAGCAGAAAGGTGAACCAACTAGCCCCTCAAGTTTCCTGTCATTATTTGTCCCTTTCAATCACAGATTCTCAAAGCTGACAGGGAGCCCTGGAGATCATCCACTTTCTGAATGAGGACGCCAATTTAAATGATTGTCCAAAGTCATGCAGGTCATAAGTGGCAAAGATGAAACAGCAACCAAGTTCTGTCCACCTCCCATCCACAGTTATATTCCCGCCAGACAAAAGGACCTCCCTAGTCTCTTTACACCGAATACACAGAAAGCTAACACCCGTCCCATCTTCAGCCCCAGGCTCCATGCTGGTCCCCAGGAGCACTCCCATTAGCCTCATGTCTTGTCCATATAGTTGGGGCCCCTTAGAGGACAGATCCTAGGACCCCCATCTGAGTGTCTGGTCCAGCTAAAAGTCAGAGAAATGAAGAGCTTTGCTGTGGTAGAAACTAGCCTGCCCTGAGCCCCCAGCCCCACGTGGCTTCTTTCCGGGGACGACAGTGCACCTCGCTTTTGACAGCCTGTCTTCCTGTTTGCCTTTGCAGGTTTCACAGCGGCCGCCTCCCTCGTGTCCTTGGCTTGGGCCTTGGCCTCCTACCAGAAGGCCCTCCGGGACTCTCGTGATGACAAGAAGCCCATCAGCTACATGGCTGTGGTCCTCCAGTTCTGCTGGCACTTCTTCACCATCGCGGCCAGGGTCATCACCTTCGCGCTCTTTGCCTCGGTTTTCCAGCTCTACTTTGGGATCTTCATCGTCCTTCACTGGTGCGTCATGACCTTCTGGATCGTCCACTGTGAGACAGAGTTCTGTATCACCAAATGGGAAGAGATCGTGTTCGACATGGTGGTGGGGATCATCTACATCTTTAGCTGGTTCAATGTCAAGGAGGGCAGGACACGCTGCAGGCTCTTCATTTACTATTTTGTGATCCTTGTGGAAAACACGGCCTTGAGTGCCCTCTGGTACCTCTACAAGGCTCCCCAGATCGCGGACGCATTTGCCATCCCAGCGCTGTGTGTGGTATTCAGCAGCTTTTTAACTGGCGTTGTTTTTATGCTGATGTATTATGCCTTCTTTCACCCCAACGGACCCAGACTCGGGCGGTCCCCAAGTTGTGCTTGCGGGGACCCCGCCGCTGCCTTCACGCCGTCTCCAGAAGTGGCCACGAGCGCCCTGCGGTCCCTCTCCAACACCCGCAGTGTGGCCGGCGACCGCGACCAGAAATTCGCAGAGCGGGACGGGTGCGTGCCTGTGTTCCAGGTGAGACCCACGGCCCTGTCCACCCCGTCCTCTCGCCCACCACGGATTGAAGAATCTGTCATTAAAATTGACCTGTTCAGGAATAGGTACCCAGCATGGGAGAGACACGTCTTGGACCGAAGCCTCCGAAAGGCCATTTTAGCCTTTGAAGGTTCCCCGTCGCCTCCGAGGCTGCAGTACAAAGACGATGCTCTCATCCAGGAACGGCTGGAGTACGAAACCACCCTGTAAAGCAAGAGGGCTTGGAGGGGCCGCAAGCTCCAGACCCAGGGGTGACAGCCGGGCCGCGGTGATAATGAAACTCCGCCCTGGAGTAGGGCAGCGAGCTGTACCAGTCGCAGTCTGACCATCATCAGGATGCGTGCCTGGCCCTCCATCAGCTGACAGCCTGCCGCTGGCCTCCTTGGAAAAAGCAGCCCAGAGACCCTACTGCTCCATCTGAAGGGAACAGGCCAGCTCAGTAGGACCCGTTGTTGCCACCAACCCCTCCTGCCCCGCCTTTCAGCACATCCACCTGAGGGTACTATTATTATGGGAAATGTTGCCTCCGATCAGTAGGGTGTTTTGATGGAGTTAACTGATCTTTACATAAAAATATACTGAGTCATACACACGTGTACACACACACACACACACACACACACACACACACACACACACCGATCCTGTCAAAATAGCTTAGGTGATTTCTTTTGATGCAAAGCTGTGATTCCCACGGGAATATAAAAGCAAAGAGAGAGAAAACATATCCCTCAAGACTCCAGAAAAAAAAAAAAAAAAAGTAAAGCTTAGAAAGAATGCATAAACCATTCTCACGTGAAAACCTATCCCATGCGTGAAAAGCCTCTCCAATGGACAGAAAACCCAAGTGTGTTTACGCATGTATTAGAATTGATGGAATGGTTCGTTTTCAACACGTCAGGATTTTTTTTCATTTTAAATTTTCCGTTGAGAACGTCTTTCATGACAGATACCCCACGCAGCCCATGGCTGGCTTTTGACGAGACCAAGGAGCTAGATACCTTGGGGATGAAAGTTCACTGATAATCAGGATGTAGTATTCAATTGCCAAAATTTGATAAAACCACGAAGAGGAAGCGGGAGAAAAAGGCAAAATGAGCGTCTGATTTCCCGACCTGTGCAGCTCACATGGGAAGGTCGAGGCAGAACGGAGGGAGAGCCGGGCTGTGCTCAGGTCCAGGAGTGGAGTGAGTGCGGGGAGGCCGGATTCCAGAACACGCCGCGCCACACCCTTCTAGTGCCAAACACCGTCCAGCACGGGACTGACGGGGACGCCCTGAAGGGCTGAGCATGAGGCGTGAGCCCCACGAAAGCGGAAGAGAGCACGAACAGTCAAGTTCTTCGCTGTGTACAGACTCCCCCTCCCCCATCCAAGGTCAAAGTGGTGTGTCTTTTAGAGGCTTTGGGACACATTTTAGTAAGTATGAGCAGACAGATGCAGTGAATATGCTATAAGAAAACCCTTCTGAACCGATTGAGGGCTTATCACTAGATCCAGCTAAGATTCGTATTTGAGTCCTTTGTAAAGTCGCACTCTTACAACAAGCTTCTGGGTTTTAAATACCTCCGTCCAGCAAGTAAACGTTCCCCACTTTCTGTTCCCAGCGTCCCCCAGTCATGGTGCTTTTTGTTGCATTAAAAGTGCCGGTCAAACTTTGATAGTATTTTTTTATAGTTGGTGCAGAGTGGAATAACTCATGGATTATTTCAATATTTTTGTAATAAAAAAATATAGGGTATACATATAAGCATCATCACTTTTTTTATAGACCTGGAATCGTTTAAAATACTTTAAGCATCATAGTTACTTGGGATGTCAGAAACTGGTCCACAGATCCCATCAACCTGCCTCGGCAGGTTAAGAACATGCGTCTCTTGCAAGATCACCCTACTTTACCATGTTGGTGCCCCCAGGAACCTGGCCAAGGGTGCTATCAGAGTATCAGGGGACAAGAGAGTCAGCTTAACTAGAAAGGGCTTGTCAAGACTGGCCAATGTTTCCCAGGAAATCAAAGATGTAAGTGATTACTTTCTTCCATCTGTTATGACAAACCTGACCACAGTGGAAGATGTCTTAAACTTCCTTCCCTGGTTTTATATTAACCCAACAGATATACTAAATATTAGTCAAGTCACTTAAAAAAAATCAGTGTAACATATTCAGTTTTTTGGACTGTCCAATTAACTTTAAATAGTCAAGGTCTAGAGCCACCACCTGTAATGGGTGTATCCTACGGAGACCGCTGTCCCTATGATGACACCCACAGGAAGTGACAGAGGGCTCGACCTAGGACTCCTTTTGGTACAAAGCCCCAAAGCAATGTCTTAAAAAATGGATGATTTTTATCAGTAGACATATTTTCCTAGTACTCCATGATTTGATCCTTCAAGCAAGAGTCCACTAAAAGATAATAGTCTTTTGTTTGGATGTGAAAACATTATCTAGTCACCAGTAGAGGCCCAGGAAGACGCTCTTCTTGTCGGCAATTAGTGAAAACATCCCACCCCCAACTGTAGAAGGAAAAAAAAGATTATAATGGCAGATTCTTCACTTTGGTGCCGAACCACGAGTCCACTAGCTTCATTAATTAATGATCTTTGGAAATTGAATTGCTCAGTTGAACTCTACCTTTGATTCCACGAGTAAATAATAGATTATAATAATGTCAGTCAACAAACACAACAGATCCCATCACTCTTCAATCATGTAAGTCCTAAATTATTTCTCAACTTGATCCTTCATTTAACAAGTCAAGAGTCAAAATAAGTGCTGTGTGGCTAAAAAATGACGTACCGTGCTTTGTCTTGGAGGTGAGAATGCAGTCAGGAGGGTGCAAGCAAGAAGTTTGAATTTTTCAGTGATTTCCCAAATACTGTAAATACTCTGTTATCCAGCATACTTGAAGATTTTGATGTTTTAGTCAAAAATTCTTGTGAAGGCAATGACATCTCCACCATGTTATAAATTACACACTTTCTCAAGATTACAAACAAGAACAACAACATTTTTACTTCCGAGGAGAATCATGACGTAATCTTGCTTCCATGATTCATAAAGTGGCACATTGCCATCAGACTGTGTGGTGATGAGAACGTGTATTAGTTTCTAGATCCACCGATAACAGAGAGTTTAAAGTATTAGGATTTAAAGAGACATTGTCAACATACAAAGGAACAAAGTTTGATTTTCATATGTATAGTTTAGTTCTTCCTAAGATTTTATTTTCAATTTACCATTACAACGTCCACTCCACGGAGAGTACCTCAAGAATCCAAAAAGAGCCAGCCGTGGTTAGCATACGAATTGGAAACGCTGGATTCTTTATCTGTGGGCTCCAACTAACTTCCTGGGCTGGGTCTACTTGGGTCCCCTGTAGGGGGTGAGGGGTCTGTTCTTAGTGCTTGATTTTTGCATAGGACCATGAAATTTTCTAAAAGAAAATATTATAAATTTTTTTCACTTCTAAATTAGCATTTCTCAACAAAACCTTATTTGAAATGAAGGACCATATGTATCTTAACCACACTGAGACTTTAAGTATTTGTGTGGAAGAAAAACAATTTTTTTCTCCATGTAAGTCAAAGTTTGATCCCCCGAAATGACTATGTCCTTTAAATCTTCTCCCATTTCCATTGTCCTACTTAACTATGTACTATCTAGTTCAGTAACCTTGACTTTGCAGACACTTTGTTCCTATTCCTTTATGATATTGCTGTGAACACGACAAATGAAATAAATTTTCCTACTGACATGGCAAGAATATGCAATTCAAGTATTAGCAAAAGAGAAAATACAAAGATAATCTGAAGATAAAATACATTGAAGTATTTATACTTAATTTCTAAATGCCCAATTCCTTTGGCTCTATGAATAAATGAAGTAATTAAACCAATTAAAAGTGAATAGGAATAATTGAAAGCTCAATGACTTTTTAAAGAAATATTGTATATACGTGTGTATGGTATAGATAACAGATACATATTACATATAATACACGCGCACACACACACAACTAAGGTAACAGATGAAAAGAGTAAAGTATATACTGCCCCTTTCATGCATATCAATTGGTATGTTATTGACACGTGAACTTATAGATTAAAAGCTTTTTCCCCAGCTCCTTTTTGGCATCAGCCCAAGCGTACAGCCCATGTGTCTGTAAGACATCAGGACACTTGTGAACTTTGGTTGGAAATACCTAGATATAATTTAGCACTTTTAGCTTGTATGAATTTTCCCCCCCTTAAGGATCTCATCTTTTTTTTTTTTTTTTTGCGGTACGCGGGCCTCTCACTGCTGTGGCCTCTCCCGTTGCGGAGCACAGGCTCCGGACGCGCAGGCTCAGCGGCCATGGCTCACGGGCCCAGCCGCTCCACGGCATGTGGGATCTTCCAGGACCGGGGCACGAACCCGTGTCCCCTGCATCGGCAGGCAGACTCTCAACCACTGTCATTTCAAAGTTTCTTTCTCTGAACAGATTGAATGGAGCAAAGAAAACCTCTGGTGTCCTTAGCAGGATTATGTAAGGTTACATATTTGCCTTTAAGTGTACCAAATGCCATTGAGTGGAAACAAGCTCTGACACGATGTTTGGACAAGAATCCAGAAATTTCTTTTCTAATGAACCATTTTTGAGACTGCATTCTGACGAGTCTTTGCCCTTAGCCGTTACTGTTTCTCATCATTACTGGATGAGTTGCCTGCGTTTATATGTTTCTAAGGAGAATTCCTTAAAGCCTTTTAAAAAAATAGCTCAGGCTGTCTTTCAGAAAAATAACTCAGAGGATGGTTGATGTGTGTGGTGGAAACACAGCAGGACTGAGGTGGTCGTTTCTCTAATTTCAGTGATGGATGCAAATCAACTCATGTTCATTTATCTTCAGCAACCCAATGTCACTTTTGAAAACAATCAAAATGATGGCTTCTGCCAGTTTGTGACTCATAACACCCTATCTCCCCAACTGAAGCAGGAGCCTTTCAAAATGGCTAAGGATGGGCCATTTCCCTCAATCACCCCCACCCCACCTCCGTTTCCAAGTTTCTGGTCCCGACCTGTATCAGGCTGTGAAACGATCTTGACAGTTGGGTGCCACCTCCTCTCCTCACCGGAGCAGGTTGCACTGTCTACTGCAGAGGGCTCCCTATGGAGATACATCTTGTCCAGTGGCTGTCCTAAAAATGGGCACACAGGAAGATGCAATAAGAGTTTGTGATCAACAGCCTCCAAAGTAAAACTCTGCGGCATGTGGGTGAAATTGTATAAAAACACGATGCGCCATTTAATTTGCTAATTGTAGCAATTAGGCGAGCTCGCACAACAGCAGAAAGCCAAATGGAGAAAGTGGCAAACAGCCGTTTACCCACAGAAATGAGGGGTTCAGGAGCTCTCCCTTGAGTGCTGGAGGCATCATGTTGTTTTGCCATCCATCTGAAGCTCTTTCTCTAGATCCCATAAGAAAAAAAAATCAGACGCTTTGTAATATTGCATGCAGTGATCTAGCGCAGAAATGTAAAACTTTAACCTTTTGTGGGCCTATGTTCTGCTAAATAAGGGGCCAGTTAATGTCTAATTTCTTTGCTAAAATCATTGCCATAATATACTGACACAAGTCAGAAACACTGACTGAATCAAATTTTTGCTTTGGTTATTCCCCCCACCCCCGAAGACTTTACGCCGTTCATTTCCCCATACGGATGGTAGCTGACTGTGCCCGAGACTATTGTGTGCATGGGCTGTGCTAACCAGCCTTATCTATGTGATCTCATCCCCTCCTCAAGGCCATCTATGAATTAAGTACCATTTACAGATGACAAAATTTAAGCTCAGAGACACTAAACGAGCCAAGTGTCGCTCCCACAGCTAGGAAACACTGGAGCTGAGAGCTGCACACAGCTTGTCATGACTTCTAATGACTACAAATCTTTCTAGAAAACCAAGGAATAGTTTCCCACCAAAATCTCTTCCTGACTGGGCAAGGTCTCTGGAGAAACAAAAACGTGGTCTGATGATCAAATTTTTCAAAGAAAATTTCATTTAAAAGTCAAATATGTCCTTCAAAATGAAAAGTTAAAAATAAAAAAGTCAGTGATGAGAAACAGAAGTCTCTATCATCTGTCACTGAATTTTACTGCAACTCCCTAATTCAGAGTAGGCAGATAAGTGCTTGTCTTCCATTCCAGACAATTGTCCCTCCCACCCCCATGGCCCTACTTTGCACTAAAGTAAGTGATAAATATAAATTAACCAATGGTTCTTTTCTTGTATTCTCTACATGTATGCTACTGTCATCCAGTTAGGCAGAGTAAAAAATAGCTAAACCCCACTACTTACCTTGACCCTCTGACTGGGAAAAAAAAAAAAAAAAAAAGGAGAGCGAGAGAAAGGAAGGAAGAAAGATGGATCTAACAAATCTTTGAGTGACATTCTTTTCATATTATAAGATAATTCTATTCCATTGCAATAATGTCCCCTAAATTTTATTTAATGTCTTGCAAGTCACAAAATTTTACACTTATGAGGATTTTTATACCACTAGTGGAACCATCATATAAATCTGGGAACCTCATCTGAGATGGAAAGATTACATACAAAAAATATAGGAAACATTTACCAAATATAGGTTGAGTTGGATTATAAAATAATGTATGTGTCCTCTCCCTCCTCAGCTTAGATGTAATGTATCTGGGGTCTACAGGATGACAGAGTTGTGACCCAACCAAAGATGTTGTTGTGTAGGCAGCCGTGTATGTGTTGCTTGAATTTGTGCTAAAAAGGTAGCCAACAATAAATGAAAAATGTTCTCAACCCTGGTGTTTATTTAAACAAATAGATACAGGGATCAGTCTGAATTTAACATATTAAAAATACAAGCAATCTTCTATCTTCTGACTTGGATATGATTTAAGCAGACCTTTATGAAGTTAGGTGAAGTTAGGAGTCACTAATTTTTATAGAAAATAGCATCTAAACGAGATCTCAGTGTTCCGTGAGAGCACTTCTTTTAGAGATGAGCGCAACTGGGACCCAAAGAGACCGGGCATTTTTTATCGTCAGGATTCCTTCAGTCACTCATCTGTCACACGTGATCTATATGACTGGCATCGCCAAGCAATACACAGTCACATGCAAAAGGAATTCCACATTCCAGCAGCTCACACTTTGGTTATTGGTAGCAGAAGAAGCGTCTGCTGACTTCAGCTCTAACGCTCCCTACTCCACCACACGGCTTCTCTTCTTAATGTCTATATTTAATTCTGTACTAGAGCAATAAAGAAACATAAGCTTTTCCAAGGTTGTGTTATGTAAGCCTCGCAATACACAATTAGCACACATAATGGCAAACATAAGGTAATGATATAAAGATAAATCAACAATGGATGACAGCCTATAAAAAGAAAAGTAGTTTTGTAATTTGTTTTTATGC
Organism: Monodon monoceros; assembly: GCF_005190385.1. Taxonomy (NCBI): domain Eukaryota; kingdom Metazoa; phylum Chordata; class Mammalia; order Artiodactyla; family Monodontidae; genus Monodon; species Monodon monoceros. Next base: position 72,122,426 of record NW_021703770.1, on the reverse strand, counting down.
CTCTCCAACACTAGATACATTTAAATCAAGGCCACAAAGCAACAAAAAAATCGATACATTCTTTGGCACAAAGTATTTGACTCTAAACAATCATCTCTGCATTAACTTTGGAAATATTCCTGAGAATTTCTTTTAAGAAGAGACATGAAATTAGGATGCCTCTGAGGTGTCTGAAAATTTTTCTAATAGACACTTCTCTGATCTTCAGGAAGCATCCTTTATGAGCACATATGATACTTTTTTGTCCCAGTCACCATTCTGGTTTTTAATGGAGTGGTTCTGTCTGGCCACAGAGGAATTTCAAAGAGGGACGGTCAGGTAGACAGAATCAGGATATGTTGTGAGGTAGCCGGAAATCCCACTCTGGACAGTGCAAATGAAACATGTGGGTTTATAAAAGATCCCCCTTCCCCATGATCAGTAGAGAATCATCGCAAAAATATCTCTCTGTGGACAAAAGTTAGATGTCCTAGTAGATTTCCCCAGAACATAGCCTGCAGCATATGCATTATTTAGGAATAACAAATTTCCAGACATAAACCTCAGTTATTGCAACCTGAGGGGTTGCTCTGAAGCCCTGCTCCACATGCCCAGAAGAGATGCATCACCTTTCAGGAGTCGGGACAGCCACTGCCCCATCCCGTGAGGACACATGCTCGCGTGGTACCCAATCCAATTCCCTCCTGCAATACGGCCCGGAGTGATTGGCTTCCCACAGATGTAAAGAGCATCTTATTTAAAGATGTCTATTAACTTGCATAACTAATTTTCTCTGAGTGAAATAATTCTGGTCAGGGAATCCTATAAACCCATAGGTCCTCTACGGAGTAAAAGGAGAGAGAGAAGGAAGCATATTAATTTTTATGAGCACAGAATACAACACCAAGAATTCCTTGGTGAATCCCATGAAGCATCAGTAAAAGAGCTGACCTGATAGTAATGCTAAGTCAGAGTCCTGATTTCTCAGTTCCTGCCACCGTTAGTGGTTCATTATGATGACTGCCACTGTTTCAGCTGTGGTGCCAGGCAAGAAGAGTACAGTTACTGATAATGATGTTTGCAGGGAAAGATCATATTTAACAAAACAGATCAACATCAAAACTAATCAACTTGATAAGCAAATATTACCAGCAGAATACCAGCACAAAATTCTCTTGTGCTCTTATTGAAGCCTGCCACCTACTCTGTTATTAGAATTTCAGAAAATGTAAGGTTTCATGTTTTTATTTTACTTCCATCTACCAAATTAAGCTGGTGGCCATCTCCCCTCTCTCTTGCTTGATTTTCATTCAAATGGAACTAATCAAATCCTTACTTCACGTAGGTGCTACAAATACTAACAAATGGAGATGTGTTTAAGCTAATTTCATTGGACTGTTCTAGTGGCGGTCTGGTATACAGTTATATCAAATCAACACTCAATTATTTCAAATTAATTCATGTATCAAAGCAAGTTCTAAAACATTCTTAAGTGTTTTGAAAATACATTTTGGGTTTCTATCATTGTAAGAAATTCCTGTTTCGATTACAAGCCAGTAGAATGCATCTTAGTCAACACTGGCATTTTAATCCATTGTGGTTCTGACAGATGAGCTCTTGAGTTTGGGTGCTGGGTACCTGTGTGATAACTTAACAATTAACCTTCCACCTGTGGCTTTCTATTTGTGTTGCTCAGAGTTCTTATTCTATCCAAGTTGTGAGCGATAGCACATCATCCTGTAACAAAAGGAGATCTGTCAGCTGGTCAAAGAATTGTCATTTCTTATCTTCCTTTCAAAGAGCTAAAATATTCAACCCCCCTTATTAATCTTTCTAAGATATTGTACCTAGAAAAAGAAATGAATCTCTGAAGTGTGTCTTGAAAGCCTGGGCTGAAACGTTTTCCTTGGTCTGAATCAGAGTTTTGGAGCTCTCTGAAAAGAAAGCAATCTCTCCTGCCTCGAGGAAGGGGAAGGGGGCTGAGAAGATCCATCCACACCAGAAACTCGAGCCTCAGCTTCCACAAAGCTGCATACTGCTGGTGCTATAGATTCCCTTCTTGTTTTTACAGAAACATCTCGGAATTTGTCAAGCTTTACTGAAGGTGATATGCATTAATGAATTCAACAGACCCTTTAATCTTGCAAATTCTTGACTTGTAAGATTGTAGCCAAGCTATTGCAAGGGGAAATGAATCAGTTAGTGGAAAGGAGCCCTGGTTTAGGGTGGTGATGTGCCCAGGCCTGGAGAGAAAGACCTCTGTGAAGTAGCGCACTCAGGAATTCCTGCTTCCTGCTTTGTCATTCATGCTATGAATATCCACCTGCTTCATTTGTTTTTGCCAGTAAGCGCGGCTTTGAAAAAAGAGAAAAAAGTCATTGGATTCCTGGGGGCTTTCATATCTCAGTGTACTGGGTTCTGGAGGCTCGCCTTAAATGGATACAAATCTACCTGTGTTTGGAAATGAGAAAAAACTCATGGTCATCTGTTTAATGATTGATCCGTCTGAGTACGGGTTCTGCTCTTCATTTCTTGAGAGTACCATTGTCAGCATTGTAATAACTAATCTATAAACGTTGCATCTATAATTCAATTTCAGAGGTAAAATCTGCATGGATGTAGCTATTGAATAATTTGATTCCTGCCTTCCTAGGTGGTGACATTGCCAGTTTCAGACTGAGAGACATTTGTATGTGGACTTGGCTCTCCTGTTGCTTCTGAGATCCTGCAGAACCTTGGTTAGGAGCTCTGAGATCACCGAGCGGACATTCTCAGCACCTGAGTGTTCACTTAAAAGTAAACAGGTGATCTCATATTTAAAAATCATGGCTCTTTTCCACTTACTTCGCTGTTTTTAAGGAAAGGTTTGAGCTGCAAGGTAAGAATAAATGGACTTCAGTTCACAGTTTCAGAGTCTGCAAGAGAGTCAGGCCTCCCTATGTTGCTATAAAGTTTTCTGTCTAACCTTTCCGTATAACAGTTTTAGGAGTTAACACTAGAAGAATTGAGTGAAAGTCTTCAGATGTATCTGGTAAACAATCTAACAGAAAAAGAAGAAGGAGGGATGCTTTTTGTGTGTGTTCCAGAGGTGTTTCTCCTTCATAAAGGGCCATGTTGGTGACAGTCTCCAAGACGTACCATGAGGTACCAAGTGAGAGTCCCAGTTATAGGCACCAGGGTTGTCCTGCATGCCTTGCTTTGGCAAAGTCATTTTTCAGAACTAGCTCTAGACACAAGCCCTGAAATGTAATGGTAAACAGTGGCCTACCACCATGTAACTTATTTTCAATTGCAAGGCAATGAAAACTAACAAGTTGAAGGCATTGTGAATTTCCTGATCTCCAAAGCCCCCCAAAAAAGGCACAAAGATCCTCTGTGTTGTCCGATAAGTTGATTGGCTGTGGGGACGTAGGAACAATAAACCACCCTGTAAAACAAGGCTCCTGAGTAAGAGTGACTGTGAGAGGTGTTGGAACAGAAGGTTTCGATAGCTGTAGAGGTGCTGGTATGGGGACCGAAGAGCAAACCTGTCAGTGGCTCATCAGGAATATTTGCCGCTTTGTAGAGCAGAGGTTCGAGGTGGCCCCTGCCACTCCACGGCTATGACAATAGATGCGTCCACTTATGAAAGGACAAGGCATGGCTGAAGTGGAAGGACAGAGATGACATCAGTGGTTCTGTGTCTGCGACTAACTCTGTCCCTAAGGGGACTCTCCCCCTTGACAGTTTTCCTTGGTCATTGGCCGGTTCTCTGCTAGCTGGCTCTGCATGCCAAGGGCTTCTGATGGATTACAAAATGAGATATTTTAAGGTATAGTAAGTACTCTCGCTTGTAAAACATGACCGTTGAATCATCCCTCATTTTAACAGCAGTGAGATTCAGGGTGACCATGGCCTTACTCGTCATCCCATTGTAAGTATACATCATGACATCCCAAGAACCTCTGTGTTCAAATCCACTAAACCGAGTTTACAAATTTATTAGTTGAATCATTTCAACGTATTTTAGATCTTGATTCTGCCGTCACCTAGTCTGTGTCTCTATCCCCAAATAGCGAAAAGAATTCTGGTGAGAATGCTTTTCAGAATAATGGAAGTGAAAAAAGTGAACAATGAAGGAATTTTTCAATGGAGACAAAACCACCAGACCATTGATGGCCCAAAAGCCCTGATTTTTCCTCGAGACTAAGTTTCTATTCATTTGGGGGATTTCAACATCTGAATTTTCCAAATGACTGCTGAACCCTCTTCACTAAACAGAAGTAGACGCTGTGGCATTATTAAAGAATAAAGACTGTCCACGCAAATGCAAATATCCCAACAAAAAAGTAAAGGAGTAGGTCACTCAAGGAGGGAATTTGGTCTTCGCGATGTCGAACATCTGGATAGTTGGGGAAATCCAGATGTTTGAGTCCTCATTTTCCATCTGGTTGTCTGCTGTTGTCTAGATAGACAGAAAATGCTCAGGTGTTGTAGGTAATGGAATTTAACCTTCTTGTGCATTAATCTATTGCCGGTGATGTTCTGCTGCTAAAAATCTCTTTGTTGTGCAAAGGGAAATAAATAACGCAGAGCCAGTGCTATTTGATTTTTATTTACTTTCGGCAAACGTGTGGAGGGGAGAGGTTTGGGAGGCTGTCCTGGGTGTATCGGGAGGCGCTTTGGTCACAGACCTCCTGCAGAGCAACAGTTCTGGAGGTCTGCCTCTCTGCTCCTGCCGGGCAAGGAGCCTTGTTATTCAGACGTTTTCCGTCTTTTATAATTTCATAATTGCTCCTCTGTTTTTCACACATGCTTAATCCTTCACAACGTCTGCCTGACAGAACCATCCAAGGGAAATACAAATTTGTGGCTGTTTTATTCTTCAAATAGGAAGTTTAGATTTTAAGGATTTCTTAGACCTTTTAAGCATAAAAATATAAACTATAGTCGGCTCCTGTATCTGAGGGTTCCGTATCCAAGGATACAAAGGGAGGACCACTATAAGAGACTTGAGCATCCTCGGGTTTTGGTATCCAAGGCAGTCCTGGAAGCAATCTCCTGTGGATGCCCAGGGTTGACCTTACTTACTACAGTTATTTCATGGTGAATTTCATGGTGTCAACAGAAGCAAAAGCTGTCTTTCCCAAGTTAAACAAAACACATAATTTTTTTGGTTTGCTTTATTGATGTCATTCCAATTGCCAAGAACTAACTGCTTATCACTTTGGCATATTCGTGTTTTCTTTGTAGTCACGGGAACAAAAAGAAAAAGATCGCATCAAAGGGAAATTCACCTTCCAGAAGGGAAGTTTGCGATAGTCTTAGGACTTTCGTGCTGGTAATTATTGGAGGGCGTTTCTTCCTTGTTTCGTCTGATTTGGCTTTGGATTGGTGAGCGCGTGTATTTCCTCAATTGTGTGCGTACTTCGTCATTCTTCTGAAGCTGGTCCAAATTCAGACCCATTCCTTTCAAAGTGCGCTTATGCTGTAGAATGAAATCCGAGGCGCTGTTCAGTCTGCACACAGAGCCCCGAGAGCGTTCAGCTGTGCAAAGACCGTGAGAGCATTTCCAGAGAAAACAGAAATATTTAGTAGGTTCTTAGGTAATGTTTGTGCTGAATTCTGCCTGGGGTGCCAAGTTACAACACCTGCATGGGGTAGGCGGTCCCTTCCTTGTCGTGTCCCCACTCCCATCAGATGCAGAAGTTTCCCCAAATCAAGTGGGTCCTCCACCTGGTGCCACAAGGGCCTCCAGCCCCCCGGGTCGTTGCTCTGTGCTTTGTAAACGCTCCTTGGAGGGTGGTCTTGGAGAGCTGCGACCCCCAGGTGCATGTGTGCACACCAATCTAGCTTGGATTTGCCTTTCTTCTTCCCTGAGATGTGTACTTCACTAAGTCCTTTTCCACCTCTTTTTCCCTTCATGTAACTGACAGAATGTCCAAGTCCAAGGTTTAGGTGAATTGGCAACAAAGAGGCAACAATAGGTCAGTAAGCCACAAAAACACTGAGCATTTTTTCAGTTATCTTTTCCTATGTGGTAATTAAACGGAATTTATGGTTTAGTAGAAAACCAAAAATCCCTGTGTTGAATATCATGATTGTTTTAAATATACTTAAGTATATTCTATGAAACAGATTCCTTTTACACTATGGCATAGATTCCTTCCCGGAAACAAAGACACAGAGGGGTTGGTCCAGTGATGGGGACACAGGGTCGGGGAATCTGAGTGCCCAGCATCCTCATCCTTGGCCATATTTTTCTCACATGTGAAAGAAAGATGATATTTATCTACCTACCTCGTAGCCGCGTTGGGAAGACTAGTTAGAGTTCAAAAAGTGCTTTGACACCCCGTCACTAGTATTAGCACAAAGGAGAACCTCATGGCCGGGAGGGATCAGGCTTTGGAGGCAGGTGGAGGCGGGTTAGAAACAGAGCAGCAATAACTCACCGAGCAAAGTCTCTGACTATTCTTGATCACTTAATAAAAGTAAAACTTTTTCTTCAAAAGTCTATGTAGAACTTCTTTTTAATTATGAGCTTTTTAATGAGAAAATTAACTCTTTTCATACAAACATTGAGAATGGGAATTTTCCTCTTAACCAAACTGAATTTTACTAAATATTTATCAAATGTATCCAGAAAACTTGGCTCCTTCTGACGCCTAAAAAGTGGGCACCCCTGATCCCAAGCTATGCTTTCCAGAACGCTTGCATGACACCTGATTCAGTACTGATTAGCAAGTGGTGCTCTGAAACCCACTACCAGGAGGGAAATTTTTTTTTTTTTTTTTTTTGCGGTACGCGGGCCTCTCACTGTTGTGGCCTCTCCCGTTGCAGAGCACAGGCTCCGGACGCGCAGGCTCAGCGGCCGTGGCTCACGGGCCCAGCCGCTCCGCGGCATGTGGGATCTTCCCAGACCAGGGCACGAACCCGCGTCCCCTGCATCTGCAGGCGGACCCCTAACCACTGCGCCACCAGGGAAGCCCCAGGAGGGAAAATTTTAATAGATATTATTGAGATTAGATTTTGTGTTGTTTACAATGAGATTCTTTCTCATCCCTAAGAGGACACATGTCTCCCTTTAAAACCCAATAAAAGAATCTAAAGCCTTATTTCTTCCCGAACTCTTGAGTTGATTTATTTTCAGATTATAAATATATTTTAAATATTTCAGAGAAGTGTTTGTTTACACAAGGGCTTCAGCTGTACATGGATACACGTCTATTCTTACACGTACACAGATGTGAGTACTTTCCAGAACAGAGGAGATGGTGGGGAAACCACCACAGAGAACGTCCTGTGCAACTTCCTGCCAAAGTAACATGTTTTCTCTTAAATATTTAGTCCTGAGAAGAGCTAGTGCGAAGTAATATGATTTGTCATTTTTGAGTCAGGGAGGCAGTATTGTAAAATGTTATTTATGGGAATATACCCAGGAAACAATACTAACAATGCAGAAAGAGTTTTAATGATGTGACTTCATGAGGAAAAGTTGTTGTACATAAATGTTATCATTGTGCCCTTATTGAATAACCATATTTCTTTGCAAAAAAAAAAAAAGCATGCTCTTAAAAATATGAAATAGGGTTTCAGAAGGTTCACCAGATAAGTGGGTTTAAAATTGTGTTGTGCCTGGAGCTGACATAACATACGTATTCAACAGAATCTCTTCTGGATTCTAAAATCTTGTGGCCAGTGGTACATCCAAGGCTTAAAATTTCAGACTGGTTAAACATTTCTAATGCATGGTATTAAGCTTTCTGAAGCATGAATTTAACCTAGGCAATTATCTGACCCATTTAAAAAAAATTATGTTGCCACATCAGACTTAAGGATCATTTTGGTGGTGTTGTTGTTCTTTTGGTTTTGGTTTTATGGGGTTTTTAGACTCAGAGTATGATTATAGAAAGTGAGTCAAAATAATTTGGATTTCTCTGGCTTTTTTTTTTCCAGTTCCTAGCATCAAAACCTTTTCAACCAAAAGTGCGGTGGAATATCCTTGTTGCTATGAAGGGAAATATCTATGTCTTTCCTTTGTTTTTGCACAAGAAAACTGAGGTTGACTGGCCTTGGTGCAAGGACCTGGAAATAAGATGGGGTGAGGCAGCTTTCCAGGTGGATGGGCTGGGAGGAAAGGAGGTAAGTGGGCAGAATAAATCATTGGGAGATGTCACCACAAGGGTACAAAATAGAATCCAAAGGGGTTAGAGCTGACCGTTCTTCAAAATGGTAGAATCTAAATTCTAGACTTAAAAACAAATGGAGACAAGATGTTATTAGATATAAGCTGTATATCTAATCACTGGGGAAAAGGGGATTTGAATGCCCCACACATTTCACTCTTTTTAAGACTTCCCAGCCCCACATGAAACTCGCCAGCGTCCTCCCTGAAAATAAGAGACTCTTTTAGAAAAACTAGTTTCTGGCAAAGATATATCTGATTATACTGCTGTGGATCAGTCATTATGTCCTCATCATGTATATGATGCTTTTTAAATGTAGCTGTCAACTTTCATGGCTACTTCCGGTTAACATTCTATCCCGTAAACAAAGAGAAGAAAACACATGGAAAATTCTGTTTTGCTCAAAAGGAATGTCTCCCAACTTGTTTATATCCATTCTTATCCTTGGCATGTTATTATCATAAAACTCCTTTCATATCTAGATGGTACCAGATATAGGTAAAAAAGGAAGTTTTCGGTCAATTGCTTATTGAATGTCCCACCTGAAGCCTCTCTTTAGGCTGGAAGAGGGGATGTTGCGTGAGAATTTTGCCTCTGCCAGATCACTCCTGCATTTCTTCTTAGTTAACAGAGAGCTCAGTGACCTGGAGAGAGATAAAGATGATGGATATGCAAATAGGCTTTCCCATTCTCAGAACAAGGAGGGCAGCCAATAAGCCAGACATATCCTCCCCCTTTGAAACCAAATAATACTTTGAATTTAGGGCTAAAGACAAAAAGTCATAAAAGTGTAAGAGTGAAATCATCCTTCCTATTGATTTTTCTCTGTTCCTACTAAATACTTTTTACAGTTTAGATCAAAATTTCTAGTAACGATAATGTCCTGATATGTTATAGCTCTGCAGAAATAGGGAAAGCATGAATTATAAAATTACTGGGGATATAGACTTCATCTGTACTGACATCCTACCAAGCAAATTGGAAACATATACCACTACCACTAATATTTTGGTTTCATTAATAATATCCAGTAGGAAAGTAGAAGCATTTAGGTCAGCATTAAACCAATGCACAATGGAAACCTGCTTCCAAACAAGCAAGGATTTTTGCTACTGACATTTGTTCTTCATCCTCCAGTTATTTTAAGTAAATAAGTTTCACATCTAACTACCTCAGCTACTGTTTTATTTTGAAACATGAAATTATGCACTTTGTAACCAATAAGTTTTTTCATTTAAAATTCCAAAAAGATACTTGGTGCAAAGCAATTTTCAAAAAGTTCGTATATGACGTAAGTAACCCAGCCTCAAGAGGTGGTACTTCATTTTGTTTGTTTCTAAGTTCGAGTGCGGGTGAAATCCTAGTTTCCATTCAACACCAAGAGAAGCTGCTCTATATTTGCTTAGTTTGCCTTAAATATTCTGTGCTCCTTTCCCAGCTCAATTTTTCCGTTGTTTTTGTTTTAAATCTATCTATCTCTGGAAAGAAAATGTACCAGGTGGGAGGTGAACAGCCAACGGATGAGAATGGTCCATCATTTCTTGGTGCCCTGTTGTCAACTCTCTGCATGACCTTCCAAGTGTGGGAAATGACCATTCCTGTGCTTCCCTCTCCCTTGACCAATACAGAAGTAAGGTCTGAGAGACCCCGTGCGTGTGTTTAGGGAATGGAGTCGACATTCCCCGCCTTGCCCCCAGTACAAGCTCATTGCCTGGACCTGAATGATAACCTTGGCAGTTCTTCTGCTTTTACTTTGTAAACACTGTACAAATGTATTTGGAATTTTATTTGAAATGAAGAATTAAACTAGTTATTAAATTTTTTTCCTTCCTGTAAATATATATATTCAAATTCCATGTATCCAAACATTCCTTTAGCGTTCGGATCGTAAGAGTGTCTTTATTGGCTGGAAGCCACTGTCTCCGGACACGGTCTCCACCTGCTGTAGTTGAAAGCACAGTGTGTGGAGTATTTGATGTACTGCAGTACCATCTTTATTTTGGTCTGTTAAGTAAGTTGCAATTTGTGATGAAACGAAGTGGAAGTAGTGCTTCATAATGAACAGATTTCCTTGGTTACATGATTTTTCTTGTAAAACTTTAAAAAAAAAAAGAAGAAAACTTGAAATTTTATATATTTGGATTTTGTAGATTTTTTTTTTATTTTATTGCAACACAAGGTACCAAAATCATTAAATAAAGTACACTGTGGTCATTTTAACAGAAGTCTGAGTTCCTGATTCTTTCTAAGTCTAAGAAGAGAGCAGGACACTGTGGGTCTAAGATGAGAAAGTAGGGGAAGGCCACGTTCACGGGCATAGTCTCCTGACAATGTGATTTAAACCTGAAAATAAATAGCTGAGTTTTGTCAAATCTGAAATAAATTTAAAATCGAATTATATCAGTTTCTAGGATATGTTTCACTTATTCATTTTATTTCTGAAAAGTGCTAAAGAATGTTTCTCTAGAACCACTATAAAAGCAAAAAGATGTTTCAGGCCACAAAGAGGCTTAAAAATGTAAATAATTTGTTTAAACATTAATAAAAGGAAAAACTGTCAATGAACAAAAGTACTTTTTAAAAAGATAACATTTCTAAGTGCCTGATTTGTTTTACAAAATTAGGGTTTATGCTATACATAATTGTATTTCTTAAAATATTCTAATTTTTTAAAGAAATGTTCTATATTCTGTACAGTTTGGTGAGCATTCTACTGGTTTATAGAAGCCTTTCTTAAAATGTTTAAAAGGGGCTGTAGCATAAGCTCTGACTATGTGTGTAGAAACTGCTATACATAACAAATAAGAACAAATTTCAAAACTTTTAGAAGGAACAAAACCATGAAAAAAGATTGTCAAGAATTCACTTGCTTCTTTTTTTTTACTAGACTATAGTTGCTTTACAATGTTGAGTTAGTTTCTGCTGTACAGCAAAGTGAGTCAGTTATACATATATTCACTCTTTTTTAGATTTCCTTCCCATCTAGCTCACCACAGAGCATTGAGTTCCCTGTGCTATACAGTAGGTTCTCATTAGCTATCTATTTTATATATAGTAGTGTGTATATGTCGATCCCAATCTCCCAGTTTATCTTTCTCCCCCTTCCCCCCTTGGTAACCATAAGTTTGTTCTCTACATCTGTAACTCGATTTCTGCTTTGCAAATAAGTTCATCTGTACCATTTTTCTAGACTTCACTAATTATTAGAGAAATGTGAATCAAAAACTACAATGAGGTATCGCTTGTTTCTTTTTTAGAGTAATTTATCAGAGTTTTCTTTATTCCTGACTATAGTAACACATGCTAAATGTAAATACTTGAAGCCCACCATTCTGAAGTACCTGTTTCCAGTCTTTTTGTAAGCATTTGTATTTTTTACATTGTGATTTTAACAACTATTTTTGAAAATCACAACCATTTGACATGCATGGTATTAGGGTTATAAATATGAATAAAACATATTTTCTTCTTAAAGAATACAGTCAAGTGGGGAAATGAGTCCAAAAACACTAATTATTATATTATTTGTTAGTAAAAGCAAAAGTAGAGACCTGCCCAGGCTCTTATGGGAGTATCTAATTCAGCCTGCAGGGGAACAGATGGGGAGTCACACCATGGAAGGAGCCTGGATCCCTGAATAAGTGGATGGAGCAGAGTCCCCACCCTACCCTGGCAGAACCAAAATGGACATGAGCAAAACATGAACTTCTACTGGGTTGGGCAACTGACATTTGGGGTTGTTTGCTACTTTCTGCTTTTAAGGAGCATTCCGTGGACTAGTGACGTACAATTAGTTCAACCATGGGATGATTAATTCAACTCTCTCTACCTGTGGTCCACAATCAAGGAGAAAAAGAAATGGCTATTTGTCTGTTTTTCTCATATTCTCTACAATGAGTGAGTGTTGTTATTATAATCTGAAAACCAATGAAATTTATATTTAAGGGGAGATTTTTTTAAAAGAAAGACACACCATACTCCTGAATTAGAAAACTTAATTTAGTAAGGAATGCAATTTGCCTCTAATTAATCTAGAAACACAATACAACTCCAAACAAAGCCCCAAAGATGTTTTATAAAACTTGACTAAATGATTATAAAGTTTATGGAGGAATAAAAACACTAGAATAACCAAATAGTTTGTTTTTAAATGTGTATTGATGGAGGTTTGCCCTCCCAACCTATTATAAGTTGCAATAACCATAAGAGTTTACTACCAGCACAAGAATACATTTAAAAGTCCAGAAACAGAATCTGTACATATAATATAAATGAATTTAATATGTGATCATTTAAAATCAGTAGAAAAAGGACGGCCTCTTCCACAGATGGTCTTAGGATAACCAGCTCCCCACTAGGGACACCTCCTACACAAAATCAGATTGTATAGATGAAAGATAAAATTGTAGAAAAACACAACTATGAAACTAGTATATTAGTATCACCTGAGGTGGGAAATATTTTCTAAATTTTATTCCAAATGAGAGATAGAGAGAGATTATAATCAATAAGAATGTAGGCTACAGTGATATAGATAAATAGATGATAGATAGATTTCCATTACTTCCCTTAAAGGAGAAATACAAATGTCCAAAAATCACCTGAAAAAAATCTTGAACCTACTAGGTTGGACAAACATCCTACAATGTATACACAATGATGTTCATAGAGGAAAAATTGGAAATAACTGAAAAACAAGCAATAAGAAATCAAATAAACTATGGTACATTCTTATAGTGAGACACCCTGTAACAACTAAAAATAATAAATACTCTAAAAGTATCTTTATTGTATTAAATAACAATATTGGGAAAGGTGGGGTCAGGATAAATTAGGAGTTTGGGGTTAACAGACACACACCACTACATATAAAATAGGTAACCAACAAGGACCTACTGTATAGCACAGGGAACTATACTCAATATTTTATAATAACCTATAAGGGAAAAGAATCTGAAAAAGCATATATATATATATATATATATATATAAAACCGAATCACTTTGCTGTACACCTGAAACTAACACAACATTGTAAATCAACTATACTTGAATTTTTTTAAGTTTAAAAAAAATTCTTTTAAACAATATTCATTGTTAAAACTTCATTTTGAAAGTAAAGAACAGAGAAACAAAAGTCTTGGCAAACGATAAACGAAAGTGCAGGAGTGCAATAGAACACGAGCAAAGGCTGGTCTAACGAGCAAAGGACATTGCAGGGAAGAGAACTGGCCATAGGTGAACATGCAGCTACCTGACGACAGTCTCGTCTGACACACCAGTTGATCAGTGAGTATGAAATTGGCAGCTCTGCTAGGTGTGAATTGAATTTATTGGACAGATTTTTGAAAAAGATGTAACCATGGAGGGCAGTGATTGAAAGTTCCTCTGAAGAATTTGTACCTGGAGCTGGTTTATAAAAAGTGATTGGGTTTGGAGAGACTTTAGGAAAAGGCTGTGTTTTTCAGTCAAAGTCCATATGAAAAAAGAGAGGCAATGAGAAATGGTCACCTTGAACACGCGTGCAGGAACCCAGGACGGCTGAAGGGGTCTGGCAAAGAAACCACTCGTGGTTACTCAATAGGCCAAGAGTATCGCAGCACGTGCTCCATGCCACAGCATCTCAGTGGAGTTTAAGAGAAACAAAAGCCAACAGTTGTCTGAACAATTTAATTGAGCCAGTGCTGTCTTTAAAATCCTCCTCTACTCATTTCCAGGCAATTCCCTTATCTTTTCTCCATGTATGACCAAGCCTGGTCCACCCTGATCCTTCACATAACTGAGGCCCTTGCTGCCTTTCTATCTCACAGACAAAATAATAAACTTAAACTCTGACTCTCCTGAAAATCAAAATCTACTGTATTTACAACCATCCTAACCACTGTCTGAAAGAGACATTCCTCCATGTTTTCCCAGGGCTTAAGTCCCACCTGTGTTTTTTAGTTCCATGACTTTTAACTTCACTTATAGGCTACCCCTCTATTTATTCCCCCATGTCTTTCCTGTCTTTTCTGAGATCTCTTTCATTCTGTCTACCATGGTGCTGTGATCACCCAAGCCAAAACGCCAAACCTAGATGTCTGCCCCTCCTTCCCTCTCTCTCCCTGACTCTTCATCCCGTCTCCCCCTTGTGTTCCGTCCTTGAGTGAAGAATTTACAAATTTAACATGATTCATTCGAAAGTAGAAAAGGTGTCAATTCCTTCAGAGTAAGGACCACATCATATTTTGGCTGTGACTGAATGAACAAACGAACATTACTGTAGATACATTCATTAAATTCTTGGCCCCTAACTTTTCTCATCTGAAGGATGGTGGTTATGATAGAGGTAGAGATACCACATAGAAAGCAGCTAGCCCAGTGGACAGCAATAAATAAGAGATGTTACTGCTACTGGATTAACTCTGGGAAATATAAATAAGTAGCCATTCCCAAGTTCAGTGGTCGTTTTGTTCTTCCTACTACTTGACTTTTCCCAGCTGCATTTGACACCGCTGGGCGTTTCCTTCTTAAGACTCACAGGTGTGACTCCCGCCAAGTCTTCTCCACCTTTCTGTCTGGCCCCTTCCTCTCTCTTATGTCTCTTCCTCCTCTGCCCACACTTCACCATGGTGATTCTTGGGTATCACCGCCCCCTTTCTTGTTCTAATCCAATCCACGTAGAAACCAGAACAGTCTTTCTAAAACGCAAATTGGATCAAGCTGTTGCCATTACACTTCAGTAGTTCATCGGTGCCCTTAAAATAACCTTCAAACACCTATGGCTTAGAAGGCCCTGCATAGTCTAGATGTGGGTAACTCTGTCTAGTTCATCCCTTGTGACTCTCTTTCCTGGTTGTGTTCTAGCCTCAAAGTTCTCTCACTTTCCCAAGCCACTCTCCGCCTGGGGCTCTTCCAGCCCCTTTAACCTTCCTGCTTCTCAACGCCTTTAATCTCAGCTTCTCTGCACACTCGGTCCAGGGTTGCGAGAGCTCCCACTGCATCTTGTCCTGCCTCCAGAACATTTGGCCTCAGGATTGTTTTTTTTTTTTTTTGTTACCTCCCCAAAAGTGTTTAAGCACAACAATGTCAGGTACCATGTTTGTCTTGGTGACCGCAGCACGCCCAGTGCCTCACAGAGGGCCAGACACACAGGACACAGAGAAACGTCGACACCCAGTTGCTGATTCACGTTTTATTTTAATCCTGTTTGGGGATGCTAGAGAGACCATGAGAGCACATGATAAGCTTTCAGGTTTCAGCGAATAAGGAATAGAGTCTGGTTTTCACACGCCCTGGACTCTTTGAGGCTGAGAGTAGCCTCAAACGTGCTCATCATGGATGAATATTTGCATCTTTGTCAGCTCAGCCCGCTATAACAGAATCCCACAGACTGGGTGGCTTGAACAACAGACATTTATTCCTCACCAGTTCTGGAAGCCGTAAGCCCAAGGTGCCAGCAGTTCGGGTTCCTGGTGAGAAGCCACTTCCTGCACCTCCATGGCTACCCTCTCCCTGTGTGCCCACCTGGCCTTTCCTCAGTCAGAGAGAGAAAGAAATCAGGCTCTCCCGTCTCCTCTTACAAGGGCTCTAATCCCATCTTGAGGACCCCAGGCTCATGAGCTATCCCATCTCCAAATACCATCACACTAGGGATTAAGCCTTCACTGTATGAATTTTGAGAGAGACATAATTCAGTCCATAGCAGTCTATAACAGCCTTCCATCCCCAAATCTGAAAATTTTATTCTCTTTTAAATGAACTTATTAAATACATAACATTTTTACAGATTCCTTTAGATGAATACTTCCTTGGGGGCACTGCAGTGATGGGCAGTTGCTGAAAAACTAAAGTCTTTGTTAATTTCTGAGATAATGAATTCAGTTGTTAACCTTGTCTTTAACAAGAAAAGAAATTTAGGGCAATTAGGAAGTAACGGAGTCTTTGCCAAAAGCAGCAATTGATTTTTTTTTTTTTTTAAGCAGGTAAAAGAACGCCCTGGCAATGTCATAACAGGCACCGGTTCTGTGTTTTGGAGTTGCTGATCCACATAAATGTTTTTTCCCCACTCCCTTCCATTCCCAGAACCTACGTGTTTCAGTGTCTAGTCAATGTAACACAGCCACACGTGGCAAAGAGCAGTTCTTTTACTCTATGTATAAGGTGATGCTCACGATTACTTTCAACAGAAACAGATATTCAAGGATATTTTGGAAAATATATTCAAATTGGAGAAGAAGAATGCTCATTCTTGCCATTCTCCATGCAAAGCAAAGTTGGAGGAAGTGTCAGGTAGGTGGCGGAACAAGAACAGGGGCTGGAAACCTAGCGAGACGCCGTGGTTTGCTGCGGCCATTGTGTGCGTGATGATTTCTAATGACAAAATACGCAGAGGGGAGTTTCCCAGCATTCCATGGGAGGAGTCCCAAGATGTTAGTACAACGTCTCTGTGAGGACACCTGATCTCTAGCAGAATAAAGCACCTGCTGGCTTCCTCCCAGCCTTACCAAACTTCCTCATCTTGAGCGTGGCCAAACCTGGCCTGTTAATGCCGAAACTCGACTGAGAATTCTGTGTTTCTCAGTAACTTTTATGCCTGAGTTTTTCCAGGCACCATACCACTTGGTGGGGTGAGGGTGGTCCAAACAAGCTGAAGGTGGGGACGGGGCTGGGTGATAGGGAGAAGACAAGAAAGGCACGAACTACTCAATGTCTGGTTCAACCTCGTCTCTTTCCCTTCTTCCTTCGTCTTCAAGCCCCCGCCGCCAGCTCTCTTTTGTTGATATGTGTTATCGGCTGAGTTGGGTCCCCTCAACATCATATGTTGAAGCTCTAACCCCATGTCCCTCAGAATGTGGCTGTATTTGGAGACAGAGCCTTTAAAGAGGTGATTAAGTTAAAATGAGGTCGTTAGGATGGACGTAAATCCAGTATAAGAAGAGGAAATTTGCACACAAAGAGACACCAGGGATGCACGCACACAGAGGAAGGACCACGTGAAGACACAGCGAGAAGGTGGCCATCCTCTGGCCAAGGAGAGCAGTCTCAGAAGGAACCATACCTGCCAACACCTTGATCTTGGACTTCTAGCCTCCAAAACTGTGAGACAATAAATTCATGTGTTTAAGCCATATAGTGGTGCTTTGTTATAGGAACAAACTAACACAATATGTTTAATATAATCCTACCATCATACGTAATGCTTTGTTCTATTTTTTCTATTAAACAGCAAACAGTTTGTTTTCAACTAGTTCTCATGGACCCACTTCATTACAAGCAGAGATAACAGCATATGCAAAGGCACTGAGGCATAAGGGCCAGCAGGTTCAGGAAACCGCAGGCAGCTCTGTGATACGGTGAGGCAGGGAAACCCCAAACCCTTTCAATGTACAAGAGTCTCTAGAAGACCCAAGAGAGAGAAGAGGGGTGGTGGGAGGGGAGGAAGGAAGGAAGGAAGGGAGGAAGAAAAAAGAAAAGAGACAAGGCACTCCGTCTGTGTTTGTCCCCCCTGCTGTGGACTTACTAGACAGTTTTAGGTAGTTTTAATAAGGTTTCCAGGTTACAGATCTTTCTCCCCCAGGTAAGCTTCAGCCTCCAGACTTGCTCTCGGCACCTGCTACACGTCTGCTGATAAACACAGGTAAGAATAAGAGGGAGGATGAATGCTAAATTCACACATCGGAGAGGCCCCAGGGCAACTCTAAATGAAAGCAGGTTTACGTTTGCTCTCTTTTGAAGAGAGGGCTTGACGGTGAAGTTCCTTTGGGCTGGGTCACAGAGGACGTTTGCATCTTGTTAGGTCACAGCAGTGTGGGGTCCCTCCCTGCCTTAACTTTCAAAAACAACCAATTGTATGAATTAATTCAGAAGTAAAAGAGCCCTAGGAAAGAGTCTTACTAACTAAACGTAGGAAAATCAAATCAGGGTAGAATGAAATCGTCTCACAGCGACCTCCTGCAGTAACTAGGTTGGCTGGACCCCTTCCCCAAACCTCTCCCACTAACCGAGGTGAACCCAGGACTCGCGGCCTCGCTCTGCGCAGATGGGTCCAAGGATGCAAGCGGGGCCATCAGGCAGCGTCCAACATTATCCAAACTGGAACCTTCTCCTTTGGACCCGGAGGTTATAAGCTGCGAATCAGAAGCCCCTGGCAGCTGTGTTCATGGAAGAAATTCAAAGTTCTTAGAAGTGACGTAGAACATTCCGTCAACGTTGATTCTCCACACGCAGTAAATTCCAAAAATACCTCATTTAACCCTTCCGGGTTAAGTGAGCCCAGGACGCGTCATTAACTACACTAAAATAAAATGCGTTTTCCTGTCTTCAGCAGTCTCCTTCTAGATCCGTCTCGGTGTTTTTATTTGCTCTTTCTTGCAGCGCTCCCTGGGGCACAGGGATGCCGGCGGCCAGCCCTGACCATCCAGGCTCCCAGACCATCCGCGGTTCCCGTGGGGGGGAACCTGAGCGGGCATCTCCCATCCCACCGTGGACTGGGGAGTTCCCCCGCGAGGCCTTGCATCTTTCGCGCCAGGACGCGCTGGGCACCAGAAGGAGAGGTGGGTGGCGGGTTCGCCAACCCGGGCGCATGGCCCTCGCCTGCCCCTCCCCAAGGCCACGTGCGCCCAACCTGCTTCCTCCCGGTTCTCCACGCGACACGCCCGCGGCCAAGGGCATCACCGGTGGCTAAGCCGGGAAGGGACGGGATGCCAGGTAGAATACTGGATGCCCAGGGAAACTTGAATTTCAGCTCATTTGGCAGTATATATCAGGCAATATTTGGGACATACTTATACTTTTAAATGATTTACTGTTTATCTGAAGTTCAAGTATAACTGAACATCTTGTTTTCTGATTTTGTTTCTTTGTTTTTGCTAAATCTGGCCTAGGCACCAGGGGCTGTGGGTGTGGACAGTACAGAACACGTCATGAGCAGCCAGGGAGGCCCATGAGCCGAGGCTCCAAGCCCTGACGCATACTCTGTTGTTCCATCAGATTTCATGTACAAAACACAAATTTAAAGGTAAACTTATTAAGGAAGTTAAAATGGCGACCGCAGAGCTTTAACACCCGCCTGCGCTGGGCCCTTCTGAGTGTGGGACACTGTGCTCCCTGGGTCACGGGTGCAGGAAGCCTCCCCAGTGAGCCCATAACTATTTCTGCCTAATCTGGTCTGAGTTGATTTCTGCCACCTGCTCCCAAGACGATTCTGATTACGGCATCAAGATTCATATTTGTAAACCAAAAGGCCCAAATTATGCATTTGGTATGGCAATGAAACGCAAAATATACCTTTCATGATCGATTTTTATTCTCTGCTCCTAGGGAAAATAGCTCTTCCTAAGTCACCCTGAAACAGTACTGTGCACGAGAAATACTGAAAAAGTCTGACTCTTCCTTGTTTCTTTCCAGTCTCCATGCAGAATACCATCCTCCTGTCTTGACAGTAATAAATGTCATTATTAATTAGACCAAGTTTATTAAATTATATTCGTATTACTTCCATGAGAATATTTTCATGTGATTTAAAAGGCTTTCTTCCTAGTCTCGTCAGCAACAAATTACGTCCGAAGGTGGTTTTTCCCTTTTCATTTCACTCTCAGGTCCTGAGGGTACACCCTGTTTGTGGTTGACATTACTCTTGCACAAACTATAGATTCTACTAAAATTTCATCTTTAGGTACTTGCGATTGGAAAGAACTTCCTCCCCCATAGTTCATCCCTTCAGGGATAACTGCTTGAATCAAAAAAAGGAAAATATTGGGCTGAAGTTAGTTATCAACACAAACTTACAACATTGAGTGGCAGATTCTGAAGTGAGCGAAGGGAGATTTTTCCCAGTTCCCCATCCAAGGGAATAGCCTTACTGACTATTTAATAATTGTCCTTCATGGCTTAGTTCCATTGTTAAGATGGATTTCCAGACTGTTGAAGTCAATATGTCCCCTTCAAATTTATAAAGGATTTCAATATTGCTGACCCTGAGTCTTACTGGTCCCGTGGTAATAATGAGAAAATAGGGCCACTGGGACGTGTAGAAGGAGGGGGGAGGTCTCCACTTCCTTGATTTAATTCCCTGGGGCCTGAGAATTGATACTGAAATAATAGGAAACTAATGCCATGAGTTCACAGAATTAATAAACCATCTCCAACAAATTTGATAGCTCTACTTTTAAGATTAACAATATTTGGGAAAAACAGGAAAACAACAGATGTTCTCATCTGGAAGTTCTTTAGTGTATCAAATATAATAACTTTTAAAAATTTACTTGTAAAATTATGACATTAATTAATGATTCCATGAGTCATAGAAAGATACTGAAATGATCATGACTATACCACCAAAACAACTGGACGACTCATTAATTTGAAGAAAAAAATATGGTGGTTTTTGATATGCCGTTTCTGGATCATTGTACAGGTTTTCACCAGAGAAGTTCGCACCACCCACGCCATCATCATCCTTCTCAATTGGTCATTGGTTTGTGTTATCCCTCTGTTCCCCTTTCCGCCTGGCTGGACAGCTTCATCAGCTAACATTTTCCCTGTTTTTCAGCTGCGCTCCACGTATCAGGAAGGGTTAACACAGAGCTGAGCAAATCCAGCTTTCCCTTAAAAGGAGAGAAATCCTGTATCTTAATCAGCTCCGGCTGCTATAACAAAATGTCATAGACTGCGTGGCTTACTCAACAGACATTTATTTCTCAGTTTTGGAGGCTGGGAAGTCCAAGATCCATGCAGACTGATTCGATTCCTCGTGAGAGCCCTCTTCTGGTTTGCAGAAACCACTTCTCATTGTGTCCTCCCAGCAGGGGTTAGGGGGTGGGCAGGCATAGAAAGCTAGTCTCTTCCTCTCCTTACAAGGACATGAATCCCACCATGGGGCCCCACCCTCATGACCTCATCTAACCTAAAACACTTCCCGAAGACTCCACTTCCCAATACCATCACACTGGGGGTTAAAAGTTTCAACATATAAATTTGTAAGGGACCTGAATGTTCCACCCATAGCAATCTGCAAACTGGAATATGGCAGTAAGTAAAATGTGTGGGCATAAATCACAATGCAGGTGAAAGAATTAATTTTTAAAGAAAAATAATTTTTAATTGACCAATCTATATGGAATTCGCTAAGAATACATTATATTAAAAAATAATGGGCTTCCCTGGTGGTGCAGTGGTTAAGAGTCTGCCTGCCGATGCAGGGGACACGGGTTCATGCCCCGGTCCGGGAAGATCCCACATGCCACGGAGTGGCTGGGCCCGTGAGCCATGGCCGCTGAGCCTGCGTGTCCGGAGCCTGTGCTCCGCAACGGGAGAGGCCACAACAGTGGGAGGCCCGCGTACCACAAAAAAAAAAAACAAACAAAAAAAACTAAGTACCGTACCGAATGGGGAAGTTGTCTAATAGGAAACCAATAATACGGATGCATAAAAAACAAAGATATCAGCTCCAGGCACATCATTAAGTTCTTCCTTCCAAAATTTTTCTAAAATATTTTCGATTAGATATTCTCCTTTCATTTTGAGTTTCAGTTATTTCACAGCATAATCTCATATATAGTTTAGTGATTGTTTAATTAGGAACCACTCCAATTTGAAAAAAAAAATCAGTGATGAGAAAAACATGTACTGTCAAAAGTAGTTCATGGAAATGTAAGTCTAAATGTGAAGAAGAAACTAACTCTATAATAGAGTTCTTAAAGCTACAATTCTTAAAGCTACATGAGCAGCAATATAGTGGAATAAACGCAAGATACAGGGTTTCCCTGACTATAGAGTTCCTGAGGAACCTGACAAAGCACTTATGGAAATGATTTCTCCAAAAAGACTCTGAATTTCAACCAATCATACTAATGCATGTCCACTGTGCCATTTGGGTCCTGAACATCCCATGCATTATCCAACCATCAGCTTCAAAAGGTGATTGAGCATAAAATCTTCCCAGCTTATTCTTCAATAAAGACTCAAATAAAATCTAAAAATTATTATTTTGTTATTGTCCATACCAAAATAACAGTCTTTTCTTTCACATGAGTGGTTCTTGGGTCTCCTTCCAATTTCATCTTACTTTCCAACCATTTATAAGAAAGGCAGGGTACTTATGTAGGGGAGTTTAATCATCCCCAGTCAGAAAATATAAGCTTTTAAGACACGTTATCCTCATTTTGTGTTTAGTAGTTTTGCACTTTTAATTTATTTATTTGTTAACAGAGATCTCTGCTCTTGGCTTGGGGACTTGACTAGGATTCTAAAAGTAAGCTATTTTTTAAATTCTTTTTTTTCTCCTAAGATTAAAATTGTTTTATCCAGTGTCGCCAACATGCTTCGTGCTCCAGTCTCCACACTTTAATACCATGGTATGTCTTATCAAGGCCTGAGTCTGTTTTCCTAAGAATCCTTAATACCAGTCAATGGGTGACAAGCTGAGGGGAAAGGGAAGGCAGGTGGGGGGAGGGAAGAAGGTAGAGTCCTATTTATGTTATTTCACTTAATTTTCATGAAAACCCTAAAGGGAAGCTATTGTTAAAAACTTTGTGTAGGGCTTCGCTGGTGGCACAGTGGTTGAGAGTCCGCCTGCCGATGCAGGGGATACGGGTTTGTGCCCTGGTCCGGGAAGATCCCACATGCTGTGGAGCGGCTGGGCCCGTGAGCCATGGCCGCTGAGCCTGCGCGTCCGGAGCCTGTGCTCCGCAATGGGAGAGGCCACAACAGTGAGAGGCCCGCGTACCGCAAAAAAAAAAAAAAAAACTTTGTGTAAATGGTGAACCCCAGACCCACAGAGGTTCAGCAACCTGGCCAACACCAGGCAGATAAGAAACAGCAGAACCCAAGTTCACATCCAGGGTTGTCTGACTCTAAATACATTCAGTCTACTCCACCTTATTTCTTCCCACGCACCCACCACTGGTCAAAAATATTGGAGAGTTGGTTGCATCAACCAATCCACAAGACACTGATGGTGGGGAGAGGGGAGCACATAATACTTGACAGAAAGGGAAATCTCTCTTTTCAGTTGGGAGCCTACTGGGGAACCAAGAGAACATCCCAAAGCTACTTGACAAGGGGATGCTCTGGAATTGGAAAGGTGCTATGGCACCTGACCTGCCCCAGGACTCACGCTCCTATAACGTGATCTGGGCCCCTCAATTGATGCTGAAGATGTATTGTCCCAAACTTCTTCTCAAGTGCTCTGTGCTAGGAGCAGCCGCCCCAGGGTTTGCTCTTGCAAGAAACACTTGCTTACGGGGCAGCCTAGTTGGACATGTTTGTGTCCCATAATAATAGTCTACCTGGTCACATTCTACTGGGGCAGGGGACCTCCTCTTGTAATGTTCCAGGCCTTGAACAAAACCCATGTGGTTTCTACCCCCAGCACTCACAGTCTGATCAAACACAGAGACAGTAACACCGAATGCTATAAAAACACACGACGGAGAAATTTAACCTGCAGTGACCTTGTGTTAAGTGGATGAGCTAGGTCAGCCTGTGCTGAGTGGTTGCAGTATGACTCCCAAGGAACCCACCTCGCATTGTCCACGGCTGTGTGCAGTCCCCGTACTCATTTGACTCTGGGCTCCACCACGTGACTACTTTGGCCAACAGGACACTAGTGTGATGAAGCTGAGATGTTCGTGAACATTAGAACTTGTGTTCTTGGGGTTTTTCTCCCAGGTTCTTAGAACCCTGAGAAAGAAAGACAGCTCAACCATGGCTAGTTGTGAATTTCCCACCAACTCTGGCAAGTGGGGGTCTGGCCAATTTACGTGACTCAGTAAAAGTAAAAAAAAATATTCATTCCCGTTCATCCCAGCCTTGTGGAACCAAGTCATACTTGCCACACTTAACAATCAACTTCCACTTACAATAAATGTCTAATTCCATGAACTAACTTGATTAAATCTGGAATGTGTTCTTTGTGTTCTAAAATAGTCTAAATAAAACACAGTCCCTTTTGAAAATGTCAGGCTGCCCCCATCTGATCCTGGGATGATGTCGACAATTCTACCAAGAGGTTTATAATTATTTCAGGAGTAAAACTTCTAATTAGCACCAAACCTTACCAACAGCGGCTGGGGCGTTCACATCAAAGATACAGGAAGCCAAATGGAAGGAAGGGATACAGACAAGGATACATACAAAGGCTCTCTTCACACTTACTCAGCACGTACCATGTCCAATGCTCCTCTAGTCTCTAAAGAAAAACAAAACTTCTGTATTCCATTTTCCTAGGGTTTTCCCTGTGAGCTTCCTTCAGGGAAAAGTGACAGGGAACGCTGTACATGTAGAGGCACACCTCGGTGCAATTGTGGGCTCCGTTCCAGACCGCCACAAGAAAGCAAATATCAAATCGAGTCACATGAATTTCTTGGTTTCCCAGTGCATATAAAAGTTATGTTTGGGCTTCCCTGGTGGCGCAGTGGTTGAGAGTCCGCCTGCCGATGCAGGGGACACGGGTTTGCGCCCCGGTCCGGGAGGATCCCACATGCCGCGGAGCGGCTGGGCCCATGAGCCATGGCCGCTGAGCCTGCGCGTCCGGAGCCTGTGCTCCGCAACGGGAGAGGCCACAGCAGTGAGAGGCCCACGCACCGCAAAAAAAAAAAAAAAAAAGTTATGTTTACGTTATACTGTGCTCTATTAAGTGTGCAATGGCATTATGTCTAAAAAACAACATACACACCTTAATTAAAAAATACTTTATTGCCAAAAGAATGGGAACCATCACCTGAGCCTTCAGAGAGTCCTAATCTTTGTGCTGGTGGAGGGTCTTCCCTCGGTGCTGATGGCTGCTCACGGATCAGGATGGTGGGTGCTGCGGCTGGGGTGGCCATGGCAATTTCTTAAAATAAGACAATAATGAACTTTGCCCCACCAGTTGACTCCCCCTTTCAGGAAAGACTTCTCTGCAGCTTGCAACGCTGTTTGAGAGAGTACTTTCAAAATGAGAGTCAGTCCTCTCAAACCCTGCTGCTGCTTTATCGACTAAGTTTATGTCTTATTCTAAACCCTTTGCAGTCATTTCAATGATCTTCACAGCATCTTCACCAGGAGTAGATTCCATTTCAAGAAACCACTTTCTTTGTTCATCCATAAGATGGCCCTCATCTGTTCAAGATTTATCATGAGATTACAGCAATTCTGTGGCATCTTCAGGCTCCACTTCTAATTCTAGTTCTCCTGCTGTTTCCACCACATCTACAGGTACTTCCTCCACTGAAGTCTTGAACCCCTCAAAGTCATCCTTGAGGGTTGCAATCAACTTCTTCCAAACTCTTGTGAGTGTTGTTATTTTGATCTCTTCCCATGGATCATGAATGTTCTTAGTGGCATCTAGAATGGTGAATCTTTTCCAGAATGTTTTCAATTGCCTTTTCCCAGATCTAGCAGAGGAATCACTCTGTATGGCAGTTATGGCCTTGTGAAATGTGTTTCTTAAATCATAAGACTTGAAAGTTGAAATTACTCCCCGACCCATGGGCTGCAAAATGGATGTTGTATTAACAGAGAAGAAAACAACATTAATCTCATTGTTCATCTCCATCAGAGCTCTTGAGGGACCAGGTGCATTGTCAATAAGCAGTAATATTTTGAAAGGAATCTTTTTTTCTGAGCAGTAGTTCTCAACGGTGGGATTAAAATATTCAGTAAACCATGTTATAAAGAGATGTGCTGTTGTCCACACTTTGTTGTTCCATTTGTAGAGCATCGGCAGAGTAGACTTAGCATAATTCTTAAGGGTCCTAGGATTTTCAAAATGGTAAATGAGCATTGGCTTCAACATAAAGTCACCATCTGCATGAGCCCCTAATGAGAGAGTCAGCCGCTCCTTTGAAGCTTTGAAGCCAGACACTGACTTCTCCTCTCCAGCTATGAAAGGCCTAGATGGCATCTTCTTCCAATAGAAGGCTGTCTCTTCTACATTGAAAATCTGTTGTTTGGTGCAGCCACCTTCATGAATGTCTGAGCTAGATCTTCTGGATAACTTGCTGCAGCTTCTACATCAGCACTTGCTGCTTCACTTTGCATGGAGATGGTTTCTTCCCTTAAACCTCATGAACCAACCTCTGCTGGCTTCAGACTTTCCTTTTGCAGCTTCCTTACCTCTCTCAACCTTCACAGAATTGAAAAGAGTTAGGGCCTTGTCTGGATTAGGCTTTGGCTTAAGGGAATGTTGTGGCTGGCTTGATCTTCTATCCAGACCACTCAGACTTTCTCCATATCAGCAATAAGGCTGTTTTGTTTTCTTATCATCGGTGTGTTCACTGGAGGAGCACTTTTAATTTCCCTTCAGGAACTTTTCCTTTACATTCACAACTTGGCTGACTGTTTGGGGAAAGAAGCCTAGCTTTTGGTCTGTCTTGGCTTTCAACCTGCATTCCTCACTAAGCTTAATTCTTTCCAGCTTTTGATTTAAAGTGAGAGACGTGGGACTCTTCCTGTCCCTTGGCCTAATTTCAATATTGTCATGTCTCAGGGAATAGGGAGGCCCAAGGACAGGGATGGAAATGGGGGAATGGTTGGCTGGTGGAGCAGTCAGAACACACACAGCATTTATCAGTTAAGTTTGCCACCTTCTATGGAAGTGTTGGTGCCCAAAACAATCACAATAGTAACGTCAAAGATCGCTAATCACAGATCACCATAACAAATATAGTAATAATGAAGCGGTTTGAAATAATGTGAAAATTATGACTTCTTAGAATTCAGGAAAACACATATTTATTTAGGATTTCCTCTCTACGAATCATTCCTAGACAAGTGCAACAGGGGCTATGGAGATAATGGGAACCCTGCAGGGGCTCAGGGTCCTGGGGAAAGACCAGCACGGACCCAAGCAAACTGAAAGCAGGGCTCGCTGTGACCTGCGGGACAATTCAGATATTAACAAAGGCTACAGAAGGACTGGGAAGGAAGAAATTAATGTCTCAGGGATCTGGAATGTTCTGTTGGAAGAGAAATGTTCCAACAAGGCCTTAGGGGTAAAAAATATCTTTAAAAGATGAGTAGGATTTTGACAGATGGAAAAAAATCGGCTTTGGGGGGTTCAGTAATGTTTTAAACTGTGAAAAAAAAAGCCGATTTATTTTTAATGGCGTTGACATTAATGTATCACCGATGGTTCTTATTTACAGACCAGAATAATAACTTCCGTTTCCAAAAATTCTGCTTTTGCTTAATTGCCAATAACGTGCTTGGTTATAGGCTTTGGTTTATTTAAAATAGTGGTTTCCTTTCTTTCTTTTCCCTTCGAATTTTTTGTTCAAATAAAATTCTATTCGGATGCTGAAAACTCCCCAGCTCCTTCCTCACTCCCCACCGCACAGTTTGAAAACCACAGATATAAATTACAAGTTACCGCCCAGCCAGAAGCTCACACAGCAACACTAACGTTGCCTCAGATGGATCCAGAAACGTTCCCAGAGCTCACGCCTCACAGTTCCTAAACACAGATGTGTCATGGAAGGTGCCCCGGGTCGTATCACTTGTCTGAGCAAAAAGGAGCTTTTCCTTGAACGTGCACCTTGCACGCTGAGGAGGAGGCCTTACTTTGCTCCTGGGATGCAACACCCTGAGATGATTAGGGGCACTGGCCTCTCACCGTCCGAGCTGATCTGCTGGGTTTGTCTGCAGTCTGAGGCAGTGTTTCCCTTTGGGAACGTCCTATCGGAACAAGCACCCACTTAGCTCTGACCATGGAATTAGTGAAAGTTCCAGTGAATGTGGAAAAGAAATTCAGCCAATGGCGTAAGGAAGTAGGGATGCAGCATCTCTCTCAGAGCGCATTAATAGAATGAGAAGCAATTTCAAGGTTAAGCCTGGTCCTTGCCTACAGAGATACTCGCCATGGGGAAAAAAAAAACACCTGGCTGTCTCCTTAGGCCTTTGTGCAAGTGGGTAGAAGGCTGAGGAAATGCAAACTCCCATTTTCAGCTGCCCGAAATGTGGGCCATCCTCCAAAACAGGGGAGCTGCACATATGCGTTCATTCCTCCTCTTTCTCCTCGAAAATCATTTCGCATTTCCTGAGATTTTACTGTGCGCGGATGTGCCTTTGGTGAATCCTTTGCTCACATTCATTTCTACCAGGTCTTCCCCCAGTGTGACGAGCACAGAGGGCCCCTTCATCCTCCTTATTCTGCACTCAGTTCTGCCTCCAAACAAAGCAGTTCTCCCGTCCTCTTTCTTTTCTTCAGCCTCATTGCCTTTTGCCACTTCCAAACTCTCTCCATCAAATGACTCTTTTTCGCATCTCAGACCTTTCCCCCACTCCACTCTCTCCTTTACCTTTAGGGACTTTCCTGGCGGCCCAGTGGTTAAGACTTCGCCTTCCCATGTAGGGAGTGGGCTTTCGATCCCTGGTTGGGGAGCTAAGATCCCACATGCCTCTCAGGCAAAAAAAATGAAACATAAAAAAAAGAAGCAACATTGTGACAAATTCAATAAAGACTTTAAAAAAAAAGTTCCCTTTAGACTTTTGCCCCCCTGCCCAATAGCTGGCATCCTTTCCCTCTCCATCCCTCTTGACTCGAATGTAATTTTTAAAAGTTGGCTTTTCCACTTTTTTCCACCAACGTATTCCCGAGCCTCTGCAGTCAGATTTGTGCCACGTGACTCCCCTGAAAAGTCTCTCTCCAATGTCACCAGGACCTCCCCACCCTCAAACCTGATTGTGTCTCTTGGTACTCTTCGTCCTGGAGCTCTGCATGAGTCCACACTGCTGGTCCCTCCCTCTTCTCCCTTGGATTCAGAGAAGCTATATTGTCCTAACTCTCATCTTGTATCTCCAGGAGCCTGGTCTCCATGTCCAGCTTCTCACTGTCTTCCTAGACTCTGAATGTGGGTCATTCCCAGATCTCTGTCCTTGGACATGCTTCTTAAAAACTAAACCAGCCAAATCATGACTTGACTATGTCCATCACAGAGATGGCTCCCATATCAGGATTTTCCATTACGAGGAAGAGACAACGGAGCCGAAACTGACTTAAGCATAAGGGGGATTTCTCGGCTGTGTAACTGAGCACGCTTCAGGCGCAGCTTGATCCAGGCCTCTAAAAAAATGTCTCCAGGACCTGGTTTCTCCTCCATACCTCTGAACTTCATCTTCTTATTTTTTGCTCCATCCTAGGATGCTCTCCCCTTGCAGTTGCAAACAGATGTCAGCATCTCACAGCTCATGGTCCCAGGACAAATCCAAGGAATAGTATCTCAACCTACCCAAATGAAATGCCTCCTTGGTTCTGATTAGCTTATGTGCTATGAATCAGCCCCACTGGAGCTTGGAGGTGAGGGGAAGGAATTAGAGGACTGGCTTCCTTGTTCAACATTCCAAGATTGAGCCAAGATCTAGAAGACAACAATCTTATCTCCTTGACTCATACCTAACTGGAAAGGAAGTACATTCTGCAGAAGACTAACCACTGTGTCCTGTCAAATACAAAGCACATCAGTAACTAATTTTCTACTTTGGTTCGAAATATCTGAGCATCCCTTGGTAAGATGACCTTGGTAAGGCCTCCAAACTTACAACCAGAAGGGACAGATGCCTAATCAAGAGGCAGCGATGCCGTGGAACCAGGCAGGAAACACCCTGACGGCATCATTTTGGGGGTGCTGCCCCACTGATGCACTATGGAAGTTTAAGACCTGTCACAGTCCAGCTCTGGTCAGCCTTATTTTCCACTCCTCATGCACAAATTCTCCTGCCAGGACTCCCAACCCTGACCAGCGTCTGCCCTCTGACGTGCCTGTAACTTTGCTTAATGTGTTCACTCCCAGGGGACCTTTGCTTTTCCCCCAGTGTCTGTGCTCTGCCAGATTGAACACTTCAGACTTATCTTTAAGGACAAACTCCACCTATGTAGATACTTCCTCTCACGCAGAATCACTGCTTTTCCTTTGAATTCAGATACTTTGTTGACAAGGATCAGGGCGTGTAACAACACATGGCTCCATCTCACCAGGGAGCCTATGAACTCTCACCCATATTTGAACAGAACTGGACAACCAGACAAGGCTTATCCATCCTCACCAAGCATCTCACTCCGCACAGGCTTCAGGGGAAATTCCAAGGGCTTGTTCTGGTCTCTGCAACCCTACCATCCGGATTTGCAGCCCAACCCCAAGGCCGTCACGTCAACCCAGATTGCTAGTACACTGCAGTGCTTGACGTCGGGAGCCCATTTATGTAAACTTATCCTGTTCTACGCAGAGACCCAACCTACCTGTGATTACTGCATCTCTGAAGACACCATTTTCATAACGTAATAATTGTCTCTTCCTTTTTTGTAGACGTTTCTACACAGGCAGGTATTTGTTTGCTCTTCAAATCCTTTCTAGAACGAAGATTTCTGGCATTTCTAACTAACCAGCTGCAATTCTTTATGTGTCTGCTCACTATATTTACAAGTTTGCAGCTGCAGTAAAACCTGCGTGCTTTAGGATTTTTCAGATTGCTTCCCATACTTAATTATGGTGCGGGATATAAAAGCTGCACCTGGTTTTAGAATTGTAAATATCGTAGTGAATGTGGTTTTAGGAACAAGGGAAAAATATATTTGGGTTTAATGGAAGTACCTAGATGATATCATTACCTTCGATAAAACTGGCCCTTAGTAAAGGGATCATAATTTCTCTAAGGTTAAAGACACTATAAGGTTTTCCATGCCAGGGAAAGTTTTTCTGTACCATCTTCTCCTGTATCATCTTCCCATAAAGACAAGGGTGGACAGAGGCTGACAGGGAGACAGGAGACCTAGATTTTAGTCCTGGCCCCAGCATACAGGATCTGCTGCGTGATTTAGACGGACAACACTCGTCTGGGTCTAAAATTCCTCATAAACACATCAGAAATTTGACTCTCTGATCCTTAAGGTTATGTGATAGTGTCTGTTAGAAAGTACCTAGGTTTCCTTCAAAAAACTGGAAGCCAGCCATTGAAAGCAATGAGAGAAAGAGAGATGATGGCTAATTTTTCTAGACTTTAGTCATCAACACTGAGACAGATGTTGCATTTCCTCATGCTCTGCTTTACTTTAGAAATGCTGTTATTAACGAGGCTATTAACATCTCTTCTGCTGTCACTGGGCTTTCCCGTAACATAGGGTCACACTTTACTTTGTAACATTACAGTTGGTTGTTAAAGTTGGGACGTGAATGCATTTTCTTATGTATTCACTGAGAGGTTTGAAATTTATGACTGAAAAAGACCTTACTTTAATTTTCATATTACAAAAACTTTCTGTGTAAATTTGTGCACATGCTTTCATCTTGTTTCAATCACAAGTGTTAAGCAGAGGTTAAATTTTGGACCTCCCTTTCGCTGAGGAAAACGCCTGGGTTCTTCCTTCCGCAGTTTCACTGACGCTGACAGTGACCATGAAAATTTTATAACAGCCGAGCCTGGGCAACTCATTTTTCCTGTGGAAGATCTATGGGAGTGAGGACAGCTATTTTTGTCCTAAATGTGTTAAAGTTACAATTAAGAAGGGAGTTGACAGGCTGACTGCTGCATTAGACCATAGGGTCACCAGTAATGATGATACCTACAGCCTCCGAGACAGAAAATCATCCCTTACTAGACACTCAACTCTTTGGTTGTGTTATTGAATTTCCTCGGGAAATTTTCTCCAGATTATAGGACTATTACAGGACCATATCCATTTCTTAAGATAATAGGCTGTGGCAACCTTCTATAAAATGAAGGTGCAATCAGGTATTCTTAGTGAAAATTCTGGGATTAAAATTATTTATTCACACACCTTTCCTCTCAGATTTAATTAGCTACGGATGAGCTAAGAGAAGGTGTTCAAAAGAAAAATTCATAGCTGCTTTGACTATTTCCTATATATTTTCATGCATGTCTCGGGTGGCATGACAGTGTTTATACAACCTTGGGGGACATGGGCCCTGACCTTCTTACATACAGTGAGGAAGAACTAAATGGACCTGAAAAAGTCAAAAGTCATGGCAAATGAACAAAAACTGTCCCTTGTTAAAAATATATATAATTTAGCACAAATTATTCAAGGGAAGAGTCTTAACATTACAGCAGCGTTATTATGAAACACTTCTAAGCAGGCGTCTGAGCACCATCCAACATTCTCAGCAGGTTTTCTGGGGCGGGACTGTGTTCAAATCCTGGCTCTACCATTTATTCGCTGAGCAACCTTGAGCAAGTTGCTTAACATCTCTGTGTCACCCTTTCATCATCAGTTAATGGGGATATTAATAATCCTGACCTCACAAGGTATTTTGGGCTAAACTGTGCCCCCCCAAGATTCATGTGTTGAAGCCCTAACCTCCAGTACCTCAGACTGTGACTACATTTGGAGTAGAGCCTTTAAAGAGATGATTAAGTTACAATGAGCCATTAATGTGGGGCCCAAATCCAATCTGACTGGTGTCCTTATCAGAAGAAGAAATTTGGGGCTTCCCTGATGGCACAGTGGTTAAGAATCCACCTGCCAGTGCAGGGGACACAGGTTCGAGCCCTGGTCCGGGAAGATCCCACGTGTCGCGGAGCAACTAAGCCTGTGTGCCACAACTACTGAGCCTGTGCTCTAGAGCCCGCGAGCCACAACTACTGAAACCTGCATGCCTAGAACCCATGCTCCACAACAGGAGAAGCCACCGCAATGAGAAGCCCGTGCACCGCAATGAAGAGTAGCCCCTGCTCGCCGCAACTAGAGAAAGCCCGCGCGCAGCAACAAAGACCCAACGCAGCCAAAAATAAATAAATAAATTTTTTAAAAAAAGAAGAAGAAGAAATTTGGGATGAGCAAGCAGAGGAAAGGCCAATATGAGGACACAGGGAGAAGGTGAACATCTGCAGGCCAAGGAGAGAGGCCTCAGGAGAAACAAACCCTGCCCACACCATGATGGTGGACCTGTAGCCTCTAGGACTGTGAGAAAATAAATCTCTGTTGTTGAAGTCATCCAGTCTGCAGTATGTTGTCGTGACAGCCCCAGCTAACTAATATACAAGGTTGTCATGAGGCTTAAAAAGGGTTCATGGGTTTCACTGTATTATTTCCTTTGTAGGATTTGTTAATTTTACTTCCCACTTAAATGTTCTAAACCTGTCATAAACATAGGGTAACTCTCTACTAATGAAATTATTCTCCTCTGCCAATGCTCCTGTACCTTCTGCAAACCACTTACCAGTCTGAGTTTCAGTTTCCACATCCATAAAACAGGGAGACTAAACTTGAAATTTCTAAGAAAATCATGTTCATCTAAAATCAGTGATTTAAAGTCTACAAACAATAAATGCTGGAGAGAGTGTGGAGAAAAGGGAACCCTCCTACACTGTTGGTGAGACTGTAAATTGATACAGTCATTATGGAGAACAGGATGGAGGTTCCCTAAGAAACTAAAAATAGAGCTACCATATGATCCAGAAATCCCATTCCTGGGCATATATCTGGAGAAAAACATGGTTTGAAAGGATATGTGCACCCCAACGTTCGTTGCAGTGCTATTTACAGTAGCCAGGACATGGAAGCGACCTAAACATCCATTGATAGAGGAATGGATAAAGAAGATGTGGTACATATATACAATGGAATATTACTCGGCCATTAAAAAGAATGAAATAATGCCATTTGCAGCAACATGGCTGGTCCTGGAGATTGTCATCCTAAGTGAAGTAAGGCAGACAGAGAAAAACAAATACCATATGATACCGCTTATATGTGGAACCTAAAAAAATGATACAAATGAACCTATTTACAAAACAGAAACAGACTCACAGACTTAGAGAAAGAACTTCTGGTTACCAGGGGGGAAGGATGGGGGAAAGGGATAGATTGGGAGTTTGGGATTGACACGTACCCACGGCTATATTTAAAATAGATAACCAACAAGGACCCACTGTACAGCACAGGGAACTCTGCTCAATGTTCTGTAATAACCTATATGGGAAAAGAATTTGAAAAAGGATAGATACAGGTACATGTATAACTGAGTCACTTTGCTGTACACCTGAAACTAACACCACATTTTTAATCAACTACACTCCAATACAAAAGAAAAGTTAAAAAATAGAATAAAATAAAATACAGTGATCTAGAAATGGATTCGGGTTTGATGAAAGACGCTCCTCTGCGGAGTATGGTTTGGCTCCAGCAACGAGCCGTTAGGCCCAGGCGGGAGCTATAGCAGCAGGAGGAGTGACTGTCCTCAAGGCTCACCAGCTGCGGCAGAGGCCTCCAGAACACTCCAGAGGCTCCTGTCCACCCTGGGTCTATGGGATGCAGAGAGAAGAGCATGCGCGACATTCTGAGCAGAAGGAAGGACAAAAACAAAGTACAGAATCTGGGGTTGAGCAGAGTGGATGACATTTCATTAGAAAAACCCTGAGTGATGTCAAATACTGAAAAGGAATCCCAGCCAAAAAAGAGAAAAAAGACTTGGAAATAAATTTAGAAGCCATAACTAACATTTTAGGTAAAGAAGGACATAAAGAGACCAGGGTATGTGGAGAACAGATGGCAAAAATAGAGCATTTTATAAATAGTCACAGACTGTTAATATCCAATATCCTTAACTCTGGCCCAGTATCTAGACTTCTGCCTGAAGTAAGATGTATTATTGGAAAATGGGGCATTAAAAAAACGGCTCAAATGAGGGAAAGCTGGATGCATTCGATCTACATTTTAGCACATTTTAAACTGCCTTTCACTTAAATAGAAAATGTTTAACACAGATACATATCACCCAAGTAATCAGCATGACATGACATGTAGAGAGCAACCATTTTTATCCAGCTTTAACCCTGGAAGATAAACCTGGGTTCTGAACTGCACGCTGAGTCATTGTTTGTCAATGTTAATTTAGAAAGTACCTGTCTCCTCTGAGCTGTCTGAAGATATCATTCAAATTTTTTTCTGTAAAGTGAGTATGCATTTGAGAGGCTTGCTCCCCAAGCAAACATTTGCAAACTTCAGCTACATCACTGTAGGGAAACATATCAAGTTATCTCTAGACCTGGCAGTCATTGGCTGGGGAAATGATTACTCCAGAGGTATTTCACTCCCCTCCCTTCCGGCCCAAATTGTCGCTAAACAGAAATGAAGCCAAGCTCCAGCTCTCTCCAACTGGCTTAGGGTATTTTATCAATAAGAAAAATGAAAAGCAGAGGTAAAGATGTGTACAATTCATGCAAAATGTATGAGTTACCCTTACTAATGTGGGTAAAGAGAAACATTCCAGAGTCCCATTGTTGTTTTTTTTTTAAAGAAGATGTTGGGGGTAGGAGTTTTTACTAATTAATTAATGTATTTTTGCTGTGTTGGGCCTTCGTTTCTGTACAAGGGCTTTCTCTAGTTGTGGCAAGCGGGGGCCACTTTTCATCACAGTGTGCGGGCCTCTCACTATCGCAGCCTCTCTCGTTGTGGAGCACAGGCTCCAGACGCGCAGGCTCAGTAGTTGTGGCTCATGGGCCCAGCCACTCCGCGGCATGTGGGATCTTCCCAGACCAGGGCTCGAACCCGTGTCCCCTGCATTAGCAGGCAGATTCTCAACCACTGCGCCACCAGGGAAGCCCCCAGAGTCCCATTTTTATGCTTCAACTCTTGCTAACTTACTAAGTAGCCTTTAAATGAAGAAACAATCTCACAGAATTTTCAGAACTGGTATGTTTTCTTTTAATATGTACCTTCTTGTGGAAAGTTTAAAGGGTAGGGACTAGAAAGAACTGAAGTCTCCCACATTTTTATTTCAGAAACAAAAACCTGCTTCTGGTTCTAGAAGGGGTGAGACATTGTGTAGTAGAAAGAAGATTCAATGGAGCGATGGGACCCTGGGCCACTCTAGTCCTGATTTTGCCACCAACTAATTGTATGATCTTAGCCAAGTCACTTAAATTAAAAAAAAAAAAAGTTTCTTCATCTATCAAGTTAATCTCTAAGATCCCTTCCTAAACCTAATACTCTTGAATCTCTGGCAACTGTGTATTGCCCAACTCTGTATCTTTCCTTCTGACTTTCCCCTTCCTTAGTTAACTGCCCTGAGGTCTGCACCAGACAATGCAAAGCACAACATCTTTTCTACCTATAATCAGGTTACAGTCTAAAGGCAGCTCACGAGTCCTTGTTTCCAGAAGCCCAAAGTGAAGTCATCAATGAGTTTAATGTGTACACATCAATGTCGCCTGTGTAAAGTTAGGTTTTAAGAAGGAACTGCAGAAGAAATATACAAACACAATGTGAAAAATTGCTCTCAAAACAAGAACAGTTGGGCAATCTAGACTCCCAAAGAGTTCACTATGTTACAAAGCTACAATAACTAACAGAACAGTACTGGTTTATGGATAAATGAGGTGATCGGCACAGAAGAGAGAGTCCAGAAATAAACCCACACACAGATGAACGTTTAGTTAGTGACAAGGATGGCTTTGCCATTTGTGAGGACAAGATGGACCTTTCCATCAACAAGCAGCTACCGGGGAAGAAAATTAGTTGGATCACTAACTCCCATTTTACACTGAAATAAACTACAGAGGTCTGAAAGACTTCGACTTTTTTTTTTTTAATGACACCTTTATACGAGGATTAGAGGAAATCTTGAGAGACTGTTTTATTACCCCGAAGTGGGAAAAATCTTTGTAATAAAGATTCAACATCCAAAAGCCACTTAAAAAGGGAAGAGGGGATTTCACTACATTAAAATCTTTTCAAATGTCTACACTGAAAAATAAAACATAAAGTAAAAAAAAAAAAAAAGATATTTTTAAGTCTACTACTGCCAAGTAAGACAAAACAACCTCCCTGTGGCAGAGTAGAAGCTCATGCAATTTAGCTCAAGGCAGATCCAGGGCTCTGCCGCTTCTGAGCAAGGGTCGGAGCCTCAGTTTTCCCATCTATAAAATGGGGATGACAGTAGTACCTTCTTCAGAGGTGGTGGTTGAGATCGCGTGCAATAACACGTGCCAACGTTCCCAAGCGGGTGGCGTAATTCGGAGTTCGGTACCCACAGGTTGTCTTCCCAGCATCAGGACGGCACAAGCAGAGGTGCTTTGAGAGGGGGGAGGGCGGGGACTCACGTCTAGCCGGGAAATCAGGAAAGGTTCCTGAGCGCCAAGCGCGGGATGGACACTTAAAGGAGGAAAAACCACAGCGCAGGCAGGCGCAGGCCCACGAGAGGGTGTCGCGTCTCCACACAGGCGCCCGGGGCACAGTGTGAGCCCAGCAGGTTAGCTGTCAAGACGGCCCCCCAGATTTACAAGCAAAACCTAGAAAACCTACAGAAATAAGTGTTCTGTGGTTTATCTAGGAATAATACAGAAAATATTGCTGTTATTTTTGGTGAAGAAAATCAATTTTGTATAGTTTATTTCAACCTAAATAAAATGTGAATTTTGTTAAAAAAAAAAAAAAAACGGCCCCCCAGGTCCAGCCGCTGGAGGGCCACCGGCGGGTCTCCATTTGTGAACGGGAATTCTTTTCCCCTGCAGTCTATATTTGGTTTTTAAATTGTGCAGATTTGTAGGTTCATCACAGTGAGATCGGTGCCAACCAGATGCCAGCTCTGCAATTAGTCGGTTTTCTATAACCCTGGGATATTAGAGCTGGGGTAATAACGAATAATCACTACCATTTATTTAGCACCTCTTCTCTGCCAGGCACTCTACCCGGCATTTCTTACCCACAGGCAACCCAGCATTGATGAAGCCCCCTGTGGCCCGCTGGTGTCACAGGTGCTGGGGACAATTGTCCCTGACACCATCCCTGACCTTGGCGCGCTCAGCAGGGCACGTAGACCAGGAGACAGGCAACGATAACATATTATTTTGTATGTTGACGTGTATTACGACTTGTATGAAGTAGGATAGAATCGGTGGCTTTGGAAGGAAGCGAGCAGCCGCGAGGGCCGGAGGCTCGCGGGTGGAAGGGAAGCTGCGCTCCTGGCCTCGGCGCAGCCGTGGGCGCACCAGCAGCACTTTGGAGCTGGACCGTCTCGGAGGCTGCAGGCCACCACTGGCCACCACCCCTCAGCGTTGTCCCCGTTCCCAGTTGTCTTCCCGCTCACCGCTCTGTGCGGGGACGCCTGGTCTGGCCTCTCCCCGGAGAGACCCTGCCCGGGGCCGTGGTCCTCACCCCCCGATCAGCACGTGGGCTGCGCAGCCGGGCTCAGCCCAGGTCCCAGCCCCGCGCCCAGTGTCTTCACTCTTCAGGCCTCAGTTTCCTCACCTGCAAACGGGCCCAACAAGGACCTCACAAGGCCGGGCTGTGTCCCAATACCTTCTCCTCACACACTGTGTATTCAGTAAACAGTCACTGGTCTTATGAGAGCATTTAATCTTTAACAGGTTTGTTTTTCCAAAGAAGAGAGGGCCGCGAGGTTTTATTATGTATTTCAAAAAGTAAATAACTTCTTAAGGCTGGTATTATTTTTCTACCAGATGGAGCAGAGGAATGTCCACTCCATATTAACTGGAGCTTTCCACTTTTCAGGAGGCACCCATCACTTAGCCTTCACGCTGCAGCCTGCAGCAGGGACCAGGGCTCTCACCCCAGTTCCGTTCTAGCTGACAGACCTTAACTGACTTATTAACTTCTCTGGGTCTCAGTTTACACCATCTTCTAAGGGAGGGATGTGAGCTAAAAACCGGCCTCTCCTGTCAGTGTAAGCACCTCTCTCTAAAGACTCGAAGGGGAAGATATGCGAGACCATCCAGCCCGGCATCCAATGGGGGCCCCAGAAATGCTGGCCAAATAAGCAAGCAATCTCAACGGCTAGGTTTAAAACCATGAGACACAGAGGCGGAATGTTTAGGCAAGATCAAGCACCGCTCCTATAGCAAGGCCAGGACTAAAATTCATGATCCAGTATTTAGTTTCATGTCTCACGCATTCTTTGCTCTCAAAGCAGCAGTCAGAAGAAACTGGAAACAGGACAATGCATCTTCTGTAGCACCAGTTGCTTAGTCATCTCTGAGCACATTTAGTTCTGTTTCCATAGCTCCTGGAGAACGTTGAGGCTGTGATCTGAAGTCCATCTTCATTCTCTCTGTCCTTTTTCTAAAACAAACGCAAAGTAACCATTTCATTGCTCTAGCACGGCTTTATCATCTGAAATAAGCCCTTGAAAACCACTTTGGTGAAGACGTGCTGCCTTTTACCTGTATTGTGTTCAGTGATTTGAAAACTCCTATGGAGACAGTTTTTGCAATATTCATGTTTTTCTTCTCTGAGCTCTAACTCATTCTCTTTCCACTCCTGGTGAATTTCCTCACTGTCTCAGGCCTACTTCTGCACGGTTCTTTTGCATTTTGTAAGCATCGCGTGTGTGTCCTAAGCTATTCTTCATGTCCCTTCTTGACCAGATGGGCTTCCATGGTTCCTTCACACCACGGCTGTAAACACTCCTAGTTTTGTTTCTGTAGTTGCGGTCTCTCTAACTCCTTTTTATGTTTAGGCAGATGTGGTTTCACTCTGTCTCCCTGAAATGGTGAATCGACTAGGATGCGATGATAGTTCCCTAAGAAGACAACTTATTTTTTCCCTGGATTAGTTTGGAAATCCGTGAACCATGTCCATGAAGCAATAAGAAGGAAATTGAATTAAACCAGTTCCACTATTAGGGCAATTTTTTCCCCTTCGTCCTGTTTATTCTCATCTCCAAAAAGCTAAAAATGAGCTATTTACCTGATAACGAAACTAAATGATTTTCCTGGTAATACTATATTCTTTTTCATTTAATCATTTTGTTTTGAATCTCAGGATCCCTCTTGAAATAAACAGGTAGCGAGGTTCAGGCTTGTACCTACTTGTCGCCACAACTGCATAACACAGTGGACGAGTGGCTCCACGCCCCACCTGCCACCTGGGCCCTCCCCCAAGACTGGATGCTATGAGTACGCCGTAGCCAGTTTTTGTGGAGCGCTGCTGGAGGCCAGCAACTTCTCTGGGAGACCATCTTGAGGGCAGTGGATGTGTCGAGTGATCCCTGGTTTTTTGAGATAAGGAAGAAACAAAAGGACTAGCCAGTTTTATTTGGGGCAAAGGCATGTAAATTGTTTGGCATATATTGAGACTGAGAGGCTGTGAGATCACCAGGCTTGGACATAAGATGTGAAGCTCAGGACAGAGAGATGGGTATATCAGATGCAGACATAGACATACCAATACATTCTTTTACAGAGTATAATGGAAACAAGAGGAGAGATGCTCAGAGAGAGGAGGGGCCTGTGAAAGCACTCTGAGGACTACTGACATTTCTTTAAGGAATGAATATTCCAGTGGAAATCAGAAAAGAACAGCATGACAGTAGAGGTAAAATCATAAGAATGCGTTATCACAGAAAAAAATGAAGAAAGTAAATCAAGACAGAGAACATTATTAAGAAGAAAATAATGCAGCAGAGAAGCACAGCAAGATAAGGACTGAAAAGTCTCCACTGGGTTTTTATTGAGATAGAATTCATATACCTTCAAATCAAAGTCTACAGTTCAGTGGTTTTGACCGTATGCAGCAGGCTGTGCAACCGTCAACACAGTCTAAGCCTAGAACATTTTCATCACCGTACCTGTTAGCAGCCAGTTCTCATTCCCTGGCAACCACTTTCTGGCTCAATGGATTTGCTTATTCTAAAGCTTTTGCATAAAGGGAATCATACAATGTGTGGCCTTGCTTGTCTGGCTCCCTTCATTTCTCATACTTTCTAGCAGGATGCATCCATCTAGCATCCATCCTTCCTTCATTCCTGTTTGTGGCTGAATCGTTGTACACCAACTGGTTTTCACAGCAACTTCGCTCCTTTGCTCTCAAAAGGGCTTGAAAACCCTTCGGCGGGGTAGAAAAAAGAGAAGTAAAGAAGTTTCTCCTCTTCCCTGGATTCTATCTCAGCAGGCTGCCATGGGAAGCTCTGCCCTCCACTGCCTTGTAAGGTGAGGCCCACAAAGCAGTGTTTATATCACCCCCCACATCGCAAGTGAGCAGACATGGAAGGCTATAAGGGAATTCAGGGACTTCTGAGGGCAGATATAATATGTACCCTTTTACTGTTTACCTTTTTTTAATATATTGTTTAGACATTATCCTGTTGATAGATTTTTAGGTTGCTTCCAATTCAGGGTTATGATGAATAAAACTGCTATTAAAATTCAGATACAAGTTTCTTCGTGGACATATGTTTTCATTTCCCTTGATAAATACCCAGCAGTAGGATTGTTGGGTCATAAATAGGAGCACATTTAATTTTGTAAGAAATTGGCACAAGGTTTCCCAAAGTAGCTGCATGACTGTATCCTCCCACAGCAAAGGTGGGGAAGTTCTAGTGGCTCCACATCTTTATCAACACTTGGTGGTGTCGTATTTTTCATTCTAGTGAAGTGGTGTCTTGTTTTGGTTTTAATTTGCATTTCTCTGATAACTAGTGATGTTGATCATCTTTTTGTATGCTTATTGGACATTTGTGGTCCTCTTCTTCTCCTTCTTCTTTTTTTTTTTTGGATCTGTTCAAGCCTTTTACCCATTTTTAAAAAGAATTGTTTATCTTCTTACTGAGTTCTGGATACAAGATATTTGTCAGATATATGTATTGTGAATATTTTCTCCCAGTCAGTGACTTGCCTTTTCGTTGTCTTCATGGTGGCCTTGAAGAGCAGAAAGTTTTAGTTTCAATAGACTCCAATTTGAACTTTTTCTTTAATGCTAGTGTTTTGTGTCTAAGAAATATTTGTCTACTCCAAGGTCATGAAGGTTTTCTCCTACTTTTTCTGCTTTTTACCTTCTACATTTAGGGTACATGTCAAATTAATTTTTTCATTTTTTTATTGAAGTGTAGCTGATTTACAATGTTGTGTTAGTTTCTGCTGTACAGCAAAGTGATTCAGATATACATATATTATTATTCTTCATATTCTATTCCATTATGGTCTACTACAGGACATTGAAAGTAGTTCCCTGTGCTATACAGCAGGACCTTGTTGTTTATCCATTCTGTATATAATAGTTTGCATCTGCTAACCCCAAACTCCCAACCCATCCCTCCCCCAGCCCCCTCCCCCTTGGCAACAAATTAATTTTTATATATAGTATGAGGTATAGGTTGCAGTGCATTTTTTTATCTAGTGAAACCGGCTCAAATTGTTGAGGAGATTATCTTTTTCCCCCACTGAATCACTCAAGCACCATTGTTGAAACTCAGCGTGAATCTGTTTCTGTACACTCTTCTACACATGTATCCAACACTTCACTGTCTTGAAGTTAAGTCTTGAAACCAGGTGGCTTAGGTCCTTCAGCTTTTTTCTCCTTTTTCAAAACTATTTTGCATTTCCATGTAGATTTTAGAATCAAACTGTGGATTTCTACCCAACCCACCCCTCCAAAGAAAGACTGCTGGATTTTTTTTTAATTGGAATTGTGTGGAATCCATGAATTGATTTGGGGAGATTCGAAGTCTTATCGATATTGAGTTTTCCAAAATATGAACATGGTATATCTCTCCACTTATGGCAACAGCCTGTTTAAATTACTCTCAGCAGTGTTTTATAATTTCAGTGTAGAGGTCTTGCACATATAATGTACATTTATTTTGAAAATGTTCACTTTTATTATAAATGATGAAAATGTAGTTTCTAAAACATTGGCAAAAACTTTTAAAGTGTTTTAAGTACAGATAACTTAGTAAGCAAAATCTTTTTAAGAATAAACAATGCCCAAATGTTAAAATGTCTAAAATGTGTTAAGTAAAGATGAGTTACAAAGTAGAGCGTGTGTGTGCTAAACATAGGTGAAAGGGGTGGAAGGAGCCAAAAATACCTAATATTCATGCAGCACCTGGATACTAAATATTCATGACACACCAAGTACCCTGGAGGTGCTAAATATTCAGGATATATTAAACATTTAAGAGGTGTATACAGAACTAAATACAAGAAGCTCAAAATATTCAGGTTACAGTACATATTCATGGGCACTCAATATTCAAGAGGCCTTAATTCACCATCCTTGGTGACATTCATTCTGGCCTCAAGAGAGACAAAACCCAAGCCTGTTCAACAAGCGAATAGCAAGCAACAGCTGTGGCCAGGTTTTACTGCACCTACATCACTCCAGTAGAGCAAGGGTGTGTCACTGGCCCAAGACATCTTCTGTCTGTGAGGCCCCCTGCTCAAACCTCAATTCTTGTCCTTGTAACCACATTGTCAGTGGGGAAGGCAGATGAGGCAGAGGGAGAGACAGGACAGGTGAACCTAACAGAGCCCAGGGTTCAGATAAGGTAGCACTTCCATCTGCCTGCACTCTCTCCAAAATGTGCTGAATACCCCATGTCTCTTTTCTTGCTTTCTTTGCCTTGTGTTTGTTAATTGATTAAGTAAACCATGTGATTTTTCTTCTTTTTTTAAGGCAGTTCTCTTAGAGCAGTTTTAGGTTCTCAGCAAAACTGAGGCAGAGGTACGGATTTCCCATATACCTGCTCCCTCCACACATGCATAGCTTCCTGCCTCCCCCCAGCCCCCCCATCAACACCTCCATCAGATGGTACGTTTGTTACAATCGATGAACAGTTGACTGACACATAATTATCACCAAGAGTCCATAGTTTACATGAGGGTTCACTCTTGGTGTTGTATATTCCATGGGTTTGGACAAATGGACAATGATATGTATTCATCATTAGGGTACCATACAGAATATTTTCACCACCCTAGAAATCTTCCGTGTACCACCAATTCATCCCTCCTCCTGCACCCACCCCTGCCTGGCAACCACTGATCTTTTTACTGTCTCTGTGGTTTTGCCTTTGCCAGAAGTGGGGCTCATACAGAATATGGCCTTTTCAGATTGGCTTCTTTCACTTAGCCTTTTATTTAATCGACTTGTCTTTATAGTTCAAGTCCATCTCTTATGGACATCATATA
The DNA here is from genome assembly GCF_005190385.1 of Monodon monoceros. Taxonomy (NCBI): domain Eukaryota; kingdom Metazoa; phylum Chordata; class Mammalia; order Artiodactyla; family Monodontidae; genus Monodon; species Monodon monoceros. The sequence goes on along the minus strand of NW_021703770.1, from coordinate 72,078,439 downwards.
ATTGGGTTTTTGTCATAGGTTACATTCTCCAAAAGCAGGTGCTGAACTGGAGTTTGCTGTGCAGAGTATTTACTGGAGTCAGCAACTGTGGAAGCGGGGGCGGGGAGTAAGCAGGATGGGGCCGAAGGAGAAGTCAAGCTGCACTGAAGTCTTTGCAGAGAGACTCAGCTGACCCGAGAGGGAGCTCTGGTGCAGGCGGGGCTTGTCGGAGTTGTCCCACCTTGGGCTGAAATGGTCAGGTCTTTGTGTTCTTGCCTCAGTCAGTAATTGGATGTGGACCACACTGGGAAGGGCATGGGCAACACGTCCTTCCTTGAAGAGGGTCTGGTAGAGCAGCTTTATGTCCACCATAATCTTGACTCCCATCCAGTCTGTCTTTAAGTGGAATGTTCGGTTCCTTTACATTCAATGTAATTATTAATATGGTTGGGCTTTCATCTACCATATCTTTGTTTTCTATTTTCTCATGTTTTTTATGCCTGTTTCTCTCCTCCTGCTTCCATCTCGGGTAATCAAATAACTTTAATATTCTTTAATACTTAATATTTCTTGTATTGGCTTTTTAGCTATGTTTCTTATTATTACTTTTTTAGTAGGTGCCTCTTTAACTTATTACAGACCACTGGCAGTCCTCTCCTTCCGGCCACAATGGAGTAACCTGGACTGGATTTATCATTTCGCCTGAAGCAATTAAAGACCAAGCACAGTACGTGAAATAACTTTTCGGGCATTGACACCAGCACCTGAAAAGACTTGCCTCCTATGTTGCAACCAGTTTTAGACATTTTAGTGGGAGGGAAAGTCTCTTGATTGTTAAATTTTGTCATTAATAACAACCTGTATTGACCGAGCGCTTTCACATTGTTTTTCATTACTCAATATTTATTGATTGTGCTGAGTAACTTGACTTGCGTCATTTGATCTCAGTCTCATATAAGGAAAAGCGTTTCTTCAAGCAGCGAACCAGGGGAGCACCTGGTATATTCTGGGTGTTTTACTTGGAATATCTCCATCTGATTCCTTCTAACGATCCTGTGAGGACTATATTGTTATCCACATCCACTGAATGAGGAAATGGGACTCAGAGAAGGTGGACAGCTGGACCAGTGTGACTCCGTCACTGAGAAGTGAAGCTTGGTGATCAGACTCCAGGCCCGCATCCCCCAGTAACGGCCTTCCTCTGCAGCCTTCTCCTCCCAACAGCAGGTTCCAAGGTTTAGGAGGGTTAATAACCCAACCAAAGTACCCTGGCAGCAGGTCTTTGATCCAGGTCCTTTTGTCTTCAGATGTAGATGATATACAAAGGAATGATCGTCAAATGAAACCCATTTCCATTACATACTCTCTAGTCAAAACAATTATTTTGTTATACTTAAATTCATAAAACCGTGTCCACGTCTGGGACTTGACTGAGATTTCAGAAATTCTTTCAGCTATTGCCACTGATACGTTATTAAGGCAAAATGTGTTCCAGAAGTGTTTTGTTAAACCACATTGTTAATATTGTAGATGGATTAAATGGATTCCATTTTTTTGCCTTGATTATTTGTGATCATCCTGACGGTTTAGTAATAGAGAGTCTAGTCTAGACAGCAGCTGCAAAACGCACACACACACACTCACACACACACACACGCGCGCGCGCGCACGCGGCCTGATTGAGGAAGTAGTCAGTGCTCATCAGCGTTCATCACCCACTTAGCACTGTGACGTATCCCAGGAAGGCAGGAATTATATATCCTGCTCTCTCCATATCCATTTTCCCAGAGACTTCTTACTAAACACACCAACTGAAGAAATATGACAGTAGTGTGGAAGGTCATGCTCTGTCCACTCATAGCATCAGGCTAGAAAATTCCCTGATGGCGGTAAAAGAAAAATAACTAAAGATGAGAGGTTCGTGAATTGTCTCTCTTCTGGAACATGAGTGCAGCTGTCACTTGGTGAGGAATTTGACTTCTCTGCTGCTGGGATGCTCCAAACAAAGAATGATTACTGGGTGTCACTTGGCACTAAGTTTAAAGCAGACAGTAAACCTTGATTAACCAGAGACATAAACCCATCCGAATTTTTTATAGCTTATGACTTTGGAAAGAAAAGTGTGGGTCATAAGGAAACCAGATTACTTTCAGATTTATTCAAAAATTTACTGTTCCAGTCATGCCCTGGGGTCAGTGAAGACTTGGCTATATTTCCTATGCATATTCCAGAAGAAACCATGGCAGGGGTCTGGATGTCACGATAGCCTTAGGGCATTACAATAGCTTCAACCTTCAAAGAAAGATTCCATTTTGTTCAGACGATTGCACTTATTAAGACAGAGGCTGAAACACATTTTGGCAGACATTACAACCACAAAAATAGGGTGCAGGCTAACCCATTAAGTAATGAGATGATTTCATCAAAACATCTCAGGTCCTCCACCTTCTGCCCACGATTTTCCAGTGCAGAGGAAAATAAAATGTCTACCTGGATGAAAGATTAACAGTCCTAGGTGGGTGATGGTCCTTATTTCTTGAAGACGGGGCTTCTGCTGAGGAAGGCATCCCTGTCTTCCTCCAAGTTACCACAGTGCGTGGGGCTCTGCTACTGGTTTGCAGCCAGTATTGCCGATATCGCTTCGGTAGAGCTGTATGGATTACACATCATGCCTTTACTTCTTCGTTTACAGCAAACAATGTTTGAGCAGGCTTTCTGGAGATATAGCTAAATGAGCAAAATGCAGACAAGCTCAGTCCAAATAGGGATCTAGGTTTACAGCCAGACACACTCTAATTCACTGCGATGGACAAGTACAAAGATCCATGGGTGCAGAGAGACTGTGTAGACTAATGGTGCCCTCTGGGCTGGGAAGAGGTGTGATCAGGCAAAGTTTCAGAGAGTCGTCTGGGCTGGGTCTTGAACAATGGCGAGAATTCTTTAGGCTTCTGGGAGAGCACGACCAGCCCTTACTGCGGCCCCTCCCACCAGGCAAAGCTGCCCCATCTTTGTGTTCTTCTGTTTCTTAATCCCAGGAAGATGGCAACAGGTCGTCCAGAGGCACTGTCACCCTTGATGTTCATTTTCCCGCTTCTCAGTGGAAGTGCCCTCTTGGAGCAGGAAGAAGCATGGATGTGACGACTGCAGCTGACGTCACTGAAAGATGCTGAGGGTGCCCACAGCCCCAGGAGTGCCCGCCGGCCACAGGCGAGAGCACAGCCGTTGGTGCCGGGGTCTGCCTGGTTCGGACCCCTGTACCTAAAGAGAATCCGAGAGGCTAGCAACCTTTCAGAGACCAAACAGGCCAAATAGCAACTCCTCATTTTTGCACAGGACTTGCGGTTAAGTAGACCTCACAGAATGTTAGAACGGGACCCGCCGTACAGGTCTGTAAATTTCCCAGGGTCTACTGATAAAACACACAGCCACCCCCCACAAAACTATCTTCTAGAAAACTCTGCATTTTAAGTCTTCGTGGATTTAAATATTAGTCCTTGTAATTTATTAAGACCCCTACCTTCTGGGTAGTAGGTACGGCTGGCTTTTGGGGGTCCCTAGACCCTTTGGGCCCATGCAGAGGGTTTACCTGATGGAATCTTTGGTCAATTGACATGTATGAAACAAAGTACGGGGGAACTGATGGGAGGCAGGGGAGAGGGCGGGGGTGGGACGGGGACTCGGGGACTCAGTCCTCAGGGTTCTGCACTTACTGTTCCCCCGACCTGTGATGCTCTTCCCCCAGGTCTCTTCAAGGCTGGCTCCTTCCCATCGTTGTCCTCATCTTAAACGCACCTCCTCACAAGAGCCTTCCCTGACCACCAGCACTCTCCTTATATCCAGAAGGTATGCTTTTCCCATCACCCTATTTCAACCATATTATGATTTTATTCTGATCTTGATGTTTCCGGGTTCTGTTACTTTCGGTCTGTGTCTCCCATTAGACTATGGACTCCTCGGGGCAGGCAGATTGCGTCTTCACTCCTGGACACACAGTGTCTGGCCCACAGTCGGGACCCAGTGGATGCTTGAGTCATGGCATCACTTCAAGGAAACAGGCAGAGGGCCTGGGGAGGAGGAGATTCAGGCCCCCACCAGGCCCACGGAGCTCGCCTTGAAGGTAAGGACGTTCCCCATAAATGAATTTCTACCCCAGAGCTAACTCAGTCACTCACTGCTCCTTGCTCTGAAGAAAGATTCCGTAACTAGTAACCAAGAGCAGCAAAGTGAGGCTCTGTTCTGACGGTCGGACTTTGTGAAGCGGAAGTGAAGCTGTCTTAGCTCCCATTTCACCTCTGCAGGCTGGCTGCTGCTTTGGAGGCCGAGAGTTGTATTTTTGCAGAACATTGGAAGATAACTTGAATTTGCACAGTGCAGTGTAAATATGAAATTGCTCTATACCAAATCCAAGGGATGGGAGGATTATTATAATTTAAGAACCACGATAAAGTAAAATGAACATGGCCTTCAAGGGCTGTGACAGAAGTTATTTTAGAGAGAACACCACCGGGACTGACGAAGGTTAGACATTAATTCTGTGAGAAGCACAATTTTTGAAACCCCGAAGCCAATACTTATCTATTAACACACACGTTGCCAAAGGGAATGAAATCGGAGTTAAAGGGGTTTCCCTTTAAGAAAATGCAAGTCTCATTTTACTCTGGAACATGAGAGCTTCCACAAAGTTTCTTTTTATCACTCTCCTCTTTGGTGTGAGCGCTCAGCTCCTATTCAGATAAATGAGAGTAATATACATCCGTCCAAAGGATGTATGTATCTCTGCGCATCACCATTCCAGACAACCCACTTCTAAATGGCCTCTTTTGAATGTTCACTTATGGATGAAATTTGGCATGTGCGGGAGAGGGGAGTACTGTAATATATTCAGCTGATTCTTCAGCTTGGCAGTGATGAAGTGAACTGAAACTAATTCAGGGCTCTACTTTACATTTTTGGCAAATGAGCAAATATGCAGATTCTTCCCAAACAGATGTGTCTGCCAGTTACCCCCGGCGCAGCTCCAGAAGCTGAGGTTCACTGAGCTGGTGCTCCAATTAGCGAGAACATCATAACTAGTACATAATTATTCTGGAACCTGTTGAGTTTTCATCTGCTATCGATTTCCTTTCATGTAAGCCCAGTCCAGGCTGAACTTGCCGTGAACTCTATGGTTTAAAATGGAGATCTCAGGTTGTCACAACTTTTGTGTTTGCCACGTGCTTTTGAGGTAGTGGTCAGGAAATTGTCTTTGAAATTGTCACGCTCTGTATTCCAATGGTCTCTCTGATTGATTATAAAGCTTTATTGGCAACGCAATCATGATTATTTACAGTCCTCTCCAGTAATGCCGTAGTAAATTGCTTCCAATGAAAAATGTGAATCCTGAAAGAGAAGTGATGGTAGCTTGCAGTATCCTCAGTCTATCCAGGCAGCTAGCCCGTCATTTACAGTGCATTAGGCACCAGGCTGGGGGTACAGAGGTGTTAAGATGTGGTTTCTGTGATTGTGGAACTCAGATTGGGAGAGGAAGTTGAGTAATGCAAACAAACTCATAGCCCAGTGACCCGCTATAGGCATTGGAGTGGAAGGATGGACTGGTTGTTATGAGATCACTGAAGGTTTAGCAACCGATTTTGCCTGGAGAAGTCCAGGAAGGCTTCCCAGAGGAAGGGGTATTTGAGCGGAGTCTTGAAAGGTGAAAAAAAGTTTTCCAGGAAAAAGAAGAATGGAGAGAAAGGGGAAACTCCAAGTTAAAGAGACACATGGACTCATGAAAGGGAGGGATATGTCTTAGAAATAATGAGAATTCAACGTAGTGAGGATCAGAAATTAAGGGGAAAAAGGACTAGAGCAAAGATTCCTAAACGTATTGTTTTATTGCAACCTTCGTTTCTCAGTAATTTCTTTTTGGCACACCTGAAACCAAAAGAAATTTTTAAACATTTCATTTATTAAGTAGTTGGGTTCAAATAACACTTAACATGCAACAAAGGAAACGCATACTTTTATTTCATTCTTTAATAATTGCAGTTACATATTTGAGGGATGTGCACATCAGTTGGCCACTCCCTAACTTCTCAAATCTTGGAATCAGATTGAACACAGCCCCCCCAGCTCCCTGTTTCACAATGATTTTCACGCAGTGCTTTCCTTTTCTCAGAGCTACCGCCAAAATCCCAGCTCCACAGAGATATTACTCCAATAGAATGTGTCACTGTCTAATGTTGAAACTGTAACCTATCTTTAACTAGTAGTACCTAGTTTTGAGTACCCTAAACGTGAAAATTTCAGAAATTCCTGCAACGCCTCGCCAATTTTCTTGTGGTACCCAAAGGCACCTCAGCACTCAGTTTGGGAACCACTAGGCTGGTGAAAAGGTTGAAGTCAAACCATGAAAGACCTTATATAACAGGAAACCTTTCTGAAGTACAAATGTGACACAACCATGAAAATGAAGATGTAATCAACCAACACCTTTGAACTAAATTTCTAAAGGAGATTTGAAAATAGGTAGGTGAGGCAGGCAAATAACATTTTCTATTCACATTCCTGATGCATAATGAAGTAAATAGAGATGCTTTAATTTCTCTCAATTTGAAACAGAGCAGGGCCCTATGGTCCTTCCCCTCCACCCCCCATGTCCTCAGTCTGCCTTTGTCTGTGGAAAAACCTTATATCCACACAGTGGAATATTATTCAGCCATTAAAAGGAGTGAAGGATTGGGACTTCCCTGGTGGCGCAGTGGTTAAGAATCCTCCTGCCAGTGCAGGGGGCACGGGTTCAATCCCTGGTCCGGGAAGATCCCACCTGCCGCAGAGCAACTAAGCCCATGTGCTGCAACTACTGAGCCTGCACTCTAGAGCCCGCAAGCCACAACTACTGAGCCTGCGAGCCACAACTACTGAAGCCCGCAAGCCCTAGAGCCCGTGCTCTGCAACAAGAGAAGCCACTGCAATGAGAAGCCCACGCACTGCAATGAAGAGTAGCCCCCGCCCGCCACAACTAGAGAAAGCCCGGACCCAGCAATGAAGACCCAGCGCAGGCAAAAAATAAAAAATAAAATAAAATAAAAATAAAAGGAATGAAGGATTGAGACATGGAAGAACCTTGAGAACACTGTTGCTGACTGAAAGAAGCCAAACACGAAAGCTCACATGTTGCGTGATTCTACTTTTTTTAAAATGCCCATAAGAGACACATCACACGAGTCCATAGAGACAGAAGTGGTTGCCAGGGGCCAAAGGGAGGGAGGAGTGGGGTGAGGACCAATGGGCATGGGGTTTCTTTCTAAGGTGATGAAAGTATTCCAGGATCAGATACAGTAGTGGTGATGGTTGCACAACTCTGAGAATATACTAAAAACCACTGAACTGTATACTTTTAAAAGAGTGAATTTTATGGTATGTGAATTATATCTCAAGGGGAAAAAGTCAGAGAAGGCATCACTTGTGGAGATCCATCCCTATTCCAGCCCTTCAAAATCAGGATTCCCTCCTGTCTCCACAGGGCCACGTGGGTGTGATGTTAACTATCCCTCTTGGACAGGACAGCGGCTGCCCCCAAGTTTCCTGGGGCTCGTCTCCTGGGGGCCATCAGGAGGGGCATTTTCTGAATCAGCAAACTGTGTCCCCACTACAGCGCCCTCCCCCTCCTGCCGTGTCCCGCTGCGCCTTCCTGCATCTCCTCCTGCGTGTCGTCACACTCAGCTCACCTGAGCTCCACGAGGTGAAGGAGTAGCCATACAGCCATGGAGAATCTCCTCTGTTATTTAGCCGGCAGAGTCCTGACTTTGACATTGCTCTGCAGTTATGTGCGATGTCACCCTTGCAGGAACTGGATGAAGGCGCGGGAGACCCGGCAAGGGCAAACCTGATCGGGCCAGTTTCAAAAGGCAATTCCAGGAAATGTCAAAAGAAGGAGCTTGGTATCCAGCAGAGTTTTAACAAGTCACGCTAAACCACGAGGATGGCGAAAATCCTCCAGCCATGTGCCTCCACTCCCACCTGCAGTCACTATTTACTGTCCAATAACCCGAGAATGAGGACTCTTCCTCTTACTTCCACTTACTTGTAATATTTCAGGAAAGTTCCATGATATGTTTAGGTCTTTACTGCACCATCTGGGGAGAAGAGATAACAAGGTTTTTATTGGGTAGTCTTTGTAAAGCATTTTGTTTTTTCAGCGTAGAGTAAGTATATTGAAGAAAGAAAAACTGAGTAATAACTACAAGGTCAGGGCACATGGAACCCCTCCCGCCGGTGGCGGTGACTCGTGCAGAAGCAGAATCACGAACAATCTTCACCAGCCCGCTTCCTCTCGCGCATACGCAGAAGCGCCCACGCGCTAGATTCCGGGAGGACCCTTGCACGTGGTTTGGGTACCTTTGTACTATGTCCTGTGCAAGATGATCTCCTGGGTTACTGGGGAAAAAAACACTACAACTTCATTTATTTCTTTTTATGCTTCTGTTTATTTTATTTTTTGTTAATGTTTGTTTTACCCTTAAACTTGGGTTTCCATTCCATTTCTGCCATAGAATTTTATTCAAATTTAATATATTTTTATGTTTGAAAGACTTTTTATTGATTACCCTCAAGGAATCAAAGTTACAATTTGGAGTTGGTTGTTTATTTCCTATGAATCTAAAGTTCGAAATGTTTTAAAATGTGTGGATTGAATTATCAGTCAAATGATCAGTATGACGCCCCTGAGTAGATACAGCATATGGTCAAATATATTACATGAAAAGTAAAAGAAAAATTGGAAATGTTCATCCGAACAGATTTTGCACATTTTTTTTTTCTGATGCATTCTTTTATCCTTAGGTGATGACAACGTGTTGCTAAAATGACACAGGTCACAGCATTAATTCTACCCTGACTTTTCTTTTTTATTGATGAAAATGCTGAAAATTCCTTACTCACCTAAATAAGTAGATGAGAATGAAGACATTTGGGGATACAATGTCACTCAACTGCTGAATTCTCCCCGAGTTCTATTCCCCCAAATTAGCATAGTTATGTATCCTCAAAATGTATTTTTAAATGATCTGTCAGCTGACAGCCAAGTTCTCCTTCAATTTTGTTGGAAGCCAAGAATTGGAAACCACCTGACTTAAAAAGGAATAGCTACCCACTTGCTAGAGTTGATCAGTTTCTTAGACCCACATCAATATTTCAAAGGATCCCTTTGCATGAAGGTGTTACCACTCCAGAGCAATATGCTTTAAGGGAATTTGCTGGCGGTCCAGTGGTTAGGACTCTGCGCTTTCTTGCTGAGGGCCCAGGTTCAATCCCTGGTCGGGGAACTAAGATCCCAAGAGCTGCATGGTTTGGCCAAATAAAAGAAAATGGCTCAGAGCAATATGCTGTATTAAGATTTGGGATGGGCGCGAGGTACCCCTTCCTTCTGTTAAGCAGGAAAGGGGTCAGTATGAAAGGGGTGGTGGGAAAGAAGAAGCAGAAAAACACCTGGACCACAGGGGGCTTCTCAGGCACATCAATTGTCCTGCATGTTGACACTCTTAAAGTGGATTACCTTAAAGCTCTCCATGCTCGAATAACACGGATGCCTTTTGTACTCCCTTATCTCCAATGCCCATTTCCGGGTTGTGCAGCCACTGGGTGGGGAGAAGGGAGAGGTGCTGAGCCACGAGCCTGGCACCTGATGGGAAAAGTGGCCACCAAGCAATGTCCTAAGCAAGGCAACCCAAGGACATGTAGGGCCTGGAGCGCCCAATGACCAGCGCTAAGTGGTTTGAGATTCTGCCCGTAAATAATCTGTCTCCCCACACCTTCCTAAAATCTGCCACACACAAGTGCATCACAAGAGAGGGCTTGTGGAAATCAGCCAAAGCCATAGACTTCCACTTTGGGTCAGCACAGCACAGAGAGAAGTGAGAATAGTCCAAAAGGAGAGACGGTAGAAGTTCCAGAACCACAAAGTAGGAACTTTGGGCCAGAAGAGAGCATGGGAACAAAAGTCTCCAGGAATCCAAGGAGAACTCAGGGAAGACATTGGGTTTTATCCAGGATGTGAGACAAGAGTTTGTATTCATCTTGTTTGAGCTCAGAAAACAGGACCACCTCAGCTGAAAGCTGAGTTAGGCTGAGCAAATTAACACCTGGAGCAAAGTGGCGAGAAGCCAGCCAAAGTCCTGTATCCTCTGGGTTCTCACCGGTACCTGAACCAAGCGTTTGACTGTAAGATGTGCTCAACTTCCTGCTCTGCCACTTACCCTCTGGTGACCTGGGGATGTCATCACCCTCTCTGTGGCTCTCTGTCTTTATCTGTAATAGTTATAGCGTGCTCATTCATTCCTTGTGAAGATTAAGTGACGTCGCGTCTATAGCGTATAGCTCGCAATCGCTGTTTTTATTACTATTATTACTGACCATTGGTTCTATTCCTGTATCCTCTGCTAAAATAGCTTATGTCCAAATTTTCTTTACAGACCTTCCAGAATTCACCACTCATTCAGCAAATTTTTATGAAGTATCTTTTATGTGCAGAGCACAATTGAAAACAAAAATTCAATTTGTTTATTATTGAATTTATATCTTCATTCCTAAAGAATTTAAAGAATCAAAAAATACATTGCACAATTAAAAGATTTTGCCCCAAAGATTAAAAAATCTTGGTGAAGCAAGAATTGGTGTCACATAATGAGATTAAAAACAAGAAAAGTTAACAATTGTATGTGTCATAATGGCCTGCAATTAGTTATTAAAAGTGGGCCACACACTTAATGCTGAATTGCCTAGTTACCAAAGCAAAGCCAAAAACATAAGCAGTTAGGGAATTCCCTGGTGGTCCAGTGGTTAGGACTCTGTGCTTTCACTGCGAGGGCCCGGGTTCAATCCCTGGTCGGGGAACCAAAATCCCACAAGCTGCATGGCTTGGCCAAAAAAAAAAAAAAAGAGAGCAGCTACAGCACTGACATTGCCCGTGAAATGGACTGAATGTTATGTACGTGAGAGGCTACAGCTGTCAGTAGCAGCAAGACCTAAGGAAAATGACCCCGGGTGACACTGAGCGACCTCCTATGCATTGAGGACACAGAAGACACATCCGCGACATCCTGAGGAACATTCCTACAAAAGCCACAGCAATATTGCATTTCTATCTAATGATTAAAATAAAAAAGAAGCTGAGACTTCTGAGACCCAATGGCATATAAGAGGTGGGTGAATGCTGACCAAAGAGGGGAATTACAAGTTCCAGTGGCTCCCTCTCCAGTCAGGGGCCCGTCCACACAGACGGCAGAGACCAGAGAGGGGCCGCTATACAGCCATGGTTTCTCAGAAAATTGGATTCTTTCTCTACATGACTGCTTCTTCCAAGGTCTCTGAGGGCCTAACACCACAGCACCATGTCGTATAAAGATTCTGTGGTCTGGCTTGGTCTGGGTAGATTAGAACGTGGAGAGGATGGGTCCACCCAGAGCGTAGCCCTGCTCAGTTCATTGCAGGGGTCTTTGTCGCAGGCCAGAGGTTCAGATTGCAGAAGAGCCTGGGGGCCAGGCCTCAGTGATTCTGTGCTGCTGGCCCATGGACCAGACTTTGAGAAACACAAATCTAGGTGGCATGGATGAACTATACATCCTTCAGAGATTCCCTCTTTCTGCCCGAAACGAAGCTACAAAGAGAAGTAGGTTGTGATCAAGGGTATATTTGCTAACAAGAGCTCAGGGCGCACATTCTTGCTGCAAGATTGTAAAAGAGCTATATCTTTTTAATACACTTGAATCATCTTATAAAAATTAAGAACGTAATCAGACTTATGTCAGACTAGAAGATGGGCAAGGAGGAATATTCCCCAGTTAGGGCCAACATTTCTTCAAAACAGAATTCTGTGTCTGCTTCCAGGCTGGGTGCCAAAATTCCACACTGGAGGACGTTATTAATGTCATTTTGGTCTGGAAAAAATATAAGGCACTTATAAACGTCTCACCTTTGCCATTTACATTAAAAAAAAAAACCCTCAATGAGGCACCTGTGAAATAATTAATTTTAAACAGTGTCTTAGAAAACCTCCAGGGCAGAATTGGTTGGAAAACGTACTCCTGAGCATCTAAGTGAGTCGATCCAGCTACACAGAATTGTTGACAATTAAATTTTGAGGGCATTTCCCATAAATGTTGATCTAAAAGATTTTAGAGTAGTTGGTTTTAAACCATTCTTCCTCACTACTTATAGAGCAAAACCACTCCTGAGACTACTTCTACTTGTGACTATAAACCCGTATCTTCAGCAAATAGGACCAGAGGGCTACAATCCTAATGCATCTGAAAGCAGCTCAAATCGTGAATGTACATTTTTTTATAAGGGGTGTAAAAGGAAAGCAAAATATATCCCTCTTTTAAACTATTTATACTCATCTAACTTCTCAGCAGACTGTCTTTGCTGCTGATTTTGAATCTCACAATAGTATTAATTACAAGTTATGTGTACGCGTCAGTGACCAAGATACATGGTCAGTTCACATGACTTATTCTGACTAGTTCCTGTCCAAAGTCAAAGGTAGCAGAGATTGTGAACCATCTAGTCCCTCACCTATTTCTCCATAACAGCAATCAACAGTGAAATAAGGGCTTCCCTGGTGGCGCAGTGGTTGGGAGTCCGCCTGCCGATGCAGGGGACACGGGTTCGTGCCCCGGTCCGGGAAGGTCCCGCATGCCGCGGAGCGGCTGGGCCCGTGAGCCATGGCCACTGAGCCTGCGCGTCCGGAGCCTGTGCTCCGCAACGGGAGAGGCCACAGCAGTGAGAGGCCCGCGTACCGCAAAAAAAAACAACAAAAAAAAACCCCAGTGAAATAAGTTCTCAAAGGCCACTTACTAGCCTGAGAAAAGAAACTAGCCATTGTCAGGAACCGCTGCTATCAGTAGATGGAATGTTCCAAGTGGGTCAGTAATTTGGAGGAGTAAAGACTTTTCCTGCTTAAACACGGGACAGACCAGTGCATTCTTAAGTGGAATCACCTGAAAGAGAAGGGCCAGAAAGTTGGGGTCCTGGATCCTCTCCACTGCTCCAGCCACAATAGCTCTTTTTGTTCTTGCTTTCTTTGGCTAGTCTCCCACAGATTTGTCTAGGGAAAGAAGTTGTAAAAGTTTTAAAGAAAACATAGAAGAATTCTCCTGAGTCCAACCAGAGAGGAAATTCCAACAGAGTTATTATGAATAAACAAAATAACCAGCAATTATAACAGACCTTGAGGAATTCAGGTGGCAGGAAGTATTCATCAGGTGTTTAATTAACTTTGGTGTCTAATTAACTATACAAATGAGGAAGCCTTACCAGACCAAATAAAGGAGGCGTAGGCAAAGTTCAGCGCACTTTGTGCTGTGGGTTATAGAACGAGAACAAGGAAGGCTCGCTAAGTGTCAATAAAAGTCACTCACAAAATTTATAACCAGTTATCGTTGTCCATCATTTTGCCATCAATCCGTTTCAGATGCCCAAACATAGAGCCTCTCACATGGAAATGATTATACATTGCTTGGGAGAAGTGACAGATTTAAAAAGAATCCGTGATTGGCCTCTTCCAAATTCTATTTATTAGGACAACTCAAAACCTGGTCAGTTTGGGGCTTTGATGTGTTTGTATATTTTCCAGTTAACAGAGTCCTTGTCAATCCAAAAGTGTGGAGGGGGGAGATTTACAGTTTCCCCCACCATTAAATTGATAAAGCCAATTTAATTTGTCCACAATTTGTTTAAAAGAAAGAAGAGAAACTTAGAGTAGCAGAGGCTTTGATTCAAGATCTTCAAACAGGAAGAACTCAGCAATAAAATTGGAAAGTCTTATTTCACCTCCCTCTCCTCAAGCCCTAATCTCACTGCTTACATTTACGGAACAGAGAGCTAGCTGATGGGACAAAATCGACCACTGAGGCCAAGCCAGAGGTCCCAGAGCTGGGAATAAGTAGGAAGAGGCTGACCATTCCATCTTCGACACTAGTTTCAGGGTGGAAATCAGATTTACCCTGTGCAATCATGCAGATTCACATTCCTTTTTCCAAAGAAATATTGAAGAAAAATAATCTAGTCACTTGAAATAGTTTTATATTTTTATAATAAAAGGAATCATGATAGACTAATAAAACCCTATAAGGTGTATACTATCTTACCGGTGAAAAAACTTAGGCCCCAAAAAGGATTAAAAATTGGCTTTGGGGCTTCCCTGGTGGCACAATGGTTGGGAGTCCGCCTGCCGATGCAGGGGACACGGGTTCGTGCCCCGGTCCGGGAAGATCCCACATGCCACGGAGCGGCTGGGCCCGTGAGCCATGGCCACTGAGCCTGCACGTCCGGAGCCTGTGCTCCGCAACGGGAGAGGCCACAATGGTGAGAGACCCGCGTACCGCAAAAAAAAAAAAAAAAAAAAATTGGCTTTGAATTTTAGAGTGAGGAAGTATCTTTGAAATGAGTCCGTCTTCTTAATTCAGAAATTTCATGTACAACATCACCAACAGATGATCATTTATTCTGTCTGAATACTTTCTGTGATTCAGGAAAATTCACTCCACTTTTGAAAACTGCTCATTATTAAAAAGAGCTTCCTCGTATAAAGGTAAAATCCACTTCTCCAAGAATTTCTCAGCGGATGTTAGTTCTGTGCCTTGTGTCTGCACAGAATAAATTCAGCTCTTTTGCTACAGAACCCTGAACATTTTGCAGGGGTTGGTTTCAGTTGAGGGCTTCTACCCCATTCTAATTCTGGTCGTCCTTTTACAGATATATTCCAATGCATAAGGAGCTCTCTCAAAAAGTAATGACGCCGATGGACATGTAAGTGTACGGTGATACAAAAGTGTACAGTGTGGAACTATCACATCCTTTGACTTGGACACTAACACTGATTGTCCTGAACCCTATATTTATGTTGTACCATGTTACATCCTACAATCTCTTTTTTATATGAACCATATTAGAGCTACCAACATGCAATTTATTTCTAATAGAGTTCATTACATTTATTCGATTCAACTTTCTCTTGTTTGTATTAGTGTAAATGTTAAGTGTCAAGATATTTTTAAAACATAATATTACCATCTAACACATAAGCGTGTCCTAACTACGCCATGCCTGCGGCCGTCATTTCGCCATCAATCTGAGATTTTCCTCCTTGTCAAAAATGCAGATTTCTAAGTAAGACACACTGTAGATCTTCTGAGGCTCAGAACCTACAGGGAAGCAGGGAGGGAAGAGTGCAGGACCCAGCCATGGGCAATAAAGGATGGAGCTCAAACTGTCTCCTTTTCCAGCTCTTCTGAGTAACTTCCCTAAAATCTGGAAAAGTAGAAAACGATAGCCGGAATAACCACCGTGATCATCCTCACTTTAGACCCCACCCCTTATGTTACTGGGCATCGTCAGAGAGAAACGTAGGGCTGGATCACATGCTCATTGAAAGAGCATGACGTCCGGGGCAGCCTCTGGTATTTCTTGTCTGACTCCATCACCTCCCAACTAAAATCCTGGAGGCATTGAGACTCCAGTGAATATGCTGTCAGTATTTATTTTTCTTCCTAAACTGATAAACCTAGAGAACTGGGGTGAGGGATGCTCATTGGAAAGTCCTCACAAGTTTTCCCTTCCCTCCCTGCTATTTCAAGTCCACGAGACTGAACTGGTAGCAGGATGATTCAAATTGTAAAAGTTATTGAAATGCTCTCCCACAATTTTGAGAAGGGGTGGGGCAGAGAAGATAAAAGGTGTAAATGTATTTTTTTCTCTTTCTTTTTAAATTGAAGTATAGTTGATTTACAAGATTGTGTACGTTTCAGGTGTACAGCAAAGTGATTCAGTTTTATATGCATATATAAAATATAAATGTATATTTATATACATATATATTCATATTATTTTCCATTAGAGGTTATTACAAGATATTGACGTAAATGCATTTTTACTAAGTCAACTTCTTTGCTTTTTCAGAGCCAAGGTAGGTGTCACACCAGGAAACGATGTTGCATCTTTGCACAGCAGCTAAGCATACAGCTTTGCACTCACACAGGTTGGATTCCGATTCCACCCTATCCGCTAGTTGTGCAACCTCGGGGCAAGTTACTCGTCTCTTGGCATCTCCATTTCCATATCTGAGGAGCTGGAACAACTATTATACCCACCTCAGAGAGCAATGTGAGGGCTCCATGAACTCAGGTGTCTTAAAGCACTTAGCAAAGTGTCCGGCATACAAAGTGTCCCCGCACCTTGGAAGGGGTGAAGAAGACCTCCACGGCCTGCCCTGGGGGCGCCGAGGGCACAGAATGCTCTCTGTTCAGGTGCATGGGGGCCAGGAAGCCACAACGATATGGCCCTCTGCCACCTCTCTTTCATGGCCCGATCCCCAAAAACTTCTTGTGAGAATAATGGCGACCTTGAGATCTGCAGTAAAAGAAATTCGAGAGGTTCGTGAGCTCTGTCAGCTGTGCTCCACAACACACGTGATCCACACTGCAGCCCGGTGTTTAGTGTAGCAGACACTCAAAATGTCACTAGCAAGGGGGCATAACTTCATGCTGGTCTATTAACCATGTCTTTTGTTTTCTGCATTCTGATGCTTTGGGGCCTTGCCTACCTGGACAGATGACCTCTCCCAGGGTAGCCAGTTCCTAGAGTTAACAAACCACTTGCCTGTCAGTGTGCTTGAGAAAGAGAATTTGCAGGTCTTTATCCAGCACCATGTAGCACAGACACAGGATCTGTGGACACAAATCTCTCTGTCACACGAGAGCTCTGCTGTCAAGCCAGAAAAGAGGCTTGAATGCTGCCAGGGATTTTGACCTTCAAAAAGATGTTTCAATTCTCTGACTTTCAGCTCCTTCAGCTGCAAAATAGGAATGATAATGTCTTCTCTGCAAGATTGTTGTGAAAATTAACAAAAAGGAATATAAAACACTTGGCAATACAGGTGTTTTATTGTTATTTTTATCCTAATTGTTGTTCATCTCTCTTTGCCCCATTTCCGTATCAGGAAACAACACGTGGATTATTAATTTAGCACCGATAGATACAGTGGTTAGAGCGCCCCGCACATCAGACACGGACACTCTGGTCTCTCTTGCAGATTAGCATATCGGCCTGCACACCGGACTTGCGAGTTTGGTTAGTTAAGTCAGTCTCATCTGTTCTGAAACACTAGTAAAACTGAGCTTTACATATACGTAAAATTGAGGATCGGGTGCTGGGACACCATCCTATGGTACTGCCTCTGGGGACGCATTTCCTAAGTGGTGGCCACTAGGCCACCCATCACACTGCCCTATCCTAGTCCTCCAAGTGCGGCCAAGGGTTTGAGCTAAAGCCATGTGTTCTCATCCCCCCCGAATCCTCAGAATATTGGTGATACCAGTGAAGGAAGTTAGTATAATTGCTTTTATTTTAAAATGCTTTTAAGTGTAGCATATCATTTAATTTTAATGTCAACTTTGTGGATGTAGAGAGGAGAGTGAATCAGTCTTTCTCTTATAAAAAGAAAAAACAACTTTGAAAAATTAAAAGTCTTCCCCAAATTCTGTAATTGTGATCAGGTGGGATCAGAATCTGTGTAGATCATTCCCGCCCATAACCTCTTGCAAAATACTATAGAATTACATTTATACAAGATTTAGCCAACTTTTTTAGTACTCCCTTTTTAGAGGAAACCCTCCCTTGCAATCATTTCTGATAATGCAATAAAACGATTTTACGTCACTGAGACTTCATATTGTAAAAAGAAGTGAGAACAACATATATAGTGGTAAACTGGAAAAATTTGGCTTAACCGTTGACCTTAAAAAGATGCTCTGGCAATGGCCAGGTAGTTCCTGTTGGACCAATCTTTCCACAAATAATAACTATAAACTCTGGATAAAATATAAAAACAACCAGCTGAAGACACTAGAGAACAGACAAGAGCAGGAAGATATCAGAAGGAGATTAGTGCAAGGAAGAAGGGAAAGAACAGGGTGAATTTTCTATTTTTATGGTTTTTAACCTGAGGGTATGTCCCAGTCTGTACCATGTGCCTCCACTTGAGATTTAAAAAAGTTTTTTTAAAGTCTTATTTACTTGAAGAATAAGAGAACTGAGATTGGATAGAATTAGCAGCTGGGAAATGAGGAGGAAAATCCTCAGAAACAAGAGAGCCAGAGAACTAAATTCTGTGTGTCAACAAGGCCCAGACCCTTGCCAACCTCTAAATCACACTTGCACAGCCCAACTCCAGATGGAATGAAACAGGGAAGACAGAGCTTGTGGTTTGAGTTCAGCAAGTTACCCATCTGCCTAAACAAAACACTAATGCTCTTTGCAGTAACATAGCAGAATCAAGATCTATATGGTAGATCACTCACAACATTCATGACACATTCCAAAATTATATGACATACAAAGAAACAGGAAAACGTGACCCGTACTTAAAAGAAAAGACAATCAGTAGATACTAACTCTGAGATGATCCAGAGATTGGAATGGCTTTAAAGCAGCTGTTAAGACTATGCTCTAGGATACAAAACAAAATATGCTCATAATTAATGCAAAGAGAAAAAAATCTCAGCAGAAAAATAGAAACCATAAAAAGAACCCAATTAAAATTCTATGACTGAAAAGTTTAATATTTGAAATTAAAAATTCATTGGATGAGCTTAAGAGCAGACTGGGAATGTCAGAATTTTTAAAAAAGATAAAAATAGAAATTTTCCAGTATGAAAAACAGAGGGAAAAAATGTATATTTTAAAAAGTGAACAGAACCTCAGGGAACTATGAGATCCCCAGGTGAAAGCAGGTCATCAATACTAATTATCCAACTGTCCCAAAGATTAAATTATCCCTCATTCACTTATATACAAAAACTCTGAATAACTTTATTAAATATAACACATACAACCCACAAATTTCCAATAAGACTAAGAAATTGGGTCATAATGGCAAAATGAGCTTGATAATGCAGAAGACCATGTGGAAGTTAAAGAATATATCATTTCCTGGAAATATGTGAGGCTTCGAGAACTAAAACCTCCTAAAAGCCATGGACTTAAAATTCCCCTTGATGTAAAAGAAAAATTGAATTATAAAAACAGACTTGGCCTTTTTATAGAGGCTCACATTTAAAAGTCTTGGACACCACAGTGGATTCTGGGTCCTGACCAAGGATCAGTTGCTTGAGAACCAAATCCTGCAGCCTCAGCTAGTCTGAGGAGCTAGTCTTTTCCTCTTAGGGCTCGTAAATCTCTCTACAACTCTAGGAAGGCAACTCCAGAAAAACATGCGAAATCAATCAATCAGTCCATGACATCACCACATTTGCAACTGGTATTAGCAAGTATCATCAGTTTGGTAATTATCACTATACTTCTGTGCATGTTTTTTTTCTGCTTCTTGAGGTATTTGAAGCATTGGATGGGTGAAATCCATGATTTTATTGAATGTTTAGAAGAGTATGATTAAACGTTTGCAATCAGTGCTTAAGCGTTTGGATAATTTAATTTGTTAAATGTGTAAGTTTTGATTTATTCATCGTAAGCAGCATGTAAATACTTAGAAGAATATCAATCATTTACGTTTAATGTTTGAAGGACGCTTAAATAAATCATAATATTGATAAAATGGACATTAAATAAAATATAAATAGGTGTTAGTGTTATTTACTGTTTGAAGTGCTTTTCATTCATTGAGAAGAATCCAGCCAACAATTTTTTATCAAGTTCTGTAGCAAATGTGAATAAAACCTAGAAGGAAATAGATATTTTATGCATATTTCCATAGTATTGTATTGCATACTACTCAAATTCCAACTTAAGAGATTTCTAGCTTTAGTATCGTAAGTTCCAGTTTCAACAGATCAGTTTCAATCCCGTTCTGACAAAAGAATAATACGCTGTTATCTCAACAGCAAGAAGAACAGCTCAAGGAAGAAGGTCATTTCTGCATTCCTGGCTGAGATTCATGCCCCACAAGAAACACGTGTGACGCTCTATCGCTTTACTTTTGAGTGCCGGTGTCTAAGCGTCCCTGCCAGGCCGGCAAGGGGCTCCCACACAAGGGAATGGGGAGCGACTGCTTCAAGGGGCACAGGGTTTCCCTTTGGGGTAATGAAATGTTCTCGGAACTAGATAGAGGTGATGGCTGCACAGCACTGTGAACGTACCAAAGGCCGTTTAATTGGACACTTTAAAAGAGCTTAATAGTTACATTTGTGTTATGAGAACATTCAATTAAGACAAAAGAACAGTGGAATGGGGGGAAAGGAATAAGTCACTGTTGGATGAGAAAGAGAGGTTTTGAGAGGACAAAAAGAAAAGTGATGTGGTTACAGGGATAAACTGAAGGGTCAGACCTGCTGCATGCTGTCTCACACTGAGCTGAGGGGATGTAAGAGTAACATATAACTTCAAGATCCTCCCAAATGCTTCTCAATTTAATTTTGGACACTTGGACACCACTGTGGTGTCCAAGACTTTTAAATGTGAGCCTCTATCAAAAGGCCAAGTCTGTTCTTATAATTCAATTTTTCCTTTACATCAAGGGGATTTTAAGTCCATGTCTTTTAGGAGGTTTTAGTTCTTAAAGCTTCACGTATTTCCAAGAAATGATATATTCTTCAACTTTCCCATGGTCTGCATTATCAAGCTCATTTTGCCATTATGACCCACTTTCTTAGTATTATTGGAAACTTATGGGTTGTATGCATTATATTTTAAAAAGTTATTCAGAAAATCAAAGCAGCCAGTAACTTAACGTGTATCAACCTCAAGGGTAGACTGTTAAAAAAATGTAGTCAGCAGGATGTCACCTTAGCCTTTATCAGAGGCAGGTCACTGGTTACTTCCTCAACATGGGACCGAAACCTAGTGGCATCCAAGGCTAAAGTGAAATTTTCTAGCTCAGAATTTGATCAGTGCTTCCCCTATAGAGTAATCAAAGTGACTAAACAAGAAGTATAATTTTTACCTAACAGATTGGCAAAATTTTAAGATTACTAAGAGCTGGTATTGGTAACGTGTGGAGGAACATATTCTCACGCCAAGGTCCCAGGAGTGTAAATGAGATCAGCTTCCCTAGGGGGTAATTTGGCAATATGTAATCAGATTTTTAATATGCATACCCTTTACCCAGGCATCTTACCTCTGTAAATTTATCCTAAGGAAAGAGCTAGAAAGGCATACAAAGTTATATGCAGAAATATGTTCATCATGGTGTTATTCGTAAGAGTGAAACAATGAAAAGCATGCTTTCTCAATTCTCAATAGGGAACTTGTTAAATAAATTATGGTATAGCCACTCAATGGCTGTTGCCATGGCAGATTTTAAAATAATCTTGAGGATCAATATTCTTTATGAAGGAAAATATGATATGTTACGCTTAATAAGAAAGATTACAAAACATTGTAATATAATCACATTTTTTATATGCATAGAAAAAATATGGAAAGGCACACATCAAAATGTTAATAAGATTTCTCTCTGGGTGGTGGTAATTGTCATTTTTACTTTACACCTTTTTGTATTTTCTGGATTTATTTCTGTTAATGTGCTATTTTCATTATAAGAAAAAATAAAGTTATGTTTATTTTGAGCAGCAGTCTAGTAAAGGAAAAATAAAAGTGAAAAATTTTAGAAACAAACAAGAAAAATCTCCAGGGCAAAGATACCGATTGGCTCAGCTAACATTGGAGTCCAAGCTTAACCAATGCGCTTAGGCTGCTGGGTTCCCACCCGTGAATCAGGACTCTTCTTGATTCATCCTGAGCCAGCCAGCCACCCAGTTCTTGTATAATTATGCAACTTCAGTGAGTTTATCAACACCCTGAAGGCAATTCTTAGGCCTCTAGGTTTAGACCAGGAGTTCTAATCGTGGCTACACACCGGAAACACTTAGATTAACAGGGTGGGTCTGTTGGGTGATGCACAACATCTCAGACCTTGGAATCAAACTGGACACTGCTGTCCTCATTTCCTGTTCGCAGGAAAACCACTGGGTCTTGTGTGGTATTTGCTTTCTATTTCAACCACTCTGGAAAACACCTTTGCAAAGGTATAATGCCATGGAAGGTAAGTGGTGTGATCCAATGTTGAAATTGTGAACCATTTTAAGCTAGTGATTCATGCAGTGTCTGAAAGATGTCCAGTGTCTCTGTGCCTTGAGCGTGGTACCCGTGCGTCTGCTGTAGCATCTCGGCACGTGGAGCAGTTGGCGGAGGGTGTCTGAGCTGAGGCGACTTCTTTAACTTCACCTCCACCCTCAGCCGACTCTTCCCATGACCACACTTGTCCTTGTCATAGCCTGGAATATCTTTACCTTTTACCCTCACGTTCCACTCTTTCATACCCTGATCTGCTTTTATCCATCATACACTCTGTCTCCTAATCCCTACTTTTATCCATCATACACTCTGTCTCCTAATCCCTACTTTTACTTCATGAAGCTCTCAGAGTTCTTCACTTTTCTATTTTCTACGTGTCTATCAACCTCTTTCTGCTTAAGCATTTCCCTGTTTAGCCAATCATTCCACTTCTCTGCTTAAGACCCCACCCTGCCGAACATGAAAAGCTCCATGTAACACACACTACTAGATATAAGACAGATAACAAAAAGAGGACCTGCCGTACAGCACAGAGAACTCTACTCAATATTCTGTGATAACCTCTATGAGAAAAAGAATCTGAAAAAGAATGAATATATGCATATTTATAACTGAATCACTTGGCTGTACACCTGAAACTTACACAACCTTGTAAATCAACTAGACTCCAATAAAATTAAAAAAAAAAAAAGCTCCATGTAAATTGGGATCTGTGGTCTCCAACATCATCGAGATTCTAAACCTGAAGACCCTTTACATAATCTTAGTGGCTATCCCAAAATGCTTCCAAACTTAACCCTCATTTTTGGAAAGTCCCACTACGTTGCCTTCTGTCTTGTAATTAGCAGCTTCATGAACCTTACCAAGAAAATAAGAATCATAACCCTCATGCTAGAACTCACCCAGCTTCCTACCACACTCCCACAAACATCTCCCCGTCGACCCAGGCATCTCCTCTCATGGTTAGGAGCTTCCCTTCCTCCTGTCAAGGCGAATCCCCCCATCTCTGCCCAGGTCCTCCTCCGTTTGTCCCTGCGGATACGCTCTCCCCTCTTCCCCAGCTGCACTCCGCTACTGGGGGGCGGTGGGGGGAACCACTCCCCTGCCCTCCGGCTTCTGCTGGAGTTTTAGCCAACAGGCCTGTGCAGAAGGCTGGAGACGGAGAGGAGGGGAAGGTCGGCTGATACAGCCCCCTGGGCCCCTCCAGGCTGAGCCCTGAGTTGACAGTGGCCGTCTGTGTCTCTGTCAAGCCACAGCTGTTCCTGGGCGGCCCTGGCTTAGAGCTGGGACAGGTGGTCTCTAGCCACAGGTGGTCTGTAGCCCAGGAGTGCTCTCCTGGTCTCCCTTACCCCTCCCCCTACCATGGTAACTAGGCCCGTCATTCGTCTCACTTCCATCACCACTTTTGACTGTGTCATCTGTCTCCTGTTGGGTCCCTGGTGGGATACAGATGCAACTTTTATACGTCTTTATGGCAAATCTTTCTAGAAAATGTCATTCTCTGGCTAGTGATAATGCTGATAACAAACTAAATAATAATACAGCAACAACTATGGCTTACTGAGCAGTTGTGACGCTCTCGACACCACGGCAACAGTGAGACACACGTGATCTTATTCAATCCTCACATTGAAACTGCAGCCGTCTGTTCCCAATCCCCTTTCACGGTGTAGAGAGCTGAGGTTTACAGGGGATAAGCAACCCTCCCACGGTCACACAGGGAAGGGGCAGGCCGGAACTGAGCCCAGGGCCATGAGGGACTCACCTGCACACATTCCTCACCATCAGTCCACACGGGCTGGACTTGACCTCCCCCAAGCTGGAAGAGACCAGGAGAAGGTCCCCTGTGGTTTGTGGTGTCGCGCTGATTTTCAGGTTTTAAATTTGCTTCTTGAATCCCTTGGTTTAAGAGGAATGCAAGCCAGCCGGCTCTGGAGTCGCAGCTTGCTCCTGCAGAGCTGGAGGGCAGTGGGGACGAAAGCTCTGTGGCTGTGAGCAGGGATGAGCCGAAGGACGAAGCCCATGAAATAAGTGTGCACACACTCCTCTCGCTTCTCGTTCCATCCGGAGAAGGACATTTGCACGCCACTGACGACTTACTTTTATTTTAAGCCCTGCTCTGCCCCAGCATGCAAAAAACTCACGGCACTTTCTGTGAGGTGCTTCCCTAATGAAGGGACTGAGTTCATCTCAGTTGGCAGCAGTGTCCACTTTGATTCCAAGGTTTGAGATGTTGTGCATCACCCAACAGACCCAGAAACTCCACGAGTAAGTAATTGTGTTATTTAAGAATACATTAAAATAGTTTTTTCTTTCTTTCAAATTTATGTGTAGTACCTTTTTCAAATGGCTAAATTGTTCAGGTTTGAATATATATGAAGTTGTTTAGATCTAACAATTTAGTGAGTGGAATTGTTAGGTACTACTCTTGGCCTGGGTGCCCCATACGAGATTTACTGGGACGCTAAGGATTCTGTGACCTGAGAAAGTTTGCAAACCTCAATGCTAATATGTCTTCAGCTACATCTAAAAGAAAATCCTTTTCTTTTCCAAACTCCACGTGAAAAGAATAAAGTTGGACCTGCATCTTACACCATGTGCAAAAATGGATGAACTCAAGTTGGATTAAAGACCTAAAGGTAAGAACTAAAACTATAAAACCTTTAGAAGAAAACATAGGAGAAAACTTCATTTGGACATGGATTTGGCAATGATTTCTTGGATATGACACCAAAAGTACAGGCAACAAAAGAAAAAAAGTAAATTGAACTTTTTCAAAATTAAAACTTTTGTCCATTAAAGGCCACTATCAAAAGAGTGAAAAGGCAGCCCACAGAAAGGAGAAAATATTTGCAAATCATACATCTGATAAAGGATTCATATCTAGAATGTATAAAGAACTCCTAAACCTGAACAACAAAAAAATTCAATTCAAAAATGAGCAAAGGGGCTTCCCTGGTGGCACAATGGTTGAGAGTCCGCCTGCCGATGCAGGGGACACGGGTTCGTGCCCCGGTCCGGGAAGATCCCACATGCCGCGGAGCGGCTGGGCCCGTGAGACATGGCCACTGAGCCTGCGCGTCCGGAGCCTGTGCTCCTCAACGGGAGAGGCCACAACAGTGAGAGGCCCGCGTACCGCAAAAAAAAAAAAAAAAAAAAATGAGCAAAGGACTTGGCAGATGTTTCTCCAAAGAAGACAGGCAAGAGGCCAATAAGCACATGACAAGATGCTCAGCATCACTAACCATTCAGGAAATGAAAATCAAAACCACAACGGGACACCACTTCACACCCATTAAATGCCTACTATCAAAAAACCAGACATAATTATTGGCAAGGATTTGGAAACATTGGAGCCCTTGGGCACAGCTAGTGAGAATGTAAAATGGTGCGACTGCTATGGGAAACAGTATAGCAGCTCCTCAAAAAATTAAGCCCAAAGTGGGTCACATACCAACCCCTGAACAAATTCCTGGCAAAGGGAAGGGGCTTCCCTAGACCGATCAGCAACTTTTAGGTGTCTTGTGGGGAAGGTGGTCGCCCAAACCGAAGTGTGGCCCTTTAGCAAGGAAGAAGCAGGAATGCTGTTTCAGGATGGACAGTGGACCTCCAGCGTCAAAGCCAGTGCAACGTAGAATGCTGAATGATCCATTCAAACAGGTGTCGCGGGGGATCCAGGGGCACAGTGGGGTAGTGTGGGGAGATGGTTGATTACATCAGGAGGTTAGTAGGTGGCAGCAGCAGAGACACATGAATGATGCCGAAGCAGAAGATTATGAAAAGATGCTTCTGTTTTTGTTTATGTTTGGTTAAAATGGGCAAATAGTGGCCTCCAAGTGGTAACAGGCATGACAATGCAAAGTGCATAAAGAATCTTGTCACCCACCTTTTTCATAAAAACTAACATCACCCATGTTAGTAAGAAAGAAAGATGAGAGAATGAATGCATGCTCAAACGTGACCCGAGTGGAGGAGGGAAAGGAAAGTTCTTTCAGGAGAAAATGGATGGAATGTGTCTTTTATGTAGTATTATCTTAAAAAAAAAAAATCTCTCTGGGCTTCACAACCTCCCTGTCCAGCCTATTACAGTACCTCATCACCTTGAGGCTCAAGAAACTTAATCAATACCACACTTGCCTAAATGTAACGCCAATTATTCTTTTTCAGTCTTTAACGCACACAAAATACACTGTTCTTTTCCAAAAGTTATCCCACACAGGTCTCACAAAATCCATTTAATTGTATCCTGGAACACTTAAAAGAAACCTCTTTGTAGCATTTCATGATGGTAGTACCAATCGATGAAAATGAACAATTCCTAGATTCGATCTGCAGGAAACTCAATGCGATACATTTCACAGAGAGGATTTGTTTGCTGTCTCCACTCCAGGGTTAGTGCAGTCCTGAACATTGATCTTTAGGGTATCAAGTTCTTTTGATTAATCAATAGAGCAAACTATTTTTGAACTGATTCTAATTTTCTAGCTAGTAGAACTTGGGATTTCAATAAAATGGTGAGTTTTTACAAATCGATTTTTTATATGAAGTCAGTCACATGATTTCTTTTATCCCAAGAAAATATTTTAGCCTTCTCACACACTTTGTTCATGTATTCAGCAACTGTTTACAGTGTGGTAAGTATTCTTCAAGGAACCAAGGGCACAGCTGTCAGTGCTATGACTCCGAATTTGCTGACTCTTAATATTAACAATATATGACTCCTGGTCGGGGGTGGGGCGCCGGGGGTGGCTAAAGAGCTTCAGGGTGGGAGCTGGTTACCAGAAAAACTAACTGTGTGATTAGAGGGTTAAAACTTTCAGCCCCAACCTCAACGTCCAGGGAGCAGAGACGGGTTAGAGATGTAGTTCAGCCACCACTGGTGATCACTGTGAGGTTTGCAAAGGCTTCTGGGTTGGTGAACGCTTGGACACGCTGGGCAGGCAGTGCACCCGGAGGGGGCGTGGAAGCTCTGCGCCCCGCCCCCTGTAGCTTGCCCTCTTCCATTTGGCTGTTCCTGGGTTGAATCTTTGATAATAAAATTTTTAGTACAGCATTTTCCTGAGTTCTGAGTTGTTCTATGGAATTATGCCACCTGAGGGGATGTCATGGGAACCTCCAACTCTGTAGTAGGCCAGGCGGAAGTGGGAGTGGCCTGGGGGCCCCATTGGCAGCTGGCATCTGAAGTAGGGGCAGTCTTGTGGGACCGAGCCCTTAGCCTACAGGGTCTGTGTTGACTCCAGTACTGTCAGACTTGAATGGAATTGGAGGACACCCAGCTGACGTCAGAGAACTGGCGTTGGAACTATGTCGTTTGGTGTCAGGAGAGAGCTCAGGTATTTATGTTAAGTGAAATAAGCCAGACACGAAAACACAGATATTGTGATTCCATTTATATAAGGTACTTAGAGTGGGCAAATTCATAGAAACAGGAAGTCGAATAGAGTTTCCCAGGAAATGAGGGAGAGGTGAATGGACAGTTATTGTTTAATGGGTAACAGAGTTTCTGTTTGGGATGGTGAAGAAGTTCTGGAAATGGATAGTGGTGATGGCGCCACCATACTGTGAATGTACTTAATGCCAGTGAATTGTACACTTAAAAGGGGTTAAGATTGTAAATCTTGGTATGTATATCTGCCCAATAAAAAAGTAACAAAAATATATTTTAAAAATAGTAATCATATACATAAATACAAAAACACACGCAAGTTAACCCTGTAAATGTCTATTATTTCAATGGTTCATAAAATGTCATAAACTTCAAAGGGTCTCATATTTAAATCACTTAAGAGTATGTATGCATTATCCTTTAAACAAAATATGAACCTCAGATGATAGGTTGAGTGTTTGGTGTGTGTGGGGGGGTGGAAATTGGGAAGTTTCTTCTTACAGTAGGATGCCAACTCATAAACGTAGAATAATAGAATAATAATAATAGCGTTTCACACGTTGAAACCCTCAGAGTAAGAATTTATCCCGGCAATACTCAGTTCAAAGATGCTAAAACTAGTGGGTGTAAGTTTGATGAGCAACATATATTTACATATTCTCTCCATAAACGTATTCATTACAAAGGAAATAATAACTTTACGGGGAAGAAACCTGGTGGGCGCCACTTTAACCAAGTGATCAAGTTACTATGATTACTAATGACACAAACCAACATTCTATGCCTCCTGATATGACCCACTGGAAAGAGCACAGCATCATTTATGTAGCATTTCTGGAATAATGCATAACCTGAATCAAATCATGACGGAACATCAGGGAAAAACAGATTGAAGAGGTGGCTACAGAACAGGTAGTCTGTCTTCTCCAAAAATGTCAGTATCATTAAAGACAAAGTAGGGCTGGGGAATCATCCCAGATGAAAGGTGATTAAACACGTAGGAAAACTAAATGCAGTGTGTGGTCCTGCTATGAACCGTGCATCAGGAGGAGAAATTGATGCAAAGGATATTATTGAGACAACTGGTGAAATTTGAATCCGGTCATTAGATCAGATAATACTATTATCTCAATGACAAATTTCCTGATTTTGATCATTGCTCAGTGGTTCCGTAAATGGACGGCCACGTAGGAAGGGGCATGGTATCTGCATTTACCATCAGACAATTCAGGAGAAAACTTTATAGATATATATGTGGGAAGGGAGGAAAGAGAGGACAGAGAGAAAGAGAGAGAGAGAGAGAGAGAGAGAACGTATGAAGATAATAAAACAAACGTGCCATAACAGTTGGGGAATCTGTGTGAAAGTATATGGAGTACTGTGCACAATAATTGCAACTTTTTGGTAGATTTGTAATTGTTTCAAAATGAAAGTTTTTTTGAAAGGGTATGAAAGATTTCCCATAAAAGTGGGCCAAGTCCATGCTTCTGGAGGGAGTCCCTGGCTTTCATCAGGTTCTGACTTGAGGACTCATGTTTCAAAAAGCGTGAAAAACACCCCCTCCTTGAAAACCACAATTTGAAAAGATATGCACTTCCCAGTGTTCACTATTTACAATAAGAAATGGAAGCGACCTAGGTGTCCATCAGCAGATGAATGGATAAAGAAGATGTGGTACATATACACAATGGAATATTACTCAGCCATAAAAATGGATGAAATAATGCCATTTGTGCAACATGGATGGACCTAGAGGTTACCATACTAAGTGAAGTAAGTCAGACAGAGAAAGGCAAATATCATATAATACCACTTATATGTGGAATCTAAAAAACGGATACAAATGAATTTATTTACAAAACAGAAACAGACTCACAGACGTAGAAAACAAATGTTACCAAAGGGGAAAGGTTGGGGGGGGAGGGATAAATTAGGAGGTTGGGATTAAAATATGCACACTACAATATGTAAAATAGATAATCAACAAGGACCTACTGTATAGCACAGGGAACTCTACTCAGTACTCTGTAATGACCTATATGGGAAAGGCATCTAAAAAGGAGTGGATACAGTATATGTATAACTGATTCACTTTGCTGTGCACAGAAACTAACACAACATTGTAAATCAACTATACTCCAATATAAAACAAAAAGTTTTTAAGTGTAAGACAAAGTGGTAAACTAAAAACAAAACAAAACAAAAACAAAAAAATCCCCAACACCTCCTCCTTTCTATTATTACTTATGTCTCTATATTTAGTCACATTCCCTCATTCTTCTAAATGGCATTTAAATTCAAATAGCAAAGATAGAGATCTTGCATCAAACAAGACAGAGAGCCTTCCTGTTAATCTGAGTATCAAAGAAGAAAAAAAGGTTTTAAGTAATGCAGTAAAACTTAAATACTGTAAAAAATAATGGCTTTTGCTACATTAGCAATGAATGTTTCTTTCTACAGTTTTTAAAACCCAATAGTTGCCAAAAAATATTATTCTCGTTCATAGTATGATCATTTATTTCTTCATTCCGGAAATATTTATCAATTTTAAACAAACACTGCTCACTGCTAGAGAGGGAAAAAAAATCTGCAAAATATCATTAGTTGACTCTTTTCGTTGAAGCTGGAATTAAAAGATATTTATTACATTGGAAAGTCAGGTTTATTCTTTGTGGCTGAGACTGATCAATATGACTGTAGGTGAGAAATACATAAAGAGTAAAACAAAAAAATCCGTTTAAACTAAGAAAATGTCACATATGTAATCTCACAAGAATATGAACTTCAGTTCAGCTTTTATTTTTATGCTGCTTAATTTTATATACATTACATGTATCATACATACATACTTGTTATACAAAAATTTATACAAAAATCCAAGTAATTTAATATCTTAAAAAGGGAGAGGGACATACTGCATTTGATTTCTGGTACTATCGTGTTTAAATACTTTTAAACTCAGATTTCAAGGAGACAACAAATCGAAAGCCATTAATTTTTCAGAAAGACATGTTCACATAAATTCATTATTCAAGTATATTTTTATTGAAACAATAAACCATCTGACTGGTTGCAAAGACAAGCTGAATAAGCCATGATGTTGAGCAAAAGCAGAGCTTTCTCTCTGTGCTTTCATCAGCCTAGAATCAGCTTCTAACATATGAGATGCAGGGCACAACCGTGATTTCTATCCTGACAGTATTAAATGCCATATCATAGGGCTGACAATGCACACCCTGTACGGCTTGTCTACAGAGTCTCATTAAAAATATAATACTAGAGGGGGCTTCCCTGGTGGCGCAGTGGCTGAGAGTCTGCCTGCCCATGCAGGGGACACAGGTTCGTGCCCCGATCCGGGAGGATCCCACATGCCGCGGAGTGGCTGGGCCCGTGAGCCATGGCCGCTGAGCCTGCGCGTCCGGAGCCTGTGCTCCGCAACTGGAGAGGCCACAGCGGTGAGAGGCCCGCATACCGCAAAAAAAAAGGGAAACAAAAAAAAAAAAAAAAAAAATATATATATATATATATATATATATATATAAAAATAATACTAGAAAGAATAATAACAATAATTAGAAATTTTACTTTCCCTAATTTCTTTTTTACTCAACTTGAAAAACAGTACATCATTTTCATTGTCCTTGGCAACTTGACATCATACCTGAAGGAGTAATTTAAACATCCTATGGACAAAATACATAAGCTTCTAAAAGATGTTGGTATTGTTTAATTAATTCAGTTATAATTTCGTTCTACAGTTATCAATCACAGCAAATATAAAGAATTTAAAACAATATTCCTCACCAAAGTATTAACATGTTTTTAAAAATTGAACTGTTGAGGCATAAAAACATTATGCGATTTGCCCAAGGTCATGAAAGGAATGAGGGGCAGAGGAAAGAGCATTTTTTTTTCCTAACTGAAGTGTCTGTACTAAACTCTAGGTTATGCCACCTTGCAAAACTAGCTCAGTGCAAGATATACAGAAACTAGATGCATTATTTAGGAATGTTTGTTTAACCTCCATTGCTGTTATTAATAAACTTAACTTTAAGAAGCTATGTTTATGATACATTATTAGGAAATTATAAAAAGAACCATGATCATTTTCTGAATAATTAGGCATGTAACAAGTTATTGTTTAAATCTGACACAATGGATTGCAGAAACAAAATTGACAATACAGTGTTAAACGAGTTCAGTGAAAGATGCTTATTAACATGGTGTTTTAAAAAATACTAACTATAGAACCCACAAAATTTTGAAGACAGTCCTACAGACATAAACATATTAATATAAATGTATTAAAGAGTCTTCTAGTTGATCTTTTGTTTGTTATGAAAACGTTCTAGCAAAGCACTCATAATGTTTCCGGGTATTCTTTGGTGCTTATCAATCAAAGCTTGAACAGCATCCTTCGTCTATCAAGAAAACAAAAGAAAGGCCGTTATTCTTTTAGTTCTCAATGTAGATATGTAGTTAGTAAGGATTTTAATATACTATTACTTATGAGAAGTCTTCCCTAACTTAGCACCCATCGCTACTCAGAATAAATGATCTCCTTCTCAGCATGCCCATAGCATATTTCTTTTTTTTTTTAATGTAATACTGTTTATTTAACTTCAAAACCCTTTCAGCATTCTAAACATACAAAAAAGTAACAGAACGTTGCAAACTGTGTTTAGTACAGAAGGTTCTTGAACTTTCATTGATGCAGTGGTTCTTCCCTGTGCATAGCATATTTCTTATACTTACTTTATTACACTTGAATTACAGATACTGTCTGCATGGCAACTTTCTACACCAGGTTGTAAGCTCCTTAAAATACATCTTAGCATTTCTCCAGCACTGAGCACAGCAATGCCTTGCACATAATAAACACTAAAAAGAACTGAAGGGAAAAAAATCAGAAGAAAAATGTAGTAGGAAATTTTCTGGTAGGCAAATGGAATTTTTCACTCCTTTTCACCCATTAATAAATTTTTATGTATTTGTCTTTCATGACCATACACACCAATCACATCAGGCAATGCGACAGGAAAAAGTGAGGAAAACTACGAACGAGCAGATATGCTTTAGTTCTTTACCCCAATTTCTACATAATTTAATAGGAATTTAAATTAAGTCATAGCAATGGAAAAGTCAATTAGGATATATCAAGAAATCTTCTAAAACTATTTGTTCCCATTAAATTCATGACAAATTTCAACAATTTTTAATTTATTGTTTTTAATTTATTTTATTGAAGTATAGTTGATTTACAATAACAATTTTTACTTTAAATCAGTTTGTGGCTCTCTAAAAAAGCTTTTTCTGCGTGCACATAGTACAGGTAGGCACACCCGTACACACTTCTTTTCAGATGCTAACCTTTAGTAAGCCTTCTTTTTACAAATCTTGGACCTTCATTTATTTTTAAATATAATTAAGAAACCCTAGCCCAAAGATGTATTTTAAAAATATGCCTCTCTAATGCACAAGTTTTCACATCTGTGAGATGAGAACAATTTCATACACTTACGATAAGGATTACGTGAAACTGAAGCCATGTCTTCAGGCACTGAGCACAGCGACTGACACACAGGTTGTGCTCTGTGCCATATATTTTTAAAATTTTATTCACTCACTCAGAAAATACTAGATGCTTCGGAAGCTATAACGTTAGTGAAACAAGTCTCTAATCTCAAGGAGCTCATAATAAGCATAATCAAGGACAAAGTAGTTAGAATGTAGGCTCATTTGTGAACTGTATCATCTGAGATGTGAAAAGAACACATCTGAAGTTCATCGGTGGCCGGTGACCAGGGAAGTTTCCGTGGACGGGGTACTGTTTGGTCTGGGTCTCCCCCGGCCTGTGAGATTTCAATAGCAGTGAAGAAAGCAGCAAGAGCGAAAAGACCACAAGAAAACAGTTAAGCGACGGAGAGCTGGCATTTCAGGTATGTGTTCATTTGCTGGGCAGTATAAGGCTTTACAGGTAGGTTTCAATTAAATCACGAAGGGAGTTAAATACCAAGTGAAAAAGTAGAGACTTTGTTTGGTATGAATTGATGTATCAAGGAAGAACTTCTGGGTGGAGAAATATGAGGTCTGTGCATTAAGAAAATACAGCTCTCGCAAAGATCACTAATGACCCCCTTGTGTCACTAAATCCTACGGACATTCTTTTCATCTGACGTGACCATTGATCCTGCTTCTGGAACTCACACCCCTGGAGGAAAAGCTAGGTTTTCAGGACGCTCCCTTTCAACCGCCTTTTGCAGATTTACACTCCCCAAATCAAGCACTGACTATTCCTCCAAGGCTCAGTAAGCTTTCCACAGCGTAAATTACCATCCATTTGCTGCCGACTCCCAGATTTGTATCTCCAGCCGCCCAGCCTCGGATAGGAATGTTCAATATGACTTCCCTTGAATGTTTTAAAGGCACCTCAAACTCAACATGCTTCAGCAAATGGCCATGAATCCAGCCCAGTAACCCAAACCTGGGAATCATCCTTAACAATTCCTGCTTCTCATTCATCGAGAATAAGAATCCATAGGTGGCATCCGTTAGCTCACCTCCCAGTACCACTCAAATCTACCCACTTCTCCCCACCTTCCTTCCACCTTAATAGGACATGTATATTATATATACCTGTACATATAAATAAATCTGTACTTAACGTATGTGTGGATGTGTGTATGCAGAATGCAGAGAGAGAGGCAAAGAGACAGATGGAAACAGAACAGATCTCTTTGAGACTGAGAGAACTTTAAGGCCGTATCCCAAGTGCCCACTTCAGCATGAGTACAGTGTATCTTAATTTAGATTTAGCGTCTACAAAATGAATCTTCTCCACAATCGAATGTCTGAACAGTCTAGCTCCCATTTCTTAAATGAGGTTTCATTTCTACATTAATCTAGATGTTAGTAATTTTGAATTTGCGATAATCCAGGGATCATTATGCTACAGTTTATGCTTATACTGTAAACAATGGAGATTGGAAATTCATGCAATGTATCCACAAAAGGAAAATTTCAAGTATTCTTTATTTCAAGTTTACTTTAGTTCAGCAATGACAACTTACCATCAGAAATATGGATATGGCAACTATATATTTAAGGAAATTCCCTCAAGAAATTTTACTAAACTATGCTTTCGTAGACAACTTCTGTTACTTTAAATACTGATAATAAAGTACATAAAGTAACTGGAGACAGTAACTGAGGTATTTCAATGATTCAGGAAGGCCTCTTCTTTTTACCAGTTTGAATTGGTAAATATATAAATATATATTTTAACATCTAAAATATCTAACTCTACCAGTGCCATGAATATATTTCTCACTCATGAAAAATCAAGTCCCGGGAATATATATATATTCTCCTTAACTGAGAAAAATAAGGGAACAGGATTCACTTAATTTTAGACCTGGACGAAACCTCTGAGATATCTATTTTAATCTCCCCATTCTACAGTTGAGGACTCTGAGACTCAGGGAGGAACATACCATTTACCCAACCTGACTCTGCTGCCTGGTGGGAGAGTTAGGGTTAGGACTCAGATCCCTAAACTTCCAGGCCAGTTTCTCTTCCCTCTCTCTCCACTACCTTGTATCTTAACCATAAAAATGGACGGTATTTGTAAAAAAGTGTTCCTAACTTGCTCTGACCCAATTAAATCCTAATAGTTAGGTGGGAAAAACCTTTTTAAAGAACAAAACAGAGTTCAGCTCTGCTAAAGGAGAATGCATTTGTCAGGGAGCTGCGGAGATGTGGTACAGGAACAATAAAGTGTGTGGGCAGGAGCAACATGACAGGCTGAGGGCTGAGCCCTGGTGTCATCTAAAGTCACCACCGTGAGGCATCGCCTGGGGATGGGAGAAGTGCTGTGCACAGAGCCTGCCCGGACCGGGAAACCAGTGTTGGAGGGGTTTCCTTTCAGGAAAAGGATTGCTACACGCTCTGAGTGAACTCACTTAACCAGTTAGTAGAATACCTAGCAGGAGGTACATTTCCTCAGAATGAAGCTCACAGACAAGGAACATAATGTATCATTAATGTTACCTTTGTCAAGCTCATCTGATGTGACATTCTAGCTGCCTCAGCTGGGCATCCTTTCCTAAGTGCCAGACCTTGCTGAGCCCTGGGCATTACGGTTGCTCGTCTGCTCGGCCTCTTCTGGGCCATCCCTGTGGAAAGGATCCAGTCCTGCCCCGTTAACGCCCAGTGTGGCTGTGTGCCTGCCTCGGCCAGTGTCACTGCGGGTGAACGGCTACTTCCAATGGCCTCTCCTAAACAAAATCTGCTATTCACGGGCCGAAAAATAGAGTTCCCACTTACTTTTCCAGTTTCATCTCAACCAAATGCTCGCTACCCACTCAGCTAGTGAGTCCCCCAGTTTATTCCAGAGCTGTTATTAGCTGCTATTCCAGGAAAAACCAGGAGCTGGCTTTGGTCAGATGAGACTGGGCAAAGCTCTCTGAAACAAAGTTAAATAGACCTCTTTATTGCGGGGCTTCTTAGAACCTTCACGATGTTCACATGCTTTGCGAAATTCCTGAAGGCGAATTTATTAGGCACCCTTCCCAACCTCACTCTCCTAGTCCTATCAGGCTGCTCTACACTGTTGGTGTGTGCAGTCAACTTTCCTACCACTGTTCCTCTGTTGGAACTCTTCCCTCCTGCCCCAAGTCCGCATGTCCAAGTTCCGTCCGTCTTTCAAGACCTACCACAAATGCCCTCAATTCTAGGAAGCGTATCCTATTTTTTCCCTCACAAAGCAGTCTCCTTCCCTTTTGAGCTTCTCCTGGTCTCACTCAAACTCGGCCTCCCTACTGCTTCTAGTGATCTTTCTAAAAGCAAACCTACTACATCAGTCATCTGCTTTCAGTAGCTACCCCTGGCTTTCAAGAAACAAAATCAAGGATGTGCCTTCGTGGTCCAGACACTCCTATGTTTCCAGCCTCATTGTCTATACTCTCTATCCCTTTAGCTACCCCAGACCACCCTCAACTCCTTGAAGACTTTACGCCAGTTCGTGCTGCCATCCTTTCATACGCTGTTTCCTCTACCTCTCTACTCTTCACCCAGCGAATCCCTTTTCGCCTTTCAAAACTGAATTCAAGCATCACTTCCTTCAAGGAGGCATCCCTGGTTTAATTTAGATGTCTTTCCTTTGTGTTTCCATAATACCCTAAAACAGCAGGTCTCAACCAGGGGAGATTTTGTCTCCCAGGGGATAATGGCAACGTCTAGAGATGTTTTTTTATTGTCACAGTGAGTG
Source organism: Monodon monoceros (assembly GCF_005190385.1). Taxonomy (NCBI): domain Eukaryota; kingdom Metazoa; phylum Chordata; class Mammalia; order Artiodactyla; family Monodontidae; genus Monodon; species Monodon monoceros. The sequence continues at coordinate 72,041,741 of NW_021703770.1, read as the reverse complement.
AGGGATAGCGATGAGATGCTGCCAGCATCTGGTGAGTAAACACCCTATGGTGCACAGAACAACCGCACAACAAAATACCAATAGTGCCCAGGTTGAGAAATCGCGCCGCAAGCACACCATCGTGCGAACGCATCACCTTAAAAGCATCGATTTAGTTATTTACCTGCCACACTGGGTCACAAGTTCCTAGAGTAACAGCAGTAGCCAGCAGTCATGGAACACCTACTAGATGGCAGACACTGCTCTCAATGACGGATGTCCTCAATCGCATGTGACCCCCCAGGGGTAACTCTGTGAGTGGGCTCCGTTCTCTCCCCTGCTCCCCTGCCCGAGCAAACAAACAGCGGCACTAGAACAATCTGACTTCACAACCCACACTCTTAAACATGATTCCATTTTCCTCCCAAGGTATTTCTACCAGACAAAAGCAATTTCTTTTCATGGAGGTCAAAGCTTTCTTCTTCTGAATATCACTTAATGAAACCTTTTAATTAACGGTGCCAAGAACTTTAAGCTCAACACGATTGGCATTTTAGAAAGAACGGCTCTTTGTTGGGGGCGGGGCGGCTGTCCTGTGCACTATAGAATGTGTGCCAGCATCCCCGGCCTCTACCCACTGGACACCAACAGCACGACCTCCTCCCGAGTCTCATCCGTGGTGACAATAAAGTGTCTCCAGACATTGCCAGATGTCCCCTGGGGGACAAATCACCACTGATCCAGAACATGCTTGTAGAATTATTAAGTTTTAAAAGAAAACCTGCAATTACAAATATGTCCTAAAACTAAGAAAGAAAGAATAATTTACCTTTTCAGCTAGTTCTTCTGCCGTGATCTTTGGATCGTATGGAATGGGGTCACCTAAATAGGTGCGTAACTTCACTGGAAAACCTCCATACATTGGGGCAAACGGATAGCGGAACTTCTCATACAGCCACCTAAATAACCCTGTTTTAAAGAAAACAAAATCATTTTAATTGGCTAAATATTCTGAGCATGTAACTGTAAACTTTCAAATTAATTATGTAAGACTTAGAGGATGGAGGCAAACAGGATCACCTCCTGGCAATTAATACAATACTTTTTTAAAAGATGAGCTTTTCATTGATCGTAGCAAATGTACCACACTAATGCAAGATGTGAATAACAGAAGAGACTGGGGAGTGGCGAGGTTTGTGGGTACTCTCTATGCCCTCTGCTCAATTTCTCTGTAAACATAAAAATGCTCAAAAAAATAAGGTCTATTAATTAGGGGGGAAAGATGAGATTTTAAAAATGTAAGAATTTAAAAAGGTAAACTAATTACTATTATTGAAAAACACAGCATAAAGATTGCAACAAAAAGCTAGAAGCTAAAAAGTCTAGAGACTCACAAATACCTGAGTTACACAAACAAAAGAAAAAATGAAAGCATAAAATAAATTCAAGTAAACATGAGACTAAAATGCACCAATAAACTAAGTAAAGACTAAAAACATTACTGTAAACTAGGAAAAAGAATTGTTAATGCTAATGACCAACCATGAAATTTAGCAAGATTAAAAGTGGTAATAATGTAACATAAACTGACAGACTAAGACTAAGTTTAAAAAAAAAGGATCCAAAACATGACAAGCAACATGGAATACATAATTAAGAACTGCTGTGAGGGCTTCCCTGGCGGCGCAGTGGTTGAGAGTCCGCCTGCCGATGCAGGGGACGTGGGTTCGTGTCCCGGTCCGGGAAGATCCCACATGCCGCAGAGCGGCTGGGCCCGTAAGCCATGGCCGCTGAGCCTGCGCGTCCGGAGTCTGTGCTCCGCAGTGGGAGAGGAAACAACGGTGAGAGGCCCCCGAACAAAAAAAAAAAAAAAAAAAAAAAAAAAAGAATTGTACTGAAAGTTTAAAACACTTTATATATGGAAACACAGAATATACCATAAGACCCAAAGTAATACTCAAAAAAATATACCACTACACACCAACTTTTGAGATATCCAACTTTTAAAGTAAAAAAAGCAGTCAAAAAGAACTTTTTTTTTTTTTTTTTTTGCGGTACGCGGGTCTCTCACTGCTGTGGCCTCCCCTGTTGCAGAGCACAGGCTCTGGACATGCAGGCCCAGCGGCCATGGCTCACGGGCCCAGCCGCTCCGCGGCATGTGGGATCCTCCCGGACCGGGGCACGAACCCGCGTCCCCTGCATCAGCAGGTGGACTCTCAACTACTGTGCCACCACGGAAACCCAGTCAAAAAGAATTTTAAAACCACTTTACAATTAAAGAAACAAAATTAGGAATAATTTCTGGTATGCAACTTAAATTCTAAAGAAATGATCTGAGAGAAAATTAGAAGGATTAATTACACAACAAAAGTTAAACATCACATCAATCTGCCTTTCCATTCCAAATTTGAAGAAAAAGAACTAAAAAAAACATAATGGAATATCAACAATATACCAACACAGACATAAAAGGAACAACAGAAGTTTAAGGTTTTCAGGATGGGATTTGTATGTGGGTGGGAACACTAACAATATAGCACTAGGGATAAAACATAATCAATCAAACATAATATATAAACCATAGGGTACAAAGCAAACTATAAAACTAAAAAAAAAAAAAAGAGACTTTGCAAAGAGAAAGCACATTGAATTGTTATCACTCTTATAGCTAGGTTCAAAGCTTACTTTGTTATCAATAAAGTAAAGGTAGGCAAAGAGAACTTTTCAATGTAAACCTATCATGGTTCAAAAAAAAAAAAAACAAGAGGTAACCGAAATAAATTAAAGCAAAAGATATCTCCTTAGGTTGTTAATCTTAATTCAATATTTTCTTGTCTAAGAACCTACAGTATAGCACAGGGAACTCTACTCAACACTCTGTAATGACCTATGTGGGAAAAGAATCTAAAAAAGAGTGGCTATGTGTATATGTATAACTGATTCACTTTGCTGTACACCTGAAACTAACACAACATTGTAAAATCAACTATACTCCAATAGAAATTAATTTCTTAAAATTTAAAAGAGATTTATGCAAACATATATATATATATACTTTTTTCAGGATAAATAGACTTTCAAATTCTGCCCCCCCCAATTTTTTTTACTGCCATCCATTTTTACAGCTGTCACTTCCTCAGGAATGAGTTAGGAAGACAGTCTTTATTTACAAATAAGTACATTTGTTTTAAACCTCAGCAACATGGTTTAACACAGTAAATTAGAAAATTCACTCCGTAATTTTAAAAAGCCCATGATAAATAAGCCTCAGTATATACGTGAGACTCTTAACAAAAATCTAACATCTAGAACCGCCATTACTTAGAACCAGTTATCATTTAGAGTTTAAAGAGAAAAACATCTAAATAGTATATGCGTTTTCTAAAGTAATAATTCAAAAAGTTTTCCTGTAGTGTTCAAAAGCCCAAATATTTAAAATATTACATTCTAAATATTACATTATAATTAGAAAAACCATATGAATCAGAACTTACTTGTTCCTCCGAGGGATCTAAATCCTTCTCGAATATTTTGTGTAAACATAGGAATAATGGGCTAAAGAGAGAATTTGAATTAAAAAGTAAATACGTCAATCCATTTGATGTCTCTAATGCAAACTTTTGAGGGCCTGTTTAAGTTACAAAACCAAGGCATTTTAAAAATAAAGGTATACTGTTATCACCAGTGTGATTTATCAGACTCAAATTAACATGATCATTTAAAGAAAAATATAAATTGGAAACACTACCTTCTAGTGGTAATACATAATATTTCATTTACCGACTTTCCTATCATTCCACATGAACTCTTGAAACTCAAAATTAAGATTAAAGTGATCATTAATGTCATTAAGTAAAATGAATGTGATAATTAAACTGGTTTCAGTGGGCTACTGAAGAAAAAGTTTCAAAACAGAAATTCTCTCTATGGAGAAACTTACATATGTTCAAATGACAAGTTTTAGCAAGATGCTGTCATGGAATTAGTGAAACACCATTTTTTTGTGAGCTTATTAAATCTAATAATGTTCAACATCAATGAAAAGTAAGTATAATACTCAACACCAAAAAAAAGAAAAAAAAAGGAAAAACATATACATAAAAGAACTCTTTCTATCATTATTTTGGAGGATGTCTGCTCAAAAGTTCATGGTTTTTATTTTTCCATGAATATTATTGGTTAAATATGATTTTTTTTAAATGGAGACCTTATCTAAATGTCATGAAACAATGGATCAAGTAGCAAAGGATCATGTAAGGAAGTTACATCACGGCGGAACTGAAGTAGATAAAAAATTGAATAAAACACTTTAAAAGGTACACAAAATATACTGAATTAAATGATGTTTTAGAATAGATAAAACTGGAAGGGGGGGCGAGGATCATTTTACTTACAGTCTACTATCAGCATTTGTTAATACAGAATTACTTGCCTGAGTGAGCAGGGTTTGAAACATTTAAATAAGCTGACATTTAAAAAGCCATTCCTTTTCAGCTTTGGAAAGCAGTCAAATCTGGTGGACTAAAGGAAAGAGTCTACAGGCACAGCTTTCTTCATAAAACATACTCCCTTTCAATCACCTAACTGATCATTTATTTATTATCTCTCTCCCCTCACGAGAAGCAAGACCCCCCATAGCAGAGACTTGGTTTCGTTCACTGCTGGAAACACCTAGAACAGTGCCTGGAATAAAGCAGGTACTGAAAGACAGTGTGACAGGTGAACTAAAGAAGGAATGAATCAACAGGACAGAGAGAAAATGCTTCTAAGGAATTAGCTTGTATTCTCTGAATACAAAGGGTAGGAAACAGGCAGCAGCAATTTTAAAACCAGAAAAGCCGGGTAAGGAAGAAGCAGTCCAATGAATAATTTAAAATCTGATGGAGTTAATTCACAAAGCTAACACCTAAGACAAAGTAGACTGACTCTTTTGTAAAAAAATTCAGATTATGATTTTCCTAAAACCACCACTAGTTTTGTAGAATAAAGTGATGGTTGGAATCCTAATGTTTTAAATACTTCTACAATGTCTTTAGAGTTGAGAACTTAAGATGCCCAGGAAGGAACAGAAAGCTTTCAGCTCATATATACACAACTTTGCCTTCTCTGATCAGTGCTGCTAGGTTTTTGTCTACTGACTGGCATGAACCCCGAAGTTAGTATTGAAGGATGCACTTTATAAAGACTCTTCAGGTATATATATATCATCCTTTAAATGGCTAACTCTCCAGAAGCTGGGCATTTCTAGAAGATACTAAACAGGAGAAGGCTTACCCTACAAACTCAGTATTCCAGGCTATACCCTGGTTTCTAAATTTACATTCAAGCTTGCAGCCTTACAGCTGCAAGCATTACCTTATTACAACTTCATACTGTAGCTGGTTCCTTTGTTTGCGCACACTTTGTATAACAAGGTAGTTGCATAAGTAACCTAGAATCAAATTGATTACATGTATACATGTATCTCTGTACATGTATGTACACGTGTGTGAAGAGGTAGAGAATGTGTATTTTGTTAAAACTATTCTTGGGGAATAGAGCGTGGCCTTGGAGTCTTAACTTTGCCACAAAAATTTAAGTGGGAACCATTGGACAGGTCACTAAACCTGTTTCTTCATGTATGAAATGACAATAATAATAATTATCCCATCTCAAGGTTTTTATAGATTGAGATAATACATATAAACAATTTTATTGAAACGAACGCTATTTTCTTTTACATCTGTTATTTGTTTTCCAATTAGAGTAAATGGGCTCATTTTTTCCCCAAATTATTTAGCTACGAAATTACCTAAAAATTCTTAGCAAAGTCAGAATTCTCAGGAATTCACAAAATAAGAGTGATTTAGATTATATCAAAAAGCCTGTAACTTGCAGATGAGCCTTAAATATTTTCTGCCAATATTTTGTGAATTTCTGTTGATGACCTAGATTTTCACTTGAATTTCCATTCCTCTGTTTCAATTTAAATGTGGTTAGTCTTGTAACAACAGTCGTAACTTTTTATTCAAAGTTTATGATAATTCTGTGAGACCTAAGAAGGGCTTTTTCAAATAAGCTGCTGGTGCCATTTACAACTGTATCCACATGTGACTGAAAGGCTTCCCTCGCGGATCTGCAAGGCCCTCTAATCTTGGGGTTGGCGGACTCACTGTGAAGTGTACCAGCTGCCTGCAGTCCTGAACTGTAAGCTCTGCTTCTGACTTGCTGTGTGACAGGGTCCCTCCATCCCTTCATCTCTGTGTGCCTGAGTCTCCTCATCTGTAACATTGGAATAATTACATATGTCACCTACTTACTGTACAGGGGTACCAACATAAAGCCTTTAAAAGTGCTAAGAAAGGTTAGGGTGGTACAAGATTTATCAGTGATGCAGTGCTATTTTGTAAATCAGCAACGTTAAAGATTTTTGTTTATTAACTTGTAAAAGGCTGTTTATTAAATTTTCTCAAGTTTTGTATAAAAAACCTTAAATTATCTAGGTTATCGGGTTTTTTTTTTTGGCTGTGTTGGGTCTTCGTTGCTGCGCATGGGCTTTCTCTAGTTGCAGCGAGCGGGGGCTACTCTTCGTTGTGGTGCGTGGGCTTCTCATTGCGGGGCTTCTCTTGTGGAGCACGGGCTCTAGGCACATGGGCTTCAGTAGTTGTGGCACGTGGGCCCAGCAGTTATGGCTCACGGGCTCTAGAGTGCAGGCTCAGTAGTTGTGGTGCACGGGCTTAGTTGTTCAGCAGCATGTGGGATCTTCCTGGACCAGGGCTAGAACCCGTGTCCCCTTTATTGGCAGGTGGATTCTTAACCACTGTGCTACCAGGGAAGCTCTATCTAGGTTATCTTAATTAATTATCTAGAAACTCAGGGATTGATAAAAGGGCTTCTTTCTCTATATAATTTTTTCTTTCAAGACTTCTTCCAGGCAATGGTCCTTAAAACTGTAACTTAAGGATGAGGAATTAGAATTCCATGATCAATCTATGTGATTCCAAATCTATTTTTGTCACTTTTACCTTAAACTTTGGAAGAAATAATTCTCTCAAAATACAAACCTGAAGATTGAACTATCTTTAAGTTTTTAGCTGTTATCATTGCTTTAATATACATTTACACTGATTATCCTTAATTTCGGAACAACTGTGCATGTATCATCTTATATTCTACATTATTCATAAAGTCTAAGGTTTTGTTTTCTACCTTAGTACATAAGACTTTTTGGAAAATAAAATGGGCTATAAATTAATTTTCTGTATCATTAATACTATTAACATAGACTTAAATTCAAAAGACTCCTTTCTTGTAGTATTTAAAAAATCAATTCAACAAATGCAGAGAGCCTACTAAGTGCTAGTCATTGTACTAGGAATTCAGAATATAAAAGGTGGCTTTGTCCTAAGGGAGTTTATAATCTACTATAGGACAGTAGTGTTTAAATTTTTATGTTGTCCATTATTAAACACTTGGACAAGTACATTAACTTATACCAAGATCACATTGTTAAAGCACTATAGCAATAACTTACTTCTAGGAATTACATATACAAATATGTACAGAGAATAGAGCTCAATGTATTTTATTTTATTGTAACTCTGCAATTAAAAAATAAACGGAAAATGTCCATTCTTCTTCAAATGTTGCTTTTGGGTTAGAAGGAGTCATCCATAATCCTTTCCTTTTTAATCAAAAGTCTGTATCTGCAAGATGAACAGGCAAGCTAAGGGTGCAGACTGGTGTCTATATGACAGCAGTGGAAACACACACACAAAAAACAGAAATGTGAAAACATTAGCAGCAGTCCCTAACTAATTGGCCTGGAAAAAGAAAACCACCTTGTCAAGTGCTATGATTTCTTTTTCTGATAGACAATCTATAATGAAAACAAACAGAAAACAAAGAAGCAACATTCCATAAGTAATAAATGTTTCATAGGATAAAGTACAATACAGAGACCAAAAAGCTTAGATATACTTTCCAAAGCAAAAAAAACAAGATGGCATTCAGATTTTCCAGTTTACTAAGTAGAATAATTACAGCGAATCCCAGAAGAACACTTAATTTTATTGACAAATTCGTTCTTTTAAAAAGATCTAAATTCCACCAATATCTCTTTCTCATCTTTCTTCATACTATTAGAGAGCTGATCACATTTGCTGATGAAAAATGGTAGAAACCATATATTATTTGAGCTCTATTGTTATATAAATTGGTCACAAATGCAAGAGTTACAATGAAACCAACCAATAGCCATCACTGAAACATGCCAACTCAGTTGAACCAAAGGATTAAAATACACAGAGTTGGATTGATTATACTTATGAAAAAAAGTATAAGTGAAGGAATACAAAAAATTTCATAAATCTGATTAAAAGAAGCTGGATTTTGAAGCATAAAATAAAGCCTTGCTAGATATTTGCAAATTTCCAGGTTGAATTTTTTTATAAAGATGGCTTCCCACGCACAAGGAATATTTCTCTATTGTTATCTTAGAGTTACAGACACTAATTTTTAAAGTAGTGCAATGACAGTATCTAAATTCTGATATACTCTTAAGCTATTTAAGCATTTATTTTAAAGTAGACACAGCTTTCCTTTAATAATCAGTTTTATACAACTCACCACTTTTGCATCAATTGCAACCTGAGCGAAGCCTTTACGATTACCCCACACGATGTTGTAGGTCTCATCGCTAATCAGGGCTTCTCGAACACCACCTGGTGAGATAGCTAACAAGTGACCACTCCGCAGAATTTCAACACATTTTTCTCTTGGTCCATGTATAGCACAAAATACATCAAGTAATAAACTAAACCCTGTAAGAAACATTAGCATGAAGATATATCTTAAGTACTTCTTGTCCAATTCTTCAAGAGCAAAAATCTTCACAACCTACATAATGTACTATCTATACTTAAATCAGTAAATTCTTTTTTTTACTTTTTTTAAACCAACAACAACTCTTAAGGTTAACATAAGATTAATACTGCTGGTAAATTAATAGCTATGTCTCGCTGATTACTTTCTCAGTGATCACCTACTATTCTGGCTACATATTCAAATTCTTAATTAAAACTCATGGGACTTCCCTGGTGGTCCAGTGGTTAAGACTCCATGCTTCCACTGCAGGGGGCACAGGTTCGATTCCTTGTTGGGGAACTAAGATCCCACATGCCGTGCTGTGTGGCGGCCAAAAAAAAAAACACCTGGGAAAATAGGGATTCTTATTCCCATTTTACAGACGAGGAAAGTTGACTCAGAGAGTTAAGAAGCTTGCTCCAAGTCACACACCTAGCAAAGGGCAGGGCAGAGATTCCGGTCCAGGTATGTCTAGTCCAAAGCTCCTTCCACTGCATCTCATGGCCAAACACTGTCTACAGCATTTATTAGAGCAATCAGAAAGGACATCCCATCATCAATCACACATCTAATCTTCCATTAACCCTATAAGAAAGAGAATCACTCAAGAGAATGTGAGTCTGACTGCTCTAGCTCTACCAAAATTGGCAAGCCACAGTTAAATCTATTGAAATTAAAAGTTAGATACTGCTAATTCCACAATAAAAATTTTTTAAATCAACAATAATAGCAATATCATTAAGAGTTTTTAATAAAGTGAGTGATTGGCTCAGGAACAATTAATTCCAGTCTTAATATTATACAGTTTTTCAAATTATAGCTATTTATGGATGAAAGAAATAATCCTATCAGTAATTAAATATTTTAACCAAATCCTAAGCTGGAAATTTAGAGGACTGGTGTTTGTATACATTATCCCTTGAGACTGGGAAATATGGGGATGGAGAGTGAAAACTGTGCAGAATAACCCAACTTCTCATAGGTTTAAGGATATGAAGCAAGATTATCAATATTATTGAGAAGAAATAATTCTCATCCTATACTATGTTAAAAGTTCACTGATTTCACTAGATGTATTCTCATAATAAACGAATAAACAGGGGAGGTTTAATAAATTACAAGATCATAAAGATCATAAAGGGGGAAATTTTTAAGTCAAATGCTAAATAAAAAGATTCACATTTATTATTTATAAAAAGAAAGAAAAGTAAGCAACCTAATGTTCCATAAGAGAAAACTAGTTAAGTAAATATTTTAGTCATATATTTAAATTGTTATTTATAAAACATGGGAAAATGTTAATGCTACATTAAGTTTTTTAAAAAAGAACAAAACAGTTTGCATAACCTGAAGATGTGCAAATTAAAAATGAAGCAAAATAGGGCTTCCCTGGTGGCGCAGTGGTTGAGAATCTGCCTGCCAATGCAGGGGACACGTGTTCGAGCCCCAGTCCGGGAAGATCCCACATGCCGTGGAGCAACTAGGCCCGTGAGCCACAACTACTGAGCCTGCGCGTCTGGAGCTTGTGCTCCGCAACAAGAGAGGCCGCGATAGTGAGAGGCCCGCGCACCGCGATGAAGAGTGGCCCCGGCTTGCCGCAACTAGAGAAAGCCCTCGCACAGAGACGAAGACACAACACAGCCAAAACTAAATAAATTAATTAATTTTTTAAAAAATGAAGCAAAATAAATCAAAATGATAACTGGATATATGTTAGGGGGTAGGACCATATAATGATGTTTTTCTTTCCTCTAGTTTCCAAGCTTATTATAAAGTGATCATATTACTGTCTAAAGAAATACCTTTTATAGGCAATTTAGTTTATACACAAAGTACAAATGGCTTTTTAGTGACACAAGGATGCTGGAAACATTAACCATGTCTATGAAAGGCACTAAGAGAACTGTTATTTCATTCACTGTCTCGTGTTTATCTGGTTGATGGGTGGCTTTTGCTTTTACAATTCCAGAGAACATACCATAAACTTTCTTGGCTTGTTTCTGGTGACTTCCTGACAGAAGAAACTAAGATTTAATCTTAATGAGTTTACTTTAGAATGATTTTTTTAAAAACTCTTATCATGTTTGAAACCATTCAGTTTATTAATCTTTTTAAAAAGGTACAAAGCCTTTAATGAATATGAATATTTAAAAAAATGTAGTCCTCAGTCTTAAGAGTTATAATTCTACCAAGCAAGTCAAGTATGATAAAAGACATAATAGGCTCTTTAGGTTAGGATTTCTGAGGCAATATTATATGATTATATAAAGACAAAATATATCCTGGCTAACTTTTTTTAACTTTGATTTGCTATCAAACTGACAGTAATCAAACACTAATTACTATAAAATTAAACTCCCAGATCAATATCTCATAGAAAAATTCACCATATGAAAAATCAACTACCTCCTATACCAAAATACAAATTAATTGTTTGGCAAAAGTTACAATTAACTTCAAAAAATAATGACTACCTGTTAATAGAGAAAGAAATTAGATAACATTTTTGGCCACAATGTTTTTATATTTAGGTATATTACCTAAAACAGATACTAAACTCAAAGACATACAGACTGTCACATAATTTGATCATGTTAATTAAACATTTTTATATCACCAGCTACAGTGAAAGTTTACCTGGAATTTTAAAAACAAAGTGATCAGCTACTACCCGGCAAGTTCTGCCTTTATGGATAAAAATTTTAGCCATGAAGTAGTAAAAATCGATGGGAATAGCTCCATGATAAAAAATGATCAGTGCTGGCCCTTCTTCTGGTATTTTTTCCATCCCATGAACTTCATAACCTGTTAGAAAGACAAAATACAGATACTTAAAATGTATTTAATATTAGTTTATTTATACTAAAGGATGGTTACTAACACAGACACTCAGTCTTTCTTTCGGGAGCACAAGCCCCCCTGTGTCCATCCACTTTCCCCTTCCCTCCCTCCCTGAACATATTGGTCCTACAGCGGTTGGGTGGGCCGGCGTGCAGTAGGTGCCTGGGTGAAGGGTGGCCTGTGGTGGGTGCTGGAGCCCAGGCAGGGCAAGGAGGGCATCCATACAGGGTGGCCCGGGATGGCGAGTCAAAACCCAAACGGTCACGAGAGCCCACACACAGGAGAGGAGCCTAGAAAGGGTGCTGGGGCCCGGGCGGGCAAAGGAGGGGAGCCACGTGGCATGAGGATGGGGGTCAGAACCCGAGTGGAGCAGGGTGGTGTCCCTGAGTGGCAGGGGACGGTGGCAGTGATGGGAGACTGATCAAATCAGTTTACATATTAAGGATAATGTCAGCCTGGTTTCTCACTGTTGGAGAAGGTTAACAGTCGCAAATACAGAAAAGGAGAAAACTAAAATCAACTCTGCAGCCGTAAGAGAACCTCACTCCCACCCTAAGAAGAAGCAGCAGCACGTTAGAAAGCTGAGGTCGCTCTCTCAGCCGCGTGGGAGGGAGGGCGGGCAGGTGCCACAAAAGTGGGAGAGAAGAAAACAACCAAAATGTTAACAAACACTTAAAGACCGAATGTGGGCGAGCGCTAGGTGTTGGATCCCCGGGAACCCAGAGACAAACAAGAGTCTGCACCCACTCCCCAGCCTCACGCAGGCCTCAGCGCGTATGCACGAGAAAACCAGGGGCAGGGCAGGCCAGAGACTCACGAGAGACCCTGCTAAAGATTCAGAGAACAAAATCCCCCTCGCTTCCCGGAAGCTTCTCTTGTAAAAGCAAAACCTGGCCCAGGGAGAAGCGCAGGAAAGCCTTCCACCGCTTCTAAGAACCGGTACTTGCCAAAGGTATCTGACGCGGGCAGGGACAGAGTTCCACTCCCCACCCTCCTCTACCACTGAAGGAATAAACTACTTGGTAATATTTCAAATGGGCTCAAGAGAATGTTTTTAAAAACTAAATTTAATGATATTTCAAGATTCTGTATGTGTCTATACTTTTAACATTTCTTCCCAATTACCGAATTCTAATTCAAATAATTCAATTTACTTAGAACAGTCACTGAAGTTGTCTGACGTTATCCAAAGGATCGATTGTCCCATCAGATAAATTTTTCAAGAAATAAAGAATACTTCTTTCAGGGATTCTATACAGCATATTCCTGAGGTTCTCTCTTGTTTTCCAGAATACTTTTTTTTTTAAAAAAAAGAATTGAGAAACAATTCTTACTTAATACCAGGTCACCTGATTGAAAGTAGAAAAATTCAATGAATCAATTCATTATTGACAAAAACTAGAGTTTACCATCGTGCCACTAAACATTAAGCCCCAATATTCAACTGTGTCACTCGTAAAGCGTGGATGTGGTCATACCGCCCCTCGCTATAAAAGCACCAGCAGATAATCACTCTGGTCAACGTCAAGGCCTTTTAGGTCCCAATTACCGATCAAGTGATGTCAGATTCTTTCGGTGTCACGTGGACTCAGGGCGCCTCCCTCCTCTGTGCTGCTCACGTGACCGTCTCTAAAGGAGCACTTCCTGTCCCATGTTTCCCTGTCGAGCAAAAGCAGAAATCCTGGGGCACGTTACCTGCTCCTCGCTCAGACTCTGTATTCCCCTGGTCACCAGCTTCTGTGCGTTTTACCTCCAAAAACTCTTAAATCTATCACTCCCTCTTCCCAGTGTTGGTTTTGAAGTGTGGCAGCTATCGCCACCATCCGTCCATCCGCTGTCCAGGGACGGGGAGCCTCCGTATGCACATTTTATGCACATTTCGAGTGGTCTGGGCCCCTTCAATGAAAACAGCCCTACTCTTGTGACGATTGCGGTTCTCTTATTTGATGCCAAGAGATGCGCATTTATTTACCTCCCCTGCTCTGTCCCCTGAGCCTAAGCACTCTCCAGATTCTTTGGCGAGGATCTGAAGGTCACGGGGAGCTCAGGTAGCCTCATCTATCTCCATAGCAATTATTTATTATGTAAATGAGTTACTGCCTACTGGCTTTAGACATCAGCATCATGAATCCAGATAAGGATGATCTTCTCCTAAGAGATAGATCCTTTCTAAATTTGTCACCAAAAATCCATTTTCAAGGCTATACGCCTACACAGTATGGTAAAATAACAATACCATCCTTTTGAGTCTTCCTCCGGAAAGCACACAGAGGCAAACTACCTATAAAATAAAGTCAAACTCCTGAGCATAGCATTCAAGAGCCTTTAAAGCCTAATTTGTCTACTTCTCCAGGTTCATCCTTCCGCATACATCTCACCCATGAATGATTCATCTTCTGGTCCTGAATATACCCTGCATTTTATTCAGTACTGAGGTGTGCGCATGTTTTAACCTAGGTAGCTTCCTATTAGGACTACAGTAATGAATCTCAGTTTTTCCATTCAACAACGTATCTTGGACATCTATTTGATATACACATGTAGCGATTTTTTAAATGATTTTTTTAATGGCTGTAAAGTATTCCATAATGAATTCCTATCACAGTTCATTTAGCCATTTTCCTATTTAGGGACCACTGGATTGTTTCCAATTTTTCAAATATTGGTTGCAATGAACCTTCATTTATATGCATCCTTGTGCACTGAATGTGTGAATTTATCACTAGACTGGATGCTAAGAGAGGTAACTGTTGATCATGTGGTACACGCCCATTTTAAATTATAACAGAAACTACCAAATCATCCTCCTGACTGGCTACACTGCGGTACTTTCTCACAGGTACTGAGTGAGAGTTCCCATCTCCACATTCTCATCCTTTAAGGTCAACAAACTTTAATTATTTGCCAATCCTCTGAGTAAAAACGCTATCTCAGTGCAGTTTTAATGTGCACTTTCCTAATTACTAGTGGGCTTATGAATCTGTTATAATTATTGGCATTTATATTTAGGCCATTTTTAGACCACATGCTTAGACCACTTTTAAGTTGGATTTCTTTTCTTACTAATTTATTATTTTCTAAGCCGTGTTGTAAATGACTTGTGGTGATCTGCCCCATATTTTCATGTGTCTTTTAGTTCTGTCTTTTTTGAACAGTTTTTGTTTTTTTGCATCTTCTTTAAGACCTTCCGTAGTTGGAGATCATCAAATATTTTCCTATATCTTTTCCTGCTGATCTGGAATACCACTTTTATCATTTACTAAATTCACATTTCTGACTTTTTAATCTGTTTGATCTGTTTGTGATGATCCTTTCCCTGTACCAACGCCGTAATTTTAATCATTATAAATGCTAATGGTTTTGATACGATAGGGGAAAACTTCCTCTTTTGTTTTTTCAAATTTGTCTTGGTTATTCTTGTTTGCCCTTTCATATGAATTTTAGACGTTTGATGAAAACGTGTTAGAAGTCTACTGAATTGGTAAAGGAACTGGGAGTGTGGGCTGTAGAGCAACATCTCTACTACGCTGAGACTCTCTATCCACTTCACCTTTTCTGAATTCCATTTGTAAAGTATACAGTTTCTCCATAAAACTTTTACGTGTTTTTTGGTTAGATCTAGTCTCAAGTAGCATTTTTCCTTTCCATTTTAAAAATGATTATTGGTGGTATATGAGTAGTTACTAATTTTGTGTTTATCATATGCCCATTTCCCTTGCTAACTAATCTTATTAGTACTGATAGGTGGATTCACTTGGCTTTCAGGCATCTCTTCTTTTCTCGTCTCTGTACTTATTTCTAGGAGCTCCAGGACAATGTTAAATAGTAGTGGCGAGAGCCTCCTTGTTCTGGTCCCTACTTATGGGGCTCGCTTTAATACTTCTCCACTTCTCCAATGTGGATCATCTTTGTTGAAGATTCCTGGTACATTCCCTTTATTGAAGTAGTACCTTTTAGTCTTTGCTTCCTAAGATTTTTTTTTATTATAACTATTGAATTTTATAAAACTACATTCTATGAGACTGACCTGCAAATCTCCTTTTTGTGTTCCCCTTAGTTTCAATAGCAAAGTTCTGCTAGCTTTGTAAAATAAACTGTGTAGCTCCACATTTTTTCCTACACTCTCAAACACAGATGGGCATTATCTGTTCCTTAAAAGTTTAGTGTAACTTGTGGGCTCTCGGCCCTTTGTGAAGGCAGGAGGACAGACTTTGACCACTGTTCCAATTTATTTCATGATTACTGGTCTGTTCTGTTTCTCTCTCCTTCTTGAACCAATTTGGATCATTTCTCTTTTCCTGCAAAACTGTCTATTTAATTTTTAAACAAAATGGTGTGAAATAGTTACTCAATTTCTTTCCCACTCATTCTTCAAAGCCTTGTTCAAAAGTTACTTTCTCCATGAATAGTGCTTTTACTTTTGTCCCATAGAAACAAAAATGAACATTTATGGAGCATTCACCTGACAGGCACTGTATTGGATCCATAATAACTATCTCATTTGGTCCTCACAGAATCCCTGCACTGATGAGAAAACCCAAGTAAGAAAAGCCCATGTAACTTACTCAAGGTCACACAGTGGTACGGCCAGGACGCAAGCCCACATGTGTCTGACTCCACGGCCTGTGCCCTTCCCCACACCACACCTCCTACTAGAGGTGTGCCCGTGCTAATCTGCACCTGTGATTTTCAAATGCTGGTTGCCATCCCCCATTGAGTTATGCAATCACTTTAGTCAGTTATAGTCAGCATTTTTCTTTTTAAATAAGAGAGAGTAGAATAGAAAATAGAGCAGATCGCATGAAGACAGTATATACACTTTTGATGAAATAGTATATACCTGTATGTATATACTGGGTGGCAAAATGCATTTCTTGCTAGCAATAAGAATCAAAACTTTGATAGCCTAAAAATATACCTTGAAAATACTAGGAACCTTGAACATAGTAGGTGTGTGAAGTTGAACTTAATAGTGACCAAGAAACAAGTGATGTATTTTAGTGCTTTCCAAATTATTGGAGAAAGATGCTCTGTAATGGTGAGAGCTAACATTTGTTGAACTTTTATTATGTAATAAAAATTATTCTAAGTACTTTACATCAAGGCCCAGTGAATCCTTCCAACAACCCATTTTACAGAAGAGGGAAATGAAGTCCAGAAAAGTTAAGTATCTTGTTTGAAGAGAAGGGTTATTTACATAGTCTTAAAGGAGTTCTCCCAAGACATCTATCAATTACAAAGTAAAAAATAGCAACTTTGTGGTGGAGAAACCTAACAGACACCTCCTTAACCACGTGATCAAAGTCACCATCACCAATAATAAAACATGTCAACATCATGAACCTCGGATACAATGTGCTGAGAAGGACCCACCATCAGAGGGATTCTTATCAAAAATGCACAACTTCAATCAATTTATGGAAAACATCAGATCTAAATTAAGAGACAGTCTACAAAATCACTGAGCAGTACTCTTCAGAAGTCTGAAGGTCATAAAAGACTAAAAAACCCTCAGAGATTGGAGGAGACGTGACAACCAAATGCAGGATGGGATCCTGGTAAAAGGACACTGGCAGGGAAACTGGTAAGATGTGAATAAAATCTGTAGTTTGGTTGATAGTATTATACCACTGTTAATCTGATAACTATACAAACGGTTATGTAAGATGTTAACATTAGGGGAAGCTGAGTGAAAAATAGGAACTCTGCACTATTTTTGCAACTTTTCTGTAATTCTAAATTTTTTTAAATGAAGTTTAAAAAAATCCTAATTGTTGCAAAAGGAAGGGAGGAGGAGGAAGAGGGAGAAGGGAGGGGAGAAGAAATCAGGTAACCTGTCCAAGGTCCCCCCGCGGTGACTGGCAGGGCCTCCTTCGAACTCAGGAGTCGGACCCAGGAGTCCTTCCCTGGGGGAAAGACAGAGGAGGGGAAAGGAAACTCTTACCCAACTGAAGGACAGCGGGAATGTTCTCCTGAAATCCCAATTTAATTTTCCCATAAAAAACTCTACTACATATGGTTTAATTTATAGAACGCTTTTACTGAATAAAATATGTCCATTTCTTTAAAAATTAATAGTAAAATGTGAAGTAAAAAAGTCAAAATTTTTATAGTTTAAAGGCTGTAAGCAACTTGAGGGTAGGGGCTTCACTGACAGACTACCTAGAAATGCAGGTATCTAAGAAATACCAAATTCATGTTTCTTGATGTAGTAGAATCAGATTCTTTTGAAAAATGATAAAGCACTTACTTAATATACATTAGAGGGTAAAATTTAACTTCAAAACAGGAAACACTGGATAGATTCTTATACAAAGATACTTATAGTAAACCAGATATAAACAAACAACAGCTCAATAGGTAAGTAAATTAGTTATAGGATTTACAGAGTCCATACAGTCATTATAAGTCATGTAAGGAGGCTTAGGGACATGAAAATACTAGTCTGCCACACAAATAAAAAACAATAAACACACAGAATTCAACTGCATGGTAAATTTTAGGTGACTATTATTTTCTTCTTTATTTTTACTCGCCACATTTTCTAAAATGAACATTTTTATTTGTTAAAAAATTCCTCTGAAGATTCTTTACAAAGCATAAATTAAAACTGATTTGACATCAAGACAAAATCCAAATATGCACACAAATGCCTTTTGTGTGTGTCACTAAAGAACAGAGTAAAGAAAATCATTTTAAAAAGCATCACTTATCTTACTAAAATATGTTATTATAAATAAAACATTAAAACATGGTAAGAACTATATATTTTACTTCCTCTGAGCCAAAGGTGCATATTTTTAAATACCTCAGAAAAATAAATACCTCAAAATTATATATGCTGCTACAAAATAAGTTTAACACTTGAATTTATCCACATTAAATCATGTCTCCCGAAACAGAAAAAAATTCAAATTCCTTACAATATATATTACCCTGAAGTATAGGGGGTTATAAGTGGGAGGGGGACATCGTTTCCCGAGTACTGTAAACGAGGCCACTGAATTTCTGTCTCACTGCCTTAAAGACAATGAACGAGAGCAGTCCACATAGGCACGGTCTCTGGTCACGGAATGCTGAAACAGCATCCCACCTCCGGTGAACAACCACGAGCAGGTGTGAGAGTTGTACGGACGGGCAACGGCCTTCGTATTCATGGGTAAATACTATGAATTCAACACATCGAAGGCATGTGGTTCCTGTTTGCAAAGCTGCTGTCTGTCGACCACTACACTCTGACCCTGAGCCCAACCAGGGACAAGCCTGCGACGCAGCACAGATCAGAGGAGCCCAGGCCTGGAACCAGGAATCAGAGGCTGCATCCTGGCCCTTCTCCCTGGTGTCCTGGCGTGCCTCGGGCACATAACAACCTCGCTGTTCTTCAGTTTCCTTATGGGAAAACTGTAAAATGGAGATAACACGTGGACTCTCTCTACAGCATTATAAGAGCTGATGCATGATAAGCATTGACTGTAGGGCACAGTCAAGTGCTCAAAAACGATTTGCAGGCCTATGTAGGATTAAAATGACAACACGTCAGCTGAATAAGTCACACAGCAAACGGAAAACGGGTACATTTTGGTATATATATTCTATCTAATTTAATGTTATTACTATTTAATATTATTTTTCATTTTTAAAAAATCTCTACACTGGGAAAGTCAAACTTATTTTGAACAAAATGGAAGTAAACGCAAAATAAAGCAATTTCAAAACAGTTTTCTATACTGTTTTAATTCATCTCTTACTCTCTTAGATTCTTAACTCTTAATTTTTTATTTGAGCTTAGAGTAATAGTCTACATTAATACGTGGTTCTTTGTTTAACAGAAACTAGTGTGCTCAGAAAAAATCATTTTAAGAAAGACATATATATGCACAATGCATGCAAACAGGTAACAGGAAATAGTAACTATCCCTTCCATTATATTTTTCAATATTTCGTCAATCAACAAAATGGAAGGGTAACACGGTTTCAGCGCCACCCACACGAAAAGGAGCCCAAAACTCAAAGTAATCTCGCTTACCGTGCCAGACGGCCGCGTGTCCATCCCACAGCGTTGCCACCGTCTTCCTGGCACCGTCCCATAAATTATGAGAGTAAGCTTCTTTTAATACATTCTTCCTCTTATAAATGTGTAAGAAAATAATAGTAAGGTAGAGAAGAAAGATAGTAAAGTAAGGAAGTATTAAAAGTATGAGTGGTGTAAAAACCCACAAGAGATAGTTTGCAAAATTCCAGTAGTCCTCCAGTTGCTCCACACCAAACCATTCTTCAAGTACGTGGATCAGACAAGTCATGGAGGGCATGGAATCCTGTCCTGTCCCACAGGTTTGATTTTTGTCTATCATTTTTCTTTAGGTGAAAATGACAAATTCAGTCTCTTTCTTCGACGTCATGGCAGGTCTTTAATTTAGCCACTAAAAGGGAAAAAATAATCCCAAGTTATTCTCTTCACAGCTGAAATGTTAAATGTTTTAGCCTACATGAATACTGTGTAGTCATTTCTTAATACCAAAAATGAGTAGATTGTTAACAAGTTAACTTTGTTGCAGATTTAAATGTGAAAATGGGTTTCATTTGTGAAGAGTGTTGGGTTTAGCTTCTGAAATAACTCACAAGCTACAATTACAAGAGGAAAATAAAGCTGATGGATGAAATTTCAGATTGATCTTAATAATTTGACTTATATCTTAATGGATCACACTGAACGTTTGTATCTTAAACGAGGTTATGTTGAGATAACTGTTCTTCATAGAAGAAAGCATCAATATCTGATTCAATAGAAGTAAAACCCAATTCTTAGGAAACGATGACATACATTTTTAGATATTACCTTTTACAAGCAAGTTTACAGAAAAGCTCTCTGTTCCTCTGACATTATACAATAATACAAATTTGTCAGTGTCATTTTTATCTTATAGTCACTAAAATTTCTCTTGTATCTTAAATGATTGAAAGAATACAGCATGGGGCTTCCCTGGTGGCGCAGTGGTTGAGAGTCCGCCTGCCGATGCAGGGGACGTGGGTTCGTGCCCCGGTTCGGGAAGATCCCACATGCCGCGGAGCGGCTGGGCCCGTGAGCCATGGCCGCTTAGCCTGCGCATCCGGAGCCTGTGCTCCGCAACGGGAGAGGCCACAGCGGTGAGAGGCCCGCGTACCGCAAAAAAAAAAAAAATACAGCATGCAATTATTCTATGTCATTCTCTAAACCATTCACTTAACTTACCAGAAATGAGATAAATATCTTGTCCCAAGCTTCAATGTCTGTATTCTGAAAAACACAGTATATAAAAGGAAGAAAAATGATTTCAAAAAAGATAATCATTAATACCCAGAGATAGAATTTCCGTAAAATAAATGGCAAGACACATTCAGCAATGTGTGACAATTATGCTTACAGCCCTATACTAGTATATCACAATTAAAAATTATACTCACACTACTCTCTATACACTGTTTTAGTTCCACACTATGAAGCCCCACCTAAGACATTTTTTAAATTCACAGCTATAGAAACTGCGCTTCTTCAGAGAAAAAGTATGAAGTTAAGATGTGTAACAGACTCTGTCTCTTTTTAGTCATTGCCAGATAACGAGCTGATGGTCAGACATGATATTCGATGGTGCAGTCACATCAGCCTCATGGTCATGTTCTCCTACAGAAGATTTCCTTCTTCCATCACTGTTTTCTCTGCTTCTGATTCCACCCTTAGAGATATTTTATCATTATTCCATACCATATAAACTTAATGAACATCATCTCAAGTCCTCTGAGGATGAGGCAGGAAATGAAAAAATGAAAGAAAGGGATGGAGGGAGAGGGAGAGACAGATGTACAAGAGCAACTACATGTTGTCTTGAAGCCAAGATTATCTTGCTGATAACTAGCATGTTAGCAGGGCACAGAACTGACTTGTTCTTCCAGCGTTAGAGGATTTAGTCCAGTTTCCTTGTAACCAATAGCATTTATCTGTGAGAAACCTGGGCCTGTTACGGTAACAGAAGGTGGACACAGCACACATTAAGCCCACAACCTGTGTTTTATTTACATCACATTTTAATCAATCCATCTAAAGAGGCAAACTGCTAAAATTTACCAGTGTTTGATCATTTAGCGTGCAACTGAGCAAAACTTACTACTTTTTAAAATGAGAGCTTTCCTCACTAGGATGGCTATATTCAAAAAAAAAAAAAAAAAGGAAAATAACAAGTGTTGTTGATCATATGGAGAAATTAGAACCTTCATACATTGCTGGTGGGAATACAAAATGGTGCGGTCACCATGGAAATCAGTCCTCAAAAAGCTAAACATAGAGTTACCATTTGACCCAGTAATTCTAGTCCTAGGTATACACCCAAGAGAACTGAAAACATATATTCACACAGATATCTGCATACAAGTGTTGACAGCAGCATTGTTCATAATAGCCAAGAAATGGACAACCCAAATGCCCATCCACGGATGGATAAAAATATGCTATGCCCAGAAAACAGAATATTATTCAGGCACAAAAAGAAATGAAGTACTAGTTCATACTACAATATGCGTGAACCCTGAAAACATCATACTAAGTAAAAAAAAGTCAGATACTGAAGGCCACACCTTGTATGATTCCATTCACATGAAATACCCAGCACAGGCTAATCCACACAGACAGAAAGGTTAGTGGCTGCCAGAGGCTGGGGGAGGGGGCAATGAGAAGTGACTCCCAATGGAAACAGAGGTGCCTTTTGGGGATAATGAAAATGTTCCGGAACTGGATGGTGGTGATGGTTGTACGACCTTGTGACTATACTAAAAACCACTGAGTTGCACATTTTTAAATGGTGAATATTACAATGAATTGCATATCAACAGAAAGAGCTTCCAAATAGTAATACATTAAAGCTTATGACAGCCTCTCAAATATG
Organism: Monodon monoceros; assembly: GCF_005190385.1. Lineage (NCBI taxonomy): Eukaryota > Metazoa > Chordata > Mammalia > Artiodactyla > Monodontidae > Monodon > Monodon monoceros. The sequence goes on along the minus strand of NW_021703770.1, from coordinate 72,019,164 downwards.
TTAGAAGAAGCTCTTCCCAGGCCTGAAAACCAATCATTTTGGTGATCTGACCCGTACTGCTTAATACAATTGTCCCAATAATCTAGTCTCAGGACTTGCCTGGCGCTCCAGTGGTTAAGACTTCACCTGCTAAAGCAGGGGGCGCAGGTTCAATCCCTGGTCAGGGAGCTAAGATCCCACATGCCTGGCAGCCAAAACACCAAAACATAAAACAGAAGCGATATTGTTACAAATTCAATAAAGACTTTAAAAATGGTCCACATCAAAAAAATCTTTAAAAAAGATCTAGTTTCATTTCCAATTTTTAATAGGATTGTAAAATCTTGTGATTTTAAAACCCTCTTTAGTACCTCGTGCCACCCAAATTGGTAAAAGAACTATACCTCTTGTCCATAGTTATGTTCTGATTTATTACACACACTTAACACACACAGTAGAGGGGAGAGGGACAGTGCAAAGGCAGACACCCAGGGACAGAGGCTATGCGGACCCCTCACAAGATCCTGCCGTCTGCTAACAGCGTCCAAGTGCTGCACGCAAGGACCTGCTCCAAAAATGATCAACCCAGATTTTGATTTAAAACCTTCCAGAACAGAAAACTCAAAAGGTGCCCTTTCCACCATCAGAACCGTTCATTGAAATGCTAAAAAGACCTTCCTTACACTTACTTCCCTGGAATTTTCCCCATAGACCTAGTTCTGTACCATTGAAACTCTCCCATTAGACAACCTCTTAAGTTTTAGGACAGCTATCACAAAGCTACAAAAGCCTCTTTTCTAGTCAGAATCCTTATTAATCCTTTCATCCACTCCTGAGACCTGGTTCCGTAACCTTTCACCACTCAGGTCACGCCCTGTGACTGACTCTGCTTATCCAATATGGAGCGGAGCAGGTAGAGTAACCCACCTGGGCCTGGGTTTGCTAAGATCTATAAAACTGGGATAACAGTAGAACTTAGATATACTACATTAGATGATGGAGGTGCCATGGAGACAACATCCCGCAGGCAAGGGGGTAAGGAGAAGGCTGCTACGTTATACAGCGTGGTCTGGGAAGGCTTCTCTAAAAGGATGTTTGAGCAAAGACCTGAGGACGTGAGGAAGCAAACCGTGCGGGCATTTGGAAGAGAATTCCAGCTGAAAGAACGGTGAGTACAAAGGATGTGCACTTGGAGGGGTCAGCAAAGCAGTCGGGTTGAGGAAGAGGGACGGGGCGGGGGGGGGCGCAGTCAGAAGTGAGGAGCACTGCAGAACTCTGTGGGCCAGCTTTCACCTAAGTGAGATGGAAAAGGCACCAGAAGGGTGGGTTCTAAATGACTGCTGTGTTGAGAATACACTGCACAGGGAGCAAACAGGAAGTTATTGCAGTCACTGAGATGCGTGATGAACAGGTGTGCCAGCGTGCGGGCTGTAAGACATGATCAGCTTCTGGATGTATTTTGAGGATAAAGCCAACAGGATATGCTGGTGAATCCATGTAGAACGTGAGCGAGAGAAGTCCGATATGGCCTCACGGTGTCCAGGCAACATGGGTTTGTATCCTGGGAAGCTCTGCCACTGACTGTGTGACCCAGACAAGTTACTTAACATCAGTTTCTCCATCTATAAAATGAGAACAACAGTACCTTCCTAATGAGACTGTCGTGAAGAAAGCTCAGAAGCGTGCCTTCCACCATAAAGGCAGTAAGCAAGCGTTACTCTCATCATTGTTAGCTTGCTTGTGAGGATGGACTTGCCAGAGACAGGTTTACACACCCCAGGAATTCCTGGCCATCAGGGATTCAGGTCTGAACACGTTAAGATTCTACTGGACATCCACGTGGAGATGGTCAGAAGGCAGCTGGACACAAGCAGAGTTTAGCGGGAAGGTCAGGGCTAAAGAAATATACCCGAGATTCGGTGACATAGAGACCAGTATTGAAAACCGTACAACTAAAGAAGGTCCCTTTAGGGAGTGAATATAAAATAAAAAAGTTTCCAAGACTGAGCCTTGGGGCATTCAACATTTTAGAAGCTGGGAAGCCAATGAGGAACCAGCATTCTCCTTCCAGGCGTGGTATGTTGGATGTCAAAGTAAGAAAGTGTTTGAGGAAAGGAGTCCTCAGCTGTTTCATATGACACTCGGAGGTCTAGTAAGATAAAGATCATTGATCCTTGGATTTTACAACACAGAGGCACTGACAAGCCCTGATAAGACCGGTTTTGATAGAGTGGGGATAAAAGTCAGGTGGAGAAAGTTCAAGAAAGAATGGGAGGGAATGAATTGGAAATAGCAAATACGGACAACTCCTCAGAGAATTACTGTTGCAAAAAGGAACAGAAAAACAGGTGGGTATCCAGAAAGGAATGTGGATCAAGTTTGTTGTCTTACGATGAAGAAAAATACAACAGCTTTTAATACCAGTGATGATGTATCAATGAGAGAACAAGAAATGGATGATGCAAGGGAGATTACTGTTGAGGCCTCGGCCAGAGGGGATAGAATACAGTGTATAAAAAAGAAGATGCCCCAAAAAGACTTACATCCCTCGGTTTTTAATTCATTTACTCAACAAATATTTATCAAACAAGTATGTAGTTTGTGCTCGGCACTATTCTAAACACAGGGGAATATGTCACTAAATAGATGGTTATGAGAAAACATATGTAAAAGCACTTAGAATAATATGCCTAGCACATACTAGGCACCTAACCAAAGCTGGCTAACTAAACACGGATGTAAACTCTTTTCATCCAAATTTTTGACAAAAATGTGGACCAAGACAGTGTCCTAAAATCTGTCACTAGAGAACTATCAAAGGAATTTAAATAACAAGCTTTTGAATTGATAAAATACTTACTTATGATAAAATGGAAAAATGTCCTTAGAACTCAATGAATACAACCTCTTAATTTTGTGGAAAAGTTAAAAATAGAAAGCCAAGTTGACTTACCCAGTTACTAAATTAATTCAGTGAAAAACCAAGAGCCAAAATTAAAACCCAGTCCTCCTACTTCCTACTCTGATTTTCATTATACTTCAAGTCTCTCTCTCTCTCTCTCTCTAACAGAAAGGCTGAAAATATTAAGATTGCAATTTCCATCTTCCCTCTACTTCTGCCTGGCTCTTCTTCCCCTCCAATTTACCATAGGCTGTACGTGACTCTCTACCACTTTATTTTAATCCAATAAAAACTATAATTCTTAAAAGATGTTTTGGGGGAGATGTAATATTTTAGTTACCAAAATTCTAGGTTATTTCCTAACCCCTCCCCCCCAAAAAATCTCCAGTGAAACAGTCCTATGCATCACATATTTTCCCATCTGGAATTCACGTAACTTGTAAGAAAAAGTTGACAAGTTGAAATATCAGCATGTTGATATTGATGGCAAGGAACATTTACAATAATTAACTTTATAGATGTTTAAAATCAGAATATTTCAAAAACTAATAAAACGGGATTTTTTTGTTTTGTTTTCTACAAAAACTTAAGGAAATAAATCTATTCCTTTTTTTTTTTTTTAACCATTACTGGTACTTTTAGCACCATGTATGGTAGCAGATTCATTTCTTACTTTTAGTATGTGAGCCACATTGAGGATGTGCTGAAAATGCCAATTACAAGAAATACTCACTGAAATCCAAATTAATTTTCCCTTTTCCTTTTTGCAGATTTAATAATGGTTCAACAGGGCTTTTGTACTCAGTTTTAGTGAGTACACTCTACTTCAAACCATCAATAAAAATGAAGTTTAATATTTCAGTTATGATATCTGGCAAACTCAACCATTTTATCTCTAAAGCAGTATCTTTTGGATTTCAACCTTCGAACTCTAGGTTCTGAGATGAATTACCTTTCAAGGTGGTTTTTTATGTTATTGGTTTTTTTTTTTTTTCAATCCTAGAATGTCCTTCGACTCCTAGCTAGAATCTTCCACTCTGTTTCATAATTATTGTTCCACCCTTATTTTCTTAACTATCCTCATCCCCAAATGTTAACACAACCATACTGGTGTAACCGTGCAGCAGTCTTATCTTTTTGAGTCACTAACATGAGTAAGGCAGCAGCAAGGATGCGGGAATAAACATTTCATTTGAACATTAACCTTCTACTTCCACTCACCAGTAAATGCGGCCAAAATATTAGGGGCCATTCTAAACGTCTGGATTTTATCTTAGCTCTTACATATTCTAAAGGAATACCAAACCAACTTCAGCATCCATCGCACAAGCCAAGTCCTAAGTGCCCCGACAACCTTCAAGTTTGAACATGCTTCAAGAGGAAGCTGCCTGGGCGATCTCAACCAATGCCACGCACCAAACACTGATTGCTTTTTTCAAATCCAGCAGCGCTGCTCCAGTTTTCGACATCCTGGTTTGTGCACATGTATCCCTCGTATATCATCAGCAGCTGGAGGGCTGAGCCCTGTTTCACAGGCTGCAGACTCCGGAGACCGAAACAGTGCCAGGCGCCTCCAGAGTATGGACCTACCCGGACTATTACCAGCACAGGTGAGAGGTTGGATACCCACTTCGGTCCTTCCAGCAGTCCGAGGAAGCAGGTCCTACGAATCATCCCTATTTACAGATGCTCACAGCGAGGCCCAGGAGGGTTCCGTGGCCCGCCCGGTCACACAGGTGGTATAAAGGGGCATCGACCAGGACCCCCGCTGGGACTGAAGTGTGTGGACGCGACCCCCTCCCCACGACCACCTTCGGCTTCACACAGTGGGCTCCATTCGCCTCCCTATCAGAGCGGCCCCGGGAAGCCCAGGGACCTGCAGGGACGGGGGAAGGCACCTCGCCCCGAGCCAGGTGGAGGCCGCACCCGCCGAACTGCAGTGTTTGGGGCTCGAGGGGAGATGCGGGCCGAGGTGAATGGGCTCGCTGTGACCCAGGCAGGGCCTTCCCTCCCGGCCACTCTGGGGCCCCAGCCGAAGCCCGAGTCCTGCGGGAGGCCGGGGACTCCGCGCGGCCGCGGCGCCCCGGCCCCCGAGGCTGGCAGGGCGCCGAGGAGCGCGGGGAGGCCCAGGCGGGGACGACGCACCTCGGGCAGCAAGCAGAGGGGGCTCGGCTCGCCCTCACCCTGCAGCAGCGGCGGGAGCTCCTCGGTGGCTCACTCGGGGAAGCAGAGGCACTCGAACAGCCGTTCTCCCCGAGAGACCCGGAAGGAAAAAGCCAAGCGCCGGCTGCAGCCCGAGCAGCGTTGAGTATGACACCGCCCGTCGCCCCGCCCCTTCCTGTGTCCCCACCCCCGGAACCACTTCCGTCTGCGGCTTCTCTCGTGCTCCGGGGTGGAGTGCTCGTGGGCCCGTCCCTCCTCCGCAGCCGGGCGCGCCTCCAGTCCTGCCCTCGGTCCCCAGCAGCCGAACAGCGGCCGGGAGGCCTTCCCGCGCACTCTGCCGCGTGGCCGCCTCCTCTGAGGCGCTACGATGTACAGCGAGAAGTGGAGCTCCGTGGCGGAGATGTGTCTCTTCCTTGAAGACCTGCGGGAGGACTCCTGCATCCTCTGCCTCTGCTCCAGGGCGTTTGTGGAGTAAGTCGCACGCGGGCTTCTCGGTTTCCTGACCTGTAGGGGTTGGGGTGGCGATGGATCCCCGGGATCGGGGCCAGAGTGTCCGACCGTCGGGTACAGTGGTGCCTGAGAGAAAGGAAGAACCGTCCTCGGGCTTTACGGCGTGCTCGCCCACGGCCCTGAAGTGATGGAGCAAGTCTGCTCTGCGGGCTGTTAGGAGAGAATGTGGTGGCCCGTGTTTGTCATTTTACACTCGTCAACTGAGGGGACGGTCACAAGCTGCGGGGAGGTGAAATGAAAGCGATCTGGGATGTGATAGCACAGGGCGGAGGTTTGAAGATGAGTAACGTTTCTGGTTAACATCTTTTTTTTAAACCTTAAAGTTTATTAAAGCGCAAATGCACGTAAATAGAACTTCTCATTACCCGGGAGAAAAGATTTAACTATAATCACATCAGTTTTTGAGCCGTGCTTATTTTTGGAAAATACTTGTTTCGGCCACAAATTGCGCTGCGTGGCAGAGTTAGTGGGTAGGAAAGCACTGACTCAAGAATTGGATTTTAGGGATTTTTAAAAATATATATATATACATATATTAGGTGTGTGAGTTCCGCCACTTAATCCTTTTTTTTTTTAATCTCTGAAACGGGTATATCTACCCTAATCCTCTCACTGGCTTATTGTTAGATCCAACTTGTGGAACTGAATTTTATGTGGTACTTTTAATATAGTTTATTTAGAATTATAGAATTAAGACAATTTAAGTTGGAAGGAATTCTTACTATTCGCCATGTGTTTTTGTGGAGTAATCGGCAAATTAATCCGGAAAAAAAATTAAGCGCTGTATTATATTTAATGAAAAAATATTGTCGTCTGGGGACTTCCCTGGCCGTCCAGGAGTTAGGACTCTGCGCTTCCACTGCAGGGGGTTCGATCCCCAGTCAGGGAACTAAGATCTCGCAAGACACAGGGCTCAGCCAAAAAAAAAAAAGCAACATACTGTCGTCTCTGTATTCATGCAGGCGTGTGTTCATTCAGCGAATTTTCTTTGTGCTCCGTCATGGCAGGTACTGGTTAGCACTGGGGTATCTGGCACAGCCCATCCCTACATCCTTAGTTTACTTTCTAGCAAAGGTGATCAGTATTAAGACAGCAGGTACGTAATTATTTGGTTAATTATAGTTGTAAGTACAAGATGGGAGAGAAGTGCCAGGTGCTCTTATAGGAAAAACCCAACCTTTTGCCATGGATCACAGAGATTTCTTAGAGAAAGTAGCATGTGAAAAGTGGCCCAAAAGGTGAGTGGAAATAAACCGGGATATGTTTGAGTGGGCGGAAGCATTCCCATCCAGGCAGAACTCTGTAAAAAGCCTCCAGGGAGCAAAAGAAAGCCTGTGAAAGGGAAACAAAATGACTGGGAAAGAAAAATAGAAGATAGGGTTGGTGAGATACACAGGGTCTAGACATGCAGGACTTTGTAGAGGACAAGTTCAGATTTGCATCTCTGAAGATGCCTCTAGTAGCAGTGATGTGCGGGCCTAGAACGAATCTTGTGTACATACCAGCCAAGGCACATCCTTAGTTCTTAGCCTGCAGCCCATTTGAGTCTTGGTGCTGTCTTCATGAAGTCTCCTTCCCAAAAAAGAAAAGGGGAGGGAATATAAGTTATAAAAAGTTGAGAAAAATACCTTACCTGTAGAAAACAATATGCAACTGGATTTCAATTAAAGCCGCTTTATTTAAAACACAATTGGGAGTTCCCTGACAGTCCAGTGGTTAGGACTCAGCACTTTCACTGCCGGCGCTGGGTTCAATCCCTGGTCGGGGAACTAAGGTCGCGCAGCCAAAAACAACAACAACAAAAATAATTCAATTACCATATAAATCACCAGTTACGTTGCATTTAGTCTTTTTGAGCTAAAATGTGCATTCTTTTCATCACAGATAATTTCATACCTTTCTTAAAACTTGGAAGCTTTACTTCACTTTTTAAAACTACCTTCTAAGTTCAAAATAGGTAAAGAGAAAAGAATGGCTTGGTCTTTTCCTTTAGATCAGTTACTGCTCAAATTATAACCCTTTAGAACAAAAAGATCTTGGAGATACAGTCGTAGAATTGTCACCAGTAGTCACTGAAAAGTCCTCGGGAGTGGGAGACATGCTGGAAGCTCAGAGGCTCGTGAGTATAACCCTGATTTTCTAGGTAGGGAAAAAGTCTGTTTCCAAACTCTAAGAACAATACATTTGATTGTTGGCCAACTTCAAATAGATTATTAAACTGAAAGGTCAGTCCCATGTAGCAGAAAACAGAAAGTGAGCTTTAGCATAGGTGCCAAATAACTGCTCAGTAATTAAGAGATTATTTTCACACCTCCCCTCAAAGGCAGGAAATAGAACATAATATTGTAACTAATTTTTATTTTCTGAGGACATTACATTAACATACTGTCTTATGAGTTCAATAATTGGAGTAATAATTCTGTCTCATCTACACACTTAATTTTCTATACACTGTCTATATGAAGTGGACATATAATTACAGTGTTATAGGGCTGTTAAAAATAACCATTACAGGGCTTCCCTGGTGGTACAGTGGTTGGGAGTCCACCTGCCGATGCAGGGGACACAGGTTCGTGCCCTGGTCTGGGAAGATCCCACATGCCGCAGAGCGGCTGGGCCTGTGAGCCATGGCTGCTGAGCCTGTGCGTCCGGAGCCTGTGCTCCGCAACGGGAGAGGCCACAACAGTGAGAGGCCCGCGTACTGCAAAAAAAAAAAAATAATAATAACCATTACAGGACTTCCCTGGGGGCGCAGTGGTTAAGAATCCGCCTGCCAATGCAGGGGACACGGGTTCGAACCCTGGTCCGGGAAGATCCCACATGCCGCGGAGCAGCTAAGCCCGTGTGCCACAACTACTGAGCCTGCGCTCTAGAGCCCGTGAGCCACAACTTATGAGCCTGCGCGCTTAGAGCCCGTGCTCCGCAACAAGAGAAGCCACCGCAATGAGAAGGCCACGCACTGCAACAAAGAGTAGCCCGGTTCCTGTCTGAGCCAGCTACGTCGGAGGTTCCCAAAGAGCAGTTCAGTGTGTCCGTCACTCCTACGTTTGTCAGTTAGCGTTCTTTGTGGAGCACTTTCCCTTCTCTCCCCATTGTTTGTTCACTCCCTTATTTCTATTAACATGGACTCTGGACTGTTAATTTTTTAATGGATATACTGTTACTATCATCATTTATTTTGGTGTTCCTTTCATCTCAGATGGCTGGTGGGAGCCCCTTGAACTGGCTCCTGAATCCTTTTGATGGGTCCCTGGCGTTCTGTGAGCCCTTCCTAAACTTCCAGCACAATAATATAATTTTACAGTCTACGCTCCAACATGGAAGTGCCATTTCTCCAAGGTGCCCTGGTTCCTTTTAGTGGAGAGCAGTGTTTAGAAACTAAGACTTGGGTTCTCGTTGTGCTCATTGCTGCTGGGTGTTCAGTGCTTCTCCACCCTGGGCGGACACAGTTAGGCAGGCTACAAGCGCATTTCACGTACATACACAAATGTGTGTGTTGAAGAATCTTGGCTGTCGTTATCCTCAGTGCATTTACTTATTTGCTCGGTGTAATCAATCTTGCAACCATATTGACCCTCTTCTCCATCTGACACCTTCATGCCCATACCCTTGGGCACTAGCGGGTACACCGTCGATGCCCTCCTGTGGCTGCCCCCGCGCCCCAGGCTTCAAGTTGCTGGCGGTCCATGGGCATGCTGCCAGAGCACATCTGCCCTTCATCCCCTCCCCCGTTCACTGTCCTGCTGAGTCACCACCTATGTTACGTTTTATCAAGTGTCAAAAGATAAATAAATGGGGGATATGAGATATATCAAGTACACAAGAACTTTGTTTTGTTGAATTTGTTGTTGCTCCCATTAGAAGAGCGGTATTAGCTATTACTCACAGATGGCCTTGTTATGGCAGTTATGCTGGAGTTTATTACAGCTTAATTTACCGGTAGGAAGATAATAGCAAAATTCCCCCCTTTCCTTTATTTTAAGTGTTCTGTTAGGGTTATTTTGCTTATGAAATTCCTATCTTAGTAAAGAAAAAATTTAGAAGTAGATACGTAAAGAAAAGTTCAACTATTCACTTTTTAAAACTCTGAGACTGAATTGTTTTATTTCGATTTATGTTTCAGTTTAATAAAATAAGAACTTAATTTTATGTTAGTCCCCAAAACAACCTTAGCTCAGACCATGAATATCTTATCTACTAGGCAGTGGATAATTTGGCCTATTTGCAAATGGACTAGGGTCTGCGTGTGGGTTTATAGAGGTGTAAGATAAATCTTTTCACGTTTATGCTCACTTTCTACAGCAGATTTAGAGAATATTTCACTGTTTGTACATCACAAGGAGGATCAGATTCTTTCCCCAGTATCCAGAACTGCCACTTAATTTTAATAAATTAGTAGTTATCATTATAGCGTGCTTTGCATGTGATATATACCAAATGCTTTATGTGTGCAATCAGTCCTTATTAGAACCCTGTGAGGTATGTATTATTACCTCTGTATTACAGATGAGAAGAATGTATTAGCAGATAGCTTTTCTGTTTTTTAACCTTTTTATTGGTCTATGCCGCCTTAAGCTTGTTTTTTCACTAAATTTATAGTTTAATTTTTTTCAATACTGACTGTTTAATTTGCTTCACAGAGATCGGAAATTGTGCAATTTGGGATTAAAAGGCTACTACGTTAAAGACGATGGCAACAGTTCAGGTAATACAGTATGAAGCTACATAGCCCTTTTTTTGCTAAAACTAACCATGGTACTATACAGAGGAGAGGTGGGAGCAAAGCAAGGAAATCACTTGCCTGGCCGTGGTTTGTGCAGCTGCCTTACTTGGGAGAGCTTTCTGGGCTGCTCGTGTGTGGCGGTTAAGCCCCGTTTCCTCAGGTCGGAGTTCCCTGGCCCTGGCTTAGGTTTTGGCTTGTTTGGGGAAGCCACTGAGGTATCAGAGCCACCCCGCGCTAACGACCTCCTCTCTTAAATACTTCAACAGTTTTATATATAAACCATTCAGGATAAACTCCAAGTGAACAGCCACAGCCTTTTGGCTGCAGTAAAGAGGCCACAATCTGGATTAACTTTCCCAAATAACAAATAGAATTTGTTCTACGCTTTGAGCCTCACCTAGTTACCTGAAAACCATCTTGGTCTCTGTCAGACTTCCCTCTCCGGGCCCCATTTGTCCTTTCCACACAGATCTTTCATGTTTCTCCGGACACGGGGAAAACTGCGGCCCAAGGTGTAGGCTAAAATCAGCACAAGTACCGTGTCATGTTACCCCTGAAGACCCCCGCCTCTCACAATGGTGGAGCAAATCACTGTGTCTTCACTTACACACTGGATGAAACGTTTGGTTGCATTTCAGTGTTACATTGTACAAATAAGATTTCTCTAGACCCTAGGGCCCCACCTAACATAGGAACACATGCACACCACGAGAGGAGCACCAAGGTGAGCCGATTCATATTCCCTGCTTTGCTCTCTGCTGAGCTTTCCCAAGTTCATTCAGTGGAACCGCCTTCATTATTTAGATAGGTGTCTTTTTCCCCTCTTTCTTTTAATAGAATTTGTGCACTTAAGATCTCTTTTTCTCAGTCTCCATCTTTGCAGTGGGAAGATTCCCTGTTCTGTTGCCTAAGGTCATGTAGCTGGAGTGTAGCTCAGCCCTAGTTTAGTATGCTAATATATAAAGTGTTCATCTCCCATTTTAAAATAGAGCATTTGGATGGCATTTGGCCAATTAGTGGTATGATCTACTTTTAGATACCACATTAGGATAAAGTAAAACTTGTTTTGTTATGATAAAGCAGGTTTTCTCCAAGACCTACAATCAGAGAGCTTGAAAGGATCTTCCAGTTCAGTGGATCTCAGACTTTTAGCAGCAGAACGTTTTCATTAAATGAACTTCCCCACAGAGTCCCAGGGTGTAAATCCAGTCGTGACTGAAGTACCTGTGGAGGGCCTGAAGACCTACCTCTCATCTCCCGTGTTAATAGCTCCTAAAATAACTCCACGAGTCATCATTTTAAACCCACTGATCGAGTGCAGCAGTGCTGCAGATGGGGAATGCAGAAATGTAGACATTTTCCCCGGGGCTGCCCTGCTGTGTTCCCTCGTGCGTCCTCAGTACTGTGCCCAGTACCCAGCGAGAGGAGGTGCTCCGCGGACGGAGCTGAGGGAGCAGCTGGGTGGACAGCGGCCAGCAGAGCCAGACTAGGGCTTGTTCTTGGTTCTTAGTTGGCTGTTCTCTCACAAGTCCATATTCCCATCAGTTCCTTTTTTTTTCCTTTTATTTTTCTTCCCCTTAAAAACTCACATTGACACGCCTTTACTTCGTGCAAGTCATGTAATAACTTTGGGTCTCAGGTTCCTTTTCTTTAAGATGAGGGTGATGAAACCTGCATCTAAATTTTCTCTGAAACTAAGCTAAAGTAACAGTGCTGTGTGCAGGAGAGCAAGCTGCAGAAGAGGAAGAGGGCGGTCGTTCCCAGGGCGCTGCAGAGTCACGTGACAGCAAAGACGCAGGCCCAGATGAAAGTGAACTTGATTCTGAGGCTGAACTCATGAGAAGCATGGGACTGCCACTTCAGTTTGGTAGTGTGTCTGCACATAAGAATTTTGAGGTAAGTATTAGTTTACTTTGCTTGTTTCTGTTTCTTAGTTTGCTTCATAAAATATCACGTGGAATCTTTTTATCCCAAATCTAATGCATTCATGAATCAGGGCACTTCACCTCTTCTTAAATGTACGTACATATTTATAAGTTAACGAAAACCGCAAGTTGTGATATGTCCCATGTGTGGTTGTTCCTCCTCTTGGAAACGTAGATAGTAAGATTCACTTGTTGGTGTAACTGAAACCCAGGTTGGGGGGTTGAGGGTGTTTTGTTTAATTTAATGTCAAAATAGATTTAGATTCTACCTCTTACAGTTTCTGAAGTGTAATTTATATTCAAGTTATTGACCTTTGTAGGTATCTATGAATACTAGAAACAAAGTTAAAAGAAAAAAGAAAAAGAAAAAGCATCAAAAGAAGTACTTGGATGAAATTAAGAGAGAATCTCGGAGACAAGAATGTGAGGAAGGTGACATTTTGGCCTCAGATGATCCATCGTCCTCCGAGAATGAGAGCGCCAGAAGGTGTGAACTTCAAACCGAAAAAGACATTGACGGTGAGGATCTTCCTGCCGAAAATACATTACCTCCAAAGCTGGCAATTACAGAGCTCTGGGAGAAGTACTGGAAGGAATACGGGGGGGAACTGCTGTGGCAAAGCTGGCAAGAAAAGCATGCAGGTCAGACGCCGTGCTCAGAGCCCTGGAACGTCCCTAATACAAAGGCGGAATGGGAGCAGCACTATAGCCAGCTGTACTGGTATTATCTGGAACAGTTTCGGTATTGGGAAGCTCAGGGTTGGACTTTTGATGCTACACAAAGCTGTGATGCAGATACTTGTGGGTCTAAAACAGAAGTTGACACCAAGAAAGACGAAAATCGCACGGAAGCAGATGAACTTTCTTCCACATCTTCATCAGTGGGTAGCGAAAGCTCTAGTTCAGGTGATAAAGATCATAATGAAATTCTTGATGGACTTAGTAATATAAGCCTGAATTCAGAGGAAGTAGAACAGAGCCGATCAGATCCCTCTGTGAGTTGTGACGGACATCAGTGTGAAATGAACAGCAAAAGAGAATGCCCTGCTTCGGGCCAAAGTGAACCAGGTAATGGAGGAACCAAGGAAAGCAGCTTGTCTGGGAACAGAAGCACAAGCCAACCAGCTCAGGGTAAGATTGGCCAAGATTTATCCTGCTGAGTAATGGTTACCAAAATTAGTCTATTTAGCAAAATAGCTAACACTAATCCTTTATGGTAGAGTTAAATAATGCCAGCTGCATTTTATGGTGTAATAGTGAAATGATCTAATCCATCTTACTTTTATGTCACAAGTTATTATCCTTTTATGTAAATAAAAAGAATATTTGCATAGGGTTCTCAAAAGTATCACTCGTTCCTCTTGCACCTTGGTGGCCAGTGAATTACAACTTGGAAATCCATTGAGAAATCTAGTTTTAGAGTGAGCTTGGAATGTCCAAGTTTCTCTGGAGCAACTAAGTTTATAGGAGACGTGCTAAAGGGTAGCCGTGAGCGTACATTTGCCGTTAGGCAAATCTGAATGGGGGTTGTGTCTGGAATTCGTTCGGGACAAGTGAAGTCTTGCTCTGTAGAGAGTCTCAACAGGGCATAAGATGATTTTGTAACTGAACGGATTGATTTCAGGATTCTCATAAAATATCCAGGATAAGGAACTTGGTTGACTCCTGCCTGAGTGATTAAGAAATAATTGTTGAGCAGACTGGTGCCACTGTCGGGACTAAAGAAAGCCAGTGAGAGGTGTGCTAGGAGAAGCTAGAGTAGGCAGATAAGAAGGCTTTTGTGAGGAGAAGGGGACCATCAACTGGTGCAGCAGAAAAGTGGGAGAGGAGGACGTTTTTATAACCTGAACTCCTCCTGAAGCCCACTGACTTGTTGTCTTGGCATCCTTGATGTTTGGTGCTGCAAAAGTCTGGTTCATAGCAACTTTCTTCTCAGCCTCATTCATATATATAAAGCAAAAGGTTTTGGCTTTTTACTTAACAAGTGGGTTTGCTTTGCTCCTCTCAGGTCACTGATCTTACTTCATCCTACAGTTGGAGAGTTACTAATGAGCTTCTCTGTCCTCTTACAATGGAGCTTACTTCAGTATGGTGTTCTCATTCCTTTCTATTTTGCTGTTATTTTCATCCTTTTTTAACGTGGGTATTTTATGTTAGTCTTTTGATAAGTCCTGTTCTTATTTTGACCAGAAACCTTGGAGTGTGTATGTTGGTCAGTAAGTGCTTCCCGTCCCTCCTGTTGATCACGTCCCTTAGCTTACTTTGTTAGACACAGTAAACCTCACAGTCTCTGCCTTCGTGTTGCCTGTTTTCTCAGGCGTGTGTATAGACTGCTTCCGTTGCGTGTTCCCGTAGTGAGGTGTGTAATTAGACACTTCTGCAGTTGGCTCCACTGTGACCGCCCTCGGGATCAATTTGAGAATTCCAGGCTTTCATTTGTTTTGGATCCTCCTTGAGACCAAAACGTAAGGCATACACTGCATCTCCCCATACGTACGCGTTCTACTGTTTGCGGCTGGGGTCTCCTGAAATAGCCTGTCCTCGCACACTAGAGCTCCCGCTGTCTCCAGGGTAGACCCCTCTCCACTTCTGGTCCCACCCAGCCACCTTGCTCCAGTCCGAAGGAATACAGAACACAGACACGTGCCTCAGCGGAGCCACCGCAGGTTATAATCACTCTTTTTAAATGGTGGTGTTTGTCTTTCTGTTACTTCCATTATTTCTTTAAGAGCTATATTAGAGGCAGTTAGATGTATTTGCTTCTTAATAAAGAGAAGTTATTTTTAATCAGATGTGATCATGCCATTTTTAGAGTCATTTAGATTAGAATCCCATCAAAATGTGGTAGCTAACAGCTATCACAGAGGTAACTTTGTGGATTAATTTGTATAGATTTAGACAGCTGTGAGGAAAAAGTAGTTTTATAGTTCACTTTTTTTTTTTTGCCGCACCTCAATGCTTGAGGGATCTTAATTCCCCAACCAGGGATCGAACCCGGACCACAGCAGTGAAGGCATGAAAGCACCGAGTCTTAACCACTAGACCACCAGGGAATTCCCTGTAGTCCACTTTCTGAGTAGTTAGGTCATGGAAACTTTTAGACCTGAATAGACCGAGCTGCACTCTGCACGTAGATGCGTGGAACAGATAGATGTGGCCTAGCATACGGTTCATTGCAGGAGAGGCCCCAGCATACTTTGACTGCCTTTGCAAATGACAAGCGTTGTCAAACCAAGGGCGGAAATCACCTGCAGTACCTCTACCTCTTTAGATTCACAAGAGTCATCAGAAGCAAACACAGTCAAAGACAGACCACGCCTCACCGGCACTGATGGAGATGAGAGTGGCGAAGATCCGCCTGAACAGAAGCCAAGCAAACTCAAGCGGAGGCAAGTCTCACACCGCGTCTCTGTGCAGAACATGTCAGCAAGCTTTAGAGGCTCAGTAGCTTAGTACATAAAAGCGGGCCTCTGCCGTGTGCCTTCCGAACGGTATATGTTGCTTGTTATCTCCTCTGGTTCCTACTAGTCCCTAGAGGCAGAGACTCTGTGTGCACTGATATTCTTGGGCCCTTGTACGTTCTTGTGGGTCCTCCATAAACGTTCAGTGAGCTTAACGTAACTTGCAAGAGTTATTTCTCATCGTTTGCATTTGTTGCTGTCGCCCAGGTAGTAGGGATCACTAGAAGGTATCCCCCAAAGATGGGGATTACTGAGTTACTTATATCACAACCTTCTTAACAACATTTTCTCTTTTGTAATTTTCTTGGTTGGGTTGATACTTCTCAAATGTTTCCTTGTTTGTTTTTAAGGAAAACCTCTAGAGATATCACCTAGGAGATTAGTTAAGGCTGCAGGTTAACTGGTGTTTTCCCGAAAGAAAATGGGGAAATTTATATTTGTTCAGGAATAGAGATCCTACTTGACGTGGTTTAAGATTTGAGTGCTTATTACTGTGTCCCGGACACTGCTAGGGAATTTATCTCATTTGCAAAATCCTGATTCAGGTACTCTTCTTCCTGTCTTCCTGGGTTTGTGAACTGTGGTTGATTGTTGCGTTGGGAAAGTTGGCGTGGGTTGACTGTATGTACCTTTTAATACTTGCCTGAACTGGTGGGCTCTGGAGATAATGACTTATCACTGTTGGCTTTGTTTATTTGTTTAGCCATGAACTGGACATCGATGAAAACCCAGATTCAGACTTGGATGTCGACGGTTCCCTTCTAGGATTCAAGCATGGCTCAGGACAAAAGTAATTTTCCATAAATGCCGTTGTCTTCCAGAAATCTTAACCCCTTCAGCTATCCTAAAGCTCTCTGATATTCAGATAGCGAATAATGGTGATGTATTTCATAACGTTTGAGGTGTTACAATTAAAACACTAACCTCTCTTGCTAGTAAGAATTGTAGAGCTATCACTGTACATTTGATATATTCACATGTATTAGCTCAGTTGCACTTCATAGCAATCCAATGTTTTTATTCTACAAAATTGTAATCATTTCTGTGTACTTCAGCCATATAGTCATTTAAGGCTAGAGTTCATACAAGTTAATAATATAAAGGGTTTTCCTGATAACTGCCACATTTAAATCCCTGGCAGAATTTATTTCTACCCACATGTAATTTTATTGAGAAATTACTTAAGTAGCTCTTGCTGGTATATACTCATAGAGGTTTATTCTGTTGCCTGGGATTTAACTATTCTTCTATTTTAGAGCACCCAATTTCACTTAAAAGAGAAGGATAAGATACACTTTTTATAAAGAAGTTTATAGTATAGGTAGAAGATAACAACTGACATTTAAAACCAAACTGTTCAGAGTTTGTTTATAAGTGCTAAATTATATATTACACTGTTGGTCCCTAATAGTCCATAAGAGAGGCAATTAATGAGGCTTAATAGAGTCAGCGAAGGCTTCATAGCAGACATCTATCTTTTAGGAGTGGAAAAATTCAGATGGTTAGATCAGCAGGTTCTCTAATTAGGTTTGCTTCTTAGGTTAGTTCATATTGATTTAAGAATCTAGTGGCCACTTTTAAGACAATTTGAACATATCCAGATACGTGTTAAAAGAGCTTTGGCATCACCTCACTGTGAGAAAAAATTATATTTCCCCAACATGCATTGGGGTTATAGTTTCCTGCTGGGTTTTTTTAATTACATTTTACAATGTAATTTCTCCTTTCTGTTATCTGTAAGATATGTTGATATTCCCACCTTTGGTGTTTCACATTTACTTGGGAATTAACATACAAGCTAGACCTTAAAAAGTCCTCTGCATTTTTCACTTTATTTCATAATTTCCATAATTAAAAAAAATGAAATTAAAATAGTGGCTGCTGATAGGAAAATAGTGAAAACTGTTAGTTTTCTTCTCTTTTCATATAAGGAAGCAGATTCATAGACCCTAAGGTTTGAGTCCACTTCTTTTGCTTTGGTCACAGATATGGTGGAATTTCAAATTTCAGTCACCGGAGAGTCAGGTATCTGCACAAGGATGTGAAGTACAAGTCAAAGTACTTGGACATGAGAAGACAAATCGATATGAAGCACAAACACATCTTCTTCACTGAGGAGCCAGGAAAAACTCTTCTCAAGAAAAGCAAAACTTTGAGTAAGGTATGTATAAGCTTTGCTTTATATTTACAAATCGAGTCTCATTTTTGTGACCTTTGACTCCTTAAAGTTTCTGTTTGCAAACAGGAACCCTGTTTCTACCCAGATATAAAGGCACCTAAAATTCTTTTCCATTTGCTTCCTAAAGGCTTATACTGTGTGAACTAAATTCGAAGAAAGGGTAATTGGGGCTGATATGAGGGGGGGATGTTTTGAAAGCTACATAGGAGTAGTGTATGGAACAATAAATAGGTAGAATCACCTTGTGTGTAGTAACAGCTCGTCTGTTTCAGGCTAAGGAGGATCCTGGAAGTCCAATTTCTGATGCAGCGTTTATTGAAAGGCTTAATCTTGAGGTCATCTAGAGTTGATCGATCAGACTTTGCACTAACAAGTTCATCCAAATGGCATGAGCCTCAAGGCTAATTTAGTGATTCACATTGTTAACTGGAGTATTTATATCCCCTTTTTTAGACTTTGTTGTACCTGCCTTCTGTGTACCTGGAAAACAAAATAATTAGAATTGCTTTTGTTCGGTTTGATGAGTGATCCTTCTTCATTATAGGAAAAAAGCCCCATCCAGTGAGCAGAATTTTCTATCTGTCACCTCTCCAGCAGCTCTATAGAGCAATGGAACAAAATCTCAGGTCCCGTGATGACTTTGTTTTACCCTTAGGGTACGTTATCCTTCCTTAACGTCACCGTTTTTCCAAAACATGCTACAAATTTATAGCTGGTTTTATTTTTATTATATTTCAGATTGGTTGGTTACTGGTCATATTTTAATATTTTAGTGGACCTGGTTATATCTGGAACAAATTTCCCAGTATCAGTTCAGTCAGTCCGACGGGCCTTTTTATAACGTGTTGGATGTGATAATTCCCATACATTCATCTGTAGCTGAAGAGCAGAAACATAACTGCCACGTAATTGCCGAGGAAGAAAGTTAATGTGACTGTTGTGTTCTTAGGCGTCCCATTGACATACAGGCACAGTCCCCTCAAAGGAAGATTCTGAGCCGTGGTCCATGTCCATCTTCTGTTACTCTTGTTCTCACTTCCTGACTCTTAGGAAGGTCGTGAAGATCTATTATGAAGCATATTCTTGTTACAGAAGATTGCAAGGAAGTATGTATCATCTGACCTTGAGCCTTGTTAACATTTCCTAAGAAACTTAGTTCTTAGGAGTCATTTTACTGGCTTTACTGCTTCATTAGAAGGCAGCTCGCATTATTTCCAAGATAGCACTGCTTTTACAGATTGGCACTAAATCTTTGTAGAGTTCATCTTTGATGCTGAGTACCATTCAACATAGATTGTATAGCTGGGGCCATTACAGAAAATTCTATATAATTTGAAAAGCTAAAAGCAATGGCTCAACAACAGGTAAGTACATTTGTAATGGTAATATATATTACGGTTATATTGTTAGAAGACTTAATGGAAAGTTACTGGCACAGGAGAGCTTTATCCTCTTAGTGTTAATTGCTAACGGGAAGGTCATAGTCTTGTGTTTAAGCCGATGTTTTTTTTCCTTTTAAAGAGCTCTTTAATAAGGTCATGGTACATCCAGACAACGAAGTGTAATTAGGTTGGGATTACTTATTCACATTAGCTTGTGTGATACAGTATACTTATCAGAGCTAGTACTGTGACACAGCTTGTCAAGTCACAAACGGTAAAGCAGGTGGAAATATTCTGCGTAATTGCGAATTAATTCATGCTTGTAACATCTTAAAATTTCAGGTAGAAAAATTCCTAAAATGGGTTAATGAACCAATGGATGACGAAGCATCGCAGGAGTCAGTTTCTCATAACAATGTGCAAGATACTTGCACAAGCAGTGGTTCAGAGGAACAAGAAGTGTCTGTTGAAAAAGGGGATGGCCCACCGGAGACGAGTGAGCCGGAACCTGGAAAGCGTCGTGCCATGTCTCCAGCTGGGGAAGTGGGAACAGAGGAAACTGACAGGGACAGCACAGAAGCAGCAGTGCCAGATGAGGGGGACTGCCCCGCCCAGGCTGCACCAGACCGTCTTCAGGAAGAAGCCGAAGGTGAGGCTAAATGTGCTCCCGCTTGCTAACGGACTTCAATTCCTTGTTTTAAATATGTTTTTCCCTCGTTATCACTTACGAATCATCTATACCTAAGGATTCACTGCTGTTTATTTGTAAGTTGAAAGAAGGCATATTTAGTGTAAATGTGCTAATGGCCATGATTTCGCACCCAGAGCATCCTTGGCTGAACAAGCATGATAAAATAAAAGACTAAAGAGTAGGGGGAGCTGTTTGAGCACCTCCATCTGTGCCATTAAGACTGGTCTCTGCCGGCACCACTCTGTTCCGTGGGCTAAAGGCGCCAGTCCCTTTGACTCCTGTTGAAATCTAGTATTGCCCTGATTTCCTTTTGGATAATTGTTTTGTTCTTGTTGTTTTTTTGTGGTGATGGTGGTTGGTAGTGATGTTTGTTTTTTAGATGGTACATTGACATAAAAAAGTATTTACAGTGGTTGGCTATGATGAATGAAGAACAGTGTAGCATTTTCACTTTATGCCCTTTTGTAGTATTTGAATTTATTTTTTAATAGTTATACTCAGTGGAACGTTATGGCTTGTATAAGGCAGAAATTTTCATTTGACGTAGTATTCATTTTTACTGATGAATTATTTCAGACTTGCCCTAATGAAACAATTATACTTGTGATGCTTTCTTATTTAGTATTGAGCAAAATACCTTATTTGAATCTTGATTTTTCTTTCCCGTGTGTGTGTGTGTGTGTGTGTGTGTAAACCTGTGATCTTTGTATTATATATTTCTTTGCCTTTCTAAACAGCATACTTAAGGTAGTTTAATATTTTTATTGCCATTGTACAACTGATGTTCACGTGGCACTTGCAGAGTTCTGAAATGAGAATCCTTATTCTCCTTTAATCTGTAAAGTAGCCCATTGAGATAGGTGAAATTACCCCTGTTCTATAAATAAGTAAAGCTTAGAGAAAATAAGAAATTTGCCCGACATCACCCAGCCAGTAAGTGGCAAAGCTAGAACTTGCCACCAAGTTGTGTGATTTCTAAATCCCATTTTTCCACCCTACCCTAGCTCCCTAAGCACCACTTGTCACGAGGCTGGTGTTCTCACCTGGGGTGATACCACCATCTCGGGTATTTGGAAGATGGGTTAGGTTGATCTGGGGGATTCTGGCATTTCGTACTTTAGATTACTTAATGTTAAGTCCTGTACAGGATGGTCTTGCACAATGAGGCGTTTTTGCCTCAAAATCTTAGTGTCTCCTCTCTTGAGAAACTCACTGCACTTTGCTACTGATGGCGCCTTTTGCTATTTGCACTGATCAGATGACCGTATTAGGACACAGTCCTTTGTTTGAGGACCATTTCAGTGTTTAATGTTTATTATTTGTCAGCATCAATTCTTGTCATCATACTTAGGTATGACAGCACTCCTGTCTTTCTAAGTTGCTGCATCTAATCTGCTCAGAACTGAAACCAAATAACCAAACAAATAAAAATCATTTATCTAAGAAAAAGTCAATGTGAATGAATGAGATCCTTTTCCATTGAATGGAGCTAGTGACCCCTGTTTCAATTTCTCAGAGGCTGTAGGACTTGCAGGTCATGGCTGGGTTCAGAGGATTGATGTGCCTGAGAGTTAGAGCTTAATCAGTCCTTGGGAGCTTTTGTTTTAAAGAAGGGAAGGGAAATGCTTGAATTCCCATCATTCACCCACTAAAGCAACTTTATCTAAGAAACACTTATGTAATAGCTTTTATACCTATAATAGTACCTCTCCACATCTCCTAACAACCCTGTGAAGTGAGTAGCTAAAATGCTACCCGTTCATTCATTCTTTTTGAGGAATTAAAAATTGGAACTTAGAGAACCTGGGTTACTTTTCCAAGCTCAAGGAGCCAAGAAGTGGCAAAATGGAGGCTATAACCTGAAGCCAGTGCTGTTTCCAGGTGCCCTCCACCCTCCGGCGTGTGGCTGCATACATGTGCTGGAGCACAGTCCCAAACTGTAGTTATTTGCCGTGGCCACACTTTAGATAAATTCACCTGTGACTTCCTCTTTCTATAGTGAGCATCTGTATTATTTCTATTTTTTTATTGTAGCTGAAAATAAAAAGAAGAAGAAGAAGAAAAAAAGCAAGAACAGAAAGGGGATTGGTCTGCCTCCTGAGATCACTGCTGTGCCCGAGCTGGCAAAGTACTGGGCCCAGAGATACAGGCTCTTCTCTCGCTTCGACGATGGGATTAAATTAGACAGAGGTAAGGTGTATATGTAATTTTTAACTTCATTTTGAAATAATTTCAAACTTATAGAAAAGTTGCAAGAATAGGAAGAAATTTTCATATCCCCTTTATTCAGATTGAGCTGTTTTTAACATTTTGCCACATTTGCTTTGTCATTCTCTGTATGCATGTATGTAGGTATGTTTTCTGATCCAGTGGCCCCTACCCCTTAGTACTCTGGTGTGTATTTTCTAAGAACAGTGATATTTTTATGTGACAATGATAAAGTTACAAATTTCACATTGTTACAGTATCATAATCAACAAATCAGTACTCTAGTTTCATCAGTTATACTAATCACGTCCTTTATAGCATTCTTTTTCTTCCAGTATAGGGTCGGGTATCACATTTATTTTCATGTTCCTTTAGTTTCCCTTAATCTGGGATAGTTCCTGAGCTGCTTTGTCTTTCATGACTTTGACATTTTCCAGAGAGCAGCTGCCGGTTATTTTCTACAGTGTCTCTCAATTTGGGTACACATGTGTTTTTTAAACTTCAGACTCAGGTTTAATCTGTATTTTTTGCATCTTAGGATAGATAGCAAAAGCAATTGATAGATTATTAAACAGAACATCTGATGTGCAGAAAGATGTAAGTAAATGAATTAACACTGGAAAGTTTGAATTCTTTCTCAAGTTTTCCTACCATGACCTTGAAGAGCTAACTTAAACTCAGTTGTGCAAACTGAGGCTTGCTTTCATGCTGGGGCTATACCTAAACATTGGTCTTTATTAACTGTCCAAATCAGGAGGTATTGATCTGTGTGGAGTTTCAGGGCTTCTCTGAGCCTCTTAAAATTACTTGTAAAATGTTTTGTATCAGGGAGAGTACATAAGAGTTTGTTGGGGAAATAAGACTGGAGAAAAGCTTTTAATTCTATAAAAGGAGTTTATGTTTTTATTCTTCCAGCAATGAGGAGCCAATTTAAAGTTTTGATGAAGAAAGGGAACAGGAAAATCGGTGCATCATTTTGTTCAGTGGAATATCTTTCTGAAAAACGTAAATTCCTTCTATTGGGAAAGAAGGAGGGCAGTGTCATTTTTTCTGTGGAGTGGACATGGGACCTCAATTCTGAAAATGATGAAGGTCCTGCTGAGCCTACAGCTCTGCAGTCTTGCTGTCACTTCCTTGCTTTTCTGACCCTTTAGACACGTGCAGATTTTGCTAAGTGTCCCGTACAGATGCAGTTCACTGCTTCCCCTCCAGGAATTAAATAATTAGGAACCTCGGTGAAGTCTGGGGAGTTGGTCAATTAAAATAGCTAACTTTCCATTTTCCATGATAGGTAGTCAGTTGTTAATACTTCAGACAGAAAAATCAGAATTGCATTCAGTTGTTGGAGGGATATTGCAAAAGAATCAGGCAAGAATTGAGGTGGTTGTTTCTGTGGAAATGGGGTCTGGGAATGATACTGCCCCTTTTATAACAAGATCCTTAGACCTTTTCCTTCAAACTAGATAATATATAATTTTTTGAAAAGAGAAACTAAGTATTTTCTTTTAAGCATTTAGTATATAATAATGTTTGCTATGTTTGTGTTTGGCTTGGCTTCTTGCCACTGAATGTCATAACAGAAACCCTCTCCCTTCGCAGAGGGCTGGTTTTCAGTTACACCCGAGAAGATCGCTGAGCACATTGCCGGCAGGGTCAGCCAGTCCTTCCAGTGTGACACCGTAGTCGACGCATTTTGTGGAGTTGGAGGAAATACCATTCAGTTTGCCTTAACAGGAAAGAGAGGTAAGTGGTCATCAGCAGTTTATTCATTAATTAATTTCGCTTTATTCAGTAAAGGCTTCATTTTGCTTCAGCCTATCTCTACTGAGATTTAATAATTTAATGCCAAATATTTAACAATAATAGTTGACATATATTAAGCATACACTTTGTATACTGGTTTAAGTGCTTAATATGTATTTATTTAGTCAGCAATCTTGTGATATGTATCTTTTACTACTTTCTGTGTTTCACAAATAAACCAAGAAATAAAAGATGAAGTAACTTGCCCAAGATCACACAGACACAGCTTGGCGGAGCCAAGATTATAGCATTATGTAAAACTAAAAATGTGAAAATGGGAGACTGTTCTTTGGAAGAAGGGAAGAGTAGGCGGGGACTCCCAGCTCTGCCCCTCACCATCTGGCTGACCTTGGACATCCTTTAGCCTTAACTGAAAGGAGACAGTAAATTGAGAGAACCTCTGTGATACCTTTCAGCTCTGACATCCTAAGACGCTAAGAACCTTTTAACTATTGGACTGTCCTCATGGTTGTTTGACTTCAGAATCACAAGAAAGAAAACCTCTGTTAAACTACTGATATATCAGTATATATCTGCTAAGAGCTGTGTCAAGTAGGCAGAACATGTGCTGTTTCCCAGGGGAAAGAAGGCTTTATGGAACTGGACAGCCTGCCCAAATTGACTTAGCGGAGTCGGGAGGCCGGGGCTTTTACTTGGCTTTCTCTGTATCTGATATCCCCTTTCTTTCGCAGTTCTTTTTGAAATGTAGTATAATGTGATATTTTAGGGATAGCAACTGTTAAGTCATACTCTGAAGATGCTTTTTTTCACCAATGTCTTTATATATAAAGCTCCCATTTCAGTAGATTTCAGTTGTCTTATTGATTTATATAAAGTTCTTTATGTTAACTAGGAAAACATATGATTCTGGAAAGTGTAATATAGGAGCTAGGAAATGATGAAAGGCAGCCCAACATTGATTTTAAGACCAGTGCTGATGGACTGTGGCCCTCATGCAGTCACTCCGATGCTCCAGAGCATCATGACATTTGCTGTCTTTGTGTGGCCTCCTGAGGGACTGGATGAAAGCTGTTTTCATATTTACTGGAATAGTAGTTACTTTCTTGTTTTTCCTGAATTTACTACTTTCTCTTAAAGTTCTTCTCTGCCTTTGCCAGATAAGCCATTCCTGTGAGCTCAAATCAGTGTTTATTGCATGGAAATGACTTTTTCCTCAAAAGTTGTAAAATCTGTCTTCATTTGGCATTGTACTGTAACATGAATTAAAATATCTGCCCTCTGATAAAACAGCAGATAGATCTGGAAATTTTTTCAGAACATTACAGAAACAGTCCATATCGTAGTTTTGTATTTCTACGAATACAGGTCTGTTGCCAAGGCTCTCTGTAGCTTAGTGCACATTTGGTAAAGGAAAATGTCTAATGTGGGTCCCAAGCTAAAGAAGACTGCTTCTGCCCGACTCCATCACAGCCCCATCACTCACACCTACAGATCTCCAGCCCCTGGGAAGAAAGGGAGGCACATCCAGACTCCACCCCTGCCAGGTGCAGCCTGTGAGCCAGAAGCTCAGGAGTCCTCAGTGTGTTCATAGCGTGGTGTCCCGGGACCTCCTCCCCGAAGCAGTAGGAGCTCACGGATGCTCTGACAGTCGTGGTGGGTGCTGCCCTAGTGTGGGTGAGCTGACTCCACTGGGGCAGGGAGTTTGAAGTACAGTTGTGTGTGTGTGTGTTTGTGTGTGTGTGTGTGTGTGTGTACACACATATGCATGTAATCAGTTACTCTTTATACACACACACACACACACACACACACACACACACTTGACCCTTGAACAACACAGGGCTTAGGGGCACTGACGCTGCCCGCCCCCATGTCAGAGATCTGAGCGTAACATATGGTCCGCTCTCTGTACCGACGTTCTGCATCCGCAGATTCAACCCCCCGCAGATCACGTGGTCCTGTCCTACACGTCTAGTAAGAGCAACCCACCTATAAGTGGACCTGTGCAGTTGCAACTCGTGTTGTTCAAGGGTCAGCTGTACACATGCGCGCGTGTGTGCATACACATGAGAAAATGGCGTGTGCAGTCGGCACGATCCCTTTGTGTCAGACCGATTTCCACCCACATAGCTGCTGTCTCTGCAGGTTCTCAACTGAATGGTTAGAATTCCCAGAGTTTGCATTTTGCTATTAAAGTTTTTTTTCCCCCTTTATATGAATTCCAGTGGCTCTGTATCAGGTCTGCCCATTAGGACTTTCTGTAATGATGGAAATGTATCTGCACTGTCCAGCGTGGTAGCCACTAGCCACATGTGGCTATCGAGCATTTGAAATTTGGCAGCATGACTGAGGATCTAAATTCTTAATAGTATTTAATTGGCATCGATTTAAAGGTAATATCCACATGTGGCTAGTGGCTACCATTATTGGACAGCACAGTTCTACGTAGTATCTACCAACATTTGTCAGCACTTCCTTCACGTGCTAGATTGAGTTGCTTGCACTCTCTTAGGCCTGACAACAAAGCCGGCCTCCGAGGGGAGCGCAGATGAAAACTTCACAACTAACTGAATACATCTGGTGTTGAAAGTCATTTTTTTCTGTTGAGTTTTTGCTATTGTCAGTATATCTTTGCATCTGTCTCTATACTATAAATGTAGCAGATTAAGCAGCTAAAAAGGACATTTTTCTCTTTTATAAATATGAATTTTTTTTTTTAGAACAGAAAAAAGTGTTGCAGATGCATGATTTTGCAACATGACTGGTGCTTATATTCATTGTTCAAGTGATTTCTTTAGTGCATTATTTCTCAAAAGCATTAACAAATTTTGAAACCAGTATTTTCTGGAATGCAGTTGTTTCCTTGACAACCATGGTGCATGTATCAGGATTCCACTTAGCCCTTGCAGGTATAAAATATTGCCACTAACATCCTGGTGCACGTACAGGTGCACCTGAGTAATTTACTGCAAGACACGAGTGAGCCAGAATTAACTTAGGTTTGTGTTGCTAATTACGAAATTGCAGTAACTTAAATGAAAGCCCGTGTGGTGAAAACATAACATCTGTTCCCTCTACCTAAAATGTCTCATTAAACGTCACCAGCAGATGTTTCTACATCTCTTCTTCATAAGTTGGCTATATCGGTTTGTCAAAATGTGTTTTATTTTGCCTTTCAGTAGAAGTTGTCAAATTTGGCTTCCTTTGGAAGTTGCCTCATTTTGAGGAAATTGGTCTTATCTGAAATCTTTTATAGGCTTTCCATGCAGCCATCACCTTCCCAAGTGTTTGCCACTCGGCTGTCCACAGCACAGAGCACGGTGTTGACCACAGACCGGGTTCAGTGGGTGCTGGGTGGCCACCGTCACTACTTGCCTTGGCCCAGCAGGCTGACTGAGGCAGCTCTGAAGGCCACACCCTTCAGTCACATTTTCTGGGTACCACACAAGTGTTTAAAATGTTTAATTCTCTCTCTCATATATATGGCCTAATCTCCCTTTAAAAAGTCTTTTAAAAAGGGTCTTGCACAGAAAATAAACCGACTGCTCAGAAGATGAACTAGTCTATATAACTAATAATCATCATTTAACTCATCTTTCTTGTTCCCACTTTAGTGATCGCCGTTGATATCGACCCTGTTAAGATCGATCTCGCTCGCCATAATGCAGAAATTTACGGGGTAGCGGACAAGATTGAGTTCATCTGTGGAGACTTCCTGCAGCTGGCTTCCCATTTAAAGGCTGACGTCGTGTTTCTCAGCCCGCCTTGGGGAGGACCAGACTACGCCACCGCCGAGATCTTTGACATCAGCACCATGATGTCCCCTGATGGATATCCTTCGGAAGCCCTTAGAGTTTCCTCAAGCGGTGGTTGTGGAGAGGAAGGGTGTGTGTGTGTGTGTGTGTGTGTGTGTGTGTGTGTGTGTGTAAGACATTAGTGAAGAGGAGAGCTATCAGCTAATAGCACTTGATAGATTCCAGTTTGTTTTGCATAAAAATTAACTGGTGAGTGATCTCCAAAAGTTACGTTGTATTTATGTAACCGCGAGGTTATGTTTCCATCGGTTGCTCTCCAATTGTACCATTACAAAACAAGAACTAAAAGGCATTATTGCGTGGAATTATTGTCTGGAAATGGGGGTTTCCTTAAGACCTGTCCCTAGAGTCTGGGTGACTATCCCCTAACTTTTCTTCAGCTCACACTGACTTGAATCCTCTGTGTCTCCAAAGTTTCCCTGTTACTCTTCCAGGATGCTGAAGCAAACCCTTGTTTCATAAAGAATACCATTTCTTATTTGTCCCTTTCTCTATCTCTACTCCCCAGAGGAGTCACGTATGACTCTTAACAGGAATTGCGTTTTAAATTGCTAAGTAAAATTTAGAAAAATACAGTGGACAGAGTTACTTGTCTTTACTCTTTACTAGAAAGGGGGGTATTGTGCTTTCCTATTCTTCCTGTTGTCACAAAACCTAGGAAATGGCCGAAAGAAAGAATGTGTGTCTCCGGCTCTTGGTTTCCTACCACTAGGATAATTGAATAAATAGATTTAACCTCTAATCCCTGACCCATCAGGGACAGTATGCTACTTAATTCTCTTTTAGGTCCCATTAGAGGGTATTGTTACATATCGGAGTACATTTGGGTTATGATGTAGTAAGTGAAGAATATATCTCTGATCAGAAATTAACTACTGTTTTTGTTACTTTTCCTTAACTACTGTCCACCTTTGAAATTTTCAGACTTTCCCAGAAGATCACGAATAATATCATTTATTTTCTTCCAAGAAATGCTAATATCGACCAGGTAAGCCATTACTGAAGAACTTCTATGAGCCTCTTGTGTGACTGTTACAGAGATTGGACCGAAAAAGATACAGGGTCTTTCTTTACTTGAGAACATGTTTATGAGAAGTCCCTGGCTTTTTGACTATTATTAGAAAACTGGAAGTGCTTAGCAGTTAAATCCATGCCTGTTTCATCCTGTTCGTCTCCACGGCTCCTGGCCTGCATAAACATAAACAGAGCACTCTGGGCTTTTCATTCCGTGTCCTGAAAGGATGAATGTGTTGTGTTTCACATGTGCACACCTAGGCTAGCCGAGATCTCTTTACTGCAGCCTACCTTGAGAATAGGTTTTAGGTATTCCTCAAAATGGCAGCCTAGATAGAAATCCACAGACAAATAAAACCTCCATGTGTCCAGGAACAGTTTTAACCATAGGACACTTGATTAACATTCAGATGTCCTTGTTGCATTCTTATCATAAACATTTATTTTAAACATGTTGGGTTTTTTCCCTAGAATAATAACTGCCTCACAAAGATTTGATGATGTCTTTATTTCATGCTTTTGTTGGTGTTTTTTATAAGCGCTTATTACATGTCTGCTTTGTGCGAAGCATTCTACTGAAAATCTTTTGTCTTTGATATTTAAATTTTACTCCAGTGTCGCTGGGTGCCGGTTTTTCCTTTCTCTCCCATTTGGTACTTGAGAGCCAGCTCTGTCACTGAGCTTTGTTCATCATGCTTTATTCTGTAGACATTATCTCCATTATTTGTTCAACTATGTTCTCACCATCTTTTTTCCTTTTTCGGGACATCTGTTACGTGGATCTTAGTCTCCCATAACTGTATTTTCTGGTGTTTTGTCTCCTTTTTCCTTCTGGGAGATTACCTCAGTCTGGTCTTCATTCCTCACATATATAAATTCTCTCTATCCCATCTGTTGTGTTTTTTATATTCCTTACACCTAATGTTTCTGCATTGTGTTTTGTTTTCTTCATTTGCACTCGAATATTTTTATTATTGTAAGAAGTTTAAATCATGAATCTTTTTTATCCTTTCTGCGTTTGATATAATTTCTAGGCCTGTTTGCTTTTCTTCCATGAAGCACTCGTGGTCCTCAGATATCTTGTTTTAGTGCCTATTGGCTATTCTCGAGTAATGCAGAAGGAGAAAGGCCAGGCCAGAATCCAGTGAGTGTCAGACCTCGCTGCCCTTTAGAATCATTGGGCATTTGTAAAAAACTGACTCTCCGAGCCCCATCCCCGAAATCGATCTAACCAGTTTCCTAAGCTTCCTGGGTCATTCTGATGTGCATCCTGGGTTGCGAACCGCTATCTAAGGCTGTGTGGACCCCAGTGACCACCAGCAGGGGTGGCGGTGGGTGAGCTCTGGGGTTGCTAACCCGCCAGCTCAGGACTGCAGTTGGGGAGGGGGCTGGGCAAAAGCAGCGATTGAAGGCTGTACTCCTTCACCACAGAGTGTCCGGCATCAGCCCGAGGATGTCTGGAGAGCAGGGTGGGAGAGGGCAGCTGCCAGGGCCGGGTCCCCACCTGCTTCTCTCAGCTTCTCACGTCAGAGCTTCTCTTCAGCCGCCCTCGCTTTCCAGCTATAGCTCTACAGGCGCGGCACAGACGCTGTTGAGCGAGGCCACGGCGATGGGTGGGGAAGAGCGAGAGCAGAATTTCACGTTCCTTGTGTTCCTTCCTCCTGTTTTCAATTCCCACAGCCACTGCCTCCTGCCCCCGTCCAGAGGCACTGCCCTCCCCTACACAAGTTCTCTCTCTCTCTCTCTCTCTCTCTCTCTCTCTCTCTCTCTCTCTCTCTCTCTCTCTCCACCCCAGGTCTCTCCATAGGTTTCTTTTGTTTTCCCTCTGTTGCGTCTCCAGACCTGTCTTACAGGAGCCAGCAGGCGCGCTAGCATCTTCGGATTACAAGCTAGTGATAGCGCAGCCTTCTCCTAAGCAAGGCAGAGATTAAAGCCCTGGCTTTCTGCCGGATGACTTCAGGAAAGGCCCAGGATGATACATACAGCAGATAAACCAGACTTTAAGCTAAAGCAGACTTGGCTGGAGGAGTCGAGGAGAAGGTGGCCAGAACATCAGTGACACGGAAGTGGGAGTATGTGGCTAATGTTCCGGTAATGGGCTGGAAAAAGAGACGCTGAGAGTCAGACCCGAGTTTCGTCTCAGCCCTGCCACTTGTTAGTGGTGGTTTTGAAGAACAAATGAAATAAGGGATAAAGCATTTTTCACAGTGCGTCTAGCCCATAAACCCTCAAAAAGTCGTGTGTCTGTTACTTAGAAGATCTTGTCATAAAGTCATCGTGGAAAGAATGCAAACATTACTAAGATTCTGAAGAGGACCAATAGGTAAAGATGTCATGCTTTCTCTAGAGGAGAGAATAGACAGCTTTGATATTTGTAAAATGGGGGCTTCCCTGGCGGTCCGCTGGTTAGGGCTCTGTGCTTCCAATGCAGGGGGCGCGGGTTCGATCCCTGGTCGGGGAGCTAAGATCCCGCAAGCCGTGCTGCACGGCCCCCCCCCCAAAAAAAGGTGTTTTTTTTTTGTAAAATGACAGGATTTAATTTATAAACACACATCCCAGATTATAGATTTTTTTTCTCTTCCTCCTCTCAGAGAGCAGTAATACTTACTTGTATTGGACGTACTCTTATTCTAACGTGTTACACTTTCCCGTCTTTGGTTCATCTGCTTAATCTTTGGAACACTGGGTCTCTCTCAGATCTGGCTGCAAATTAAATCACCTGAGTGGCCTTTTTGTTTTTTTAATTGTGGTAAAATATACATGACAAAATTTACCGTAAGTCATTTTTAAGCACACAGTCCATGGTGTTAAATACATTCATGTTGTTGTACAGCCATCACCACCGTCCGTCTCAGGACCTTTTCACCTGCTGAAACTGCGACTCTGCACCCATTATACACTAACTGCCCATCCCTCCACTACCTGCCCCTGACACCCACCATTCTACTCTGAGTCTGTAAATTTGACTACTCATGCATACCTCATACTTACATAGCTCATGTGTGTGGAATCGTACAATATCTGTCCTTTTGTGTCTGGCTTACTTCACTCAGTGTAATGTCCTTAAGGTTCATCCATGTTATAACACGTGTCAGAATTTCCTTTATTTGTAAGGCTAAGTAGCATTCTGTTGTCAGCGTACACTGCATTTCGTTTAGCCATTCATCCGTCCACGGACGTTTAGGGTCCATGGTCCACCTTTTGACTGTGGATAAGGCTGCTGTGAACATGGGTGTACAGATACCTAGTCAAGTCCCTGCTCTCAGTTCGCTTGGTTATAGATTCAGAAGTGGAATTGCTGGATCACATGGTAATTCTAGTTTTAGGTTTTTGAGGAATCACCTTACTGTTCCCCACAGCAGCTAAAGGATTTTACATTCCCGCCAGCAGTTCCCAAGGGTTCTGATTTCTCCACAATCTCAGTAACATTTGTTACTTTCTGTTTGTTGTTGTTGTTCGGTAATAGCCATCCTAATGGGTGTGAAGTGGTATCTCATTGTGCTTTTGACTTGCATTTTCCTAACGACAAGTGATGTTGACCATCTTTTCATGCGTGTATCTTCTGAGTATGAATCCATTATCGGCTATATGCTTCACCAGTATTTTCTCTCATCCCGTGGGTTGCCTCTTTACTTTTTTTTTGGCCACGCCGAGCAGCTTATGGGATCTTAGTTCCCCGACCAGGGATCGAACCCCGACCCTCGGCAGTGAAAGTGCAGAGTCCTAACCACTGGACCGCCAGGGAAGTCCCTCTTTACTCCCTTAATAGTGCTCTCTACTGCACAAAAGTTTTTAATTTTGATGAAGTTCAGCTTATCTGATTTTTGTGTGCGTTGCCTGTGCTTTTGATGTCATATCCAAGAAATTATTGCCGAATGCAATGTCTTGAAGATTTTCCCCTGTGTTTTCTTCTAAGAGTTTTACAGTAACAGCTGAGTAGCTTTTTTAAACTACTGAGACTCAGGTGTACTGAGAAAGGTTGTCTCTAATTTATTTTCTGGGATGAGACCCAAGCATAATTTTTTAAAACCCCCCACGTGATTGTCATGTGCTGCCAGAGTTGAGATTCTCTGGGTTAAAAGAAAAGGAAATAGAATTAACAAGTCTGAGCCCCTACTCTGTGAGTTAGAAGGGGCTGCTCTTAGATCTTGCTGCCTGTTGTCTACCCGTGAGCCATTGTACCTAAACATTAGGTCTCTCAAATACTTTGTGCTGTTACAAGACAAAAGAAAGAGCACTAGCCCCTTGCTTTTTGCATTTTTATATCAAATTGAATATTAAACCTAATACCTGCTACTCATGTGACTCAGATCTGCATTCTAGAGTCCCAGATAAGGCTGAGCCTATTCCATAATTCTCTTTTTCTCGTATGTAAATATTATGCATCAAGAAAAGAAAAAAAAATTAAAAAAGAAAAAAGATAACGTGCATCATAACTAGTCTCATGAGAGGCTAGATGATCCTTATATTAAACATTAGACGGGCATATTTGGGTACTTGAATGACAATAGGAAATTCACTATTTTTTGCGAAAGTTCAAGTGAGCACATTTTTTTCTAGTTAAATTAACACTCGCCCAAGGAGAAAGTGAACTTTTTTTCCTTCGTTTTGGTTTACTTCACACCCCTGCCAGAATTCTGGTTTGTAGTGCATTCACATTTTCTACCTCTAGAGGGAGTAATGACACTAGAGAATAATAAAAGTCAAAAAGAAAACTTAAGATTTCAAGCACATTATATTGGTATTGAATTTAGATCAAATTACAGTGGGAGATCACTTTTTCTTTTTATAATAAAATGAAGACAACCTATCCATATGTAGGATTTTTTAAATGAGAGAAGAGACGGTGCTCCAAGATTTAGAAAGAGCAGAGGAGCAGAGGAGCGTTTAGAAGATCACAGCCACCTGAACTGACAAATGGGTTGTTGGGTTCTAAAAGTTTACGAATCTCCGCTGTTTGAGACTCAGCCTACATTCTTCTCATAGAAATGCCTATAGAGAACAGTTAAGTTCCCATCCAGGGAGATCTGTACTCTGGATAACATTTATGTTTAGGGTAGTTAAGCTGACTGTGGACTCAATACAAATATAAGTTATCTTATAATCTTTCCATATAAGTAACAAGTCTCATTGTTTTCAGGATCTAGTAAAATATTTTTCCAGGTCGCCTTTTTCCTCAGTCTCTTATTCCCTTCCTCTGTTTGGGGTTCACTCCAGGACATGTGTCCCTTGTTATGCAGACTCTCACTGTCAAACTCAGGCTCTTTGGAGGCAAGGTATATCTCACTCATTGAAATCACTGTAGTTGGAGTGCGGGATTATTGTATATTTTCTGCTTGACGCCTGTATCTTGCTGTGTTTTCCTTCATTTCTTTCCTTTGACAGCCATAGATTTGCAGCCGGTACTAGCTTTGGGTTTACCGTGCTTCCCAAACATGAGAACTTTCTCTTTTAAGTGGTAAATGTGCACAATGTGGATAGAGGTTTGTGGATAGAGTAGAATGCTTAGTCTCCCCAAAGAAGCCACACGGCAACGATTGTCAGACACCGTGTTTGTATGAAAGCCCTGCGGGTGGAACGTCTAACAGGAGGTGTCCTGTCTCCCAGACAGACCTGGGAACAGAGAGAGGAGCGGCTCCTGGTCACTTTGATATAGTGCCTCCTTATCCTTGTTTTTTTTTTGTTTGTTTTTTTCATCCTTATCTTTGTTTGATTTCGTAACTCTTAAAATGTGATGACTCAGAAAAGTGAGAGCCTTTGTACTTTTCAAGTCAAGTTAATTTAAGTTACTTTTCCTTATAACTTGTTCATACCAGTACAGAGGGCAGGGCCACACTCACCGTCATCCCTAAGGGCTGTGTTGAGAAAATTAACCAGGGCCTTCCTGGCACCTGTCTAGTAGGCATGCTCCACCCTTCCATGACTTCCCCGATACGCTTCATGATAACAGGCCAGATCGCACCTATTTTATTGCCTGATAGAGCAGGAAAATATTTACAAATTAACCCAACACTGTAGGTAAAACTTATCCTGCGATTATTTAA
This sequence comes from Monodon monoceros, assembly GCF_005190385.1. Lineage (NCBI taxonomy): Eukaryota > Metazoa > Chordata > Mammalia > Artiodactyla > Monodontidae > Monodon > Monodon monoceros. The sequence goes on along the minus strand of NW_021703770.1, from coordinate 71,984,404 downwards.
GTTGTATCTTTAAGTATAGAAATTGACATTAGATTTAATCCAGAGACATTTCTAGTCAGCAGAATTCTTGAGGCTCCCATCAGAGCCAATACATAGTGTCTAGGAAGTGTCACAGTCATCTCACTTCTAACGGTTTATTTTGTGAGATAGGGAGGGAGGACTTATTTATAGGGAACATTTCTAAAACTTACCATATAAAAGAATACAATTATATGCATTTGAATAGTTAAAACTATTTATAGATATGGAAACTATTAGGTAATTTTGTTATTTGGGGAAACACTTTAAATATAACAAAATTCGGCTCATTAGCATTTTTAGTGTTTGATTTTTGGCTGAATACAATAAAAGTTTACCACTAATTTCTTTGCAAATATTAGTTCTAAGCTATTATAGCAATCTGCTTATTCAATAAAAGGAAAATTGGGGCCTTACTAGTTTCTAAATATTAAGCTTGATAAGAAATTGGGTCAAATTGCTCTAAATGAAATTTCCATAGTAGAAATCTGGTCTGATGGCGGCACGTTCATGTAGCCAAAACTATACCCATGTGGTAAATGTGACAAAATCACCCCAACAGTTGGAGGTCCCTTAAACTCCAGGTGTGGACCCCAGAAGCAGGAGACAACAGAAAGAGGGCTGAGAGCTGGACTGGGCTTCCGGTACATGTGGGAGTAGTAACTCTGAAACTGCTTTCCCTGAAAATGCCCAGCCTTTAAAACTCAGGGCACTCATCCTACAGAATTACACTCATCCTGCAAAGGACTGTCGCCTGCATTTAGATACAACATAGGAGCCTTGTCATAGTGGCATGCGTACTTAGAGTTTGCAGCGTGCCCTGCGCGTTCCACTGGATCCTCATGACAGCTCTGCAGCGAGCAAGCCAGGTCATCGGCCTGCCCGCACTGACGCGTGAACGAGGCACGTGAGGCATTTGCTGGTCCTTCTCGTGGCGCAGTTAGTGCCTTCGTGTCTCCTGCTGACCAGGTCCTCGTTACCAGTCACAGAGTTGGCCACCATGAGAGCGGGAGCCGTGGACAGAAGTTGAGGTGACAAGAGAAGCGAAGGGAATTAGAATTTTTGCTGAATCGGTTGTTTCACTCCTGACTGGTGAGACGGACAACAGGGGGCTAACACTTCACCTCAGAATGACAGCTTGCTGCTGACCTTTATCTGCCACGGGGATCCTCTTCTCTCTTCCAGCCACCAGCACCCAGGTTTCTAGACCAGCTCTGTTCTTAGTGAAATTCACTGCTGAATCCTATGTTGCAATTCAGGATACAGCTGATCAGCTTGTAACGTTTATCAGCCAGCCTTTCCCTTGGAAAGTTTGCCGCTGGACAGTCAGAGCAGTATTATCCATTATCGTACGGCATGTACATTCGGTTTCTTGGGGGGGGGCCTGTGAAGCTGGCCTCCTAAGGCTAATTGAGAAGGTTCAAATGCTTCTGAACCTAAGCTTATATTTCCTTCCCTCCTCCGGATAAGTTTTTCAATAAAGGATGCCACACACAGAGCTGTATACAAGTCCTGTGCCGTTAACCAGGGGCTTCCTTGTTCTCTAGTCTGTTGTGCTTTAGAGAACTTGTTGAATTTAAGAACAGTCTTCCTGTTTCCAGTACCTGTTCTGGTAACGGGTGAGGGACGAAGCTTAGTGAACTCTGGTTATTATAGCCTTCTCCTGAGAGATGGATGTAGGTGAGCTTTTGATGCCCAGGAGAATCTTTTTGACATGCCACCAGTGTGCTCCTGCTGACAGTGATGGCTTTTCAAAATCTTATTTGTCTTAATCAACAAATAAATATTTGAAGGAAGAGAGAAACAGAGAGGAAATAATGTCTGTGAGAGCCTGAGGTAGGATTCGAGTTATATGAAAAACAGCAAAAAATAAAAAATAAGATTTATTCACTTAAGCATAGAAATCTCACTTCTATTTGCCATGTGCAGAGATATGGAACTAATTTCAATAAATAGGCATAAGTTTGAGTATTGCCTGGTTTTCCATTGATAAAAAATACTTTATTTCCCAGAGAACTGTTCATCAGAAATATTTTAGCCCAACCTCTATTTTTGTGAAGTTATTAGTTGGATGTAACACAAGAAACTTAAGGACAAAAGGGAATTGTGGGTGAGACACTTGTCTGTTGGACATTAGGTTTCTTTTTTTTTTAATTAATTTTTATTGGAGTATAGTTGATTTACAATGTTGTGTTAGTTTCAGGTGTACAGCAAAGTGAATCATATACTTATATCCAGGCTTTTTTAGATTCTTTTCCCATACAGGTGATTACAGAGCGAGTACTGAGTAGAGTTCCCTGTACTATACAGTAGTCATTAGGTTTCTAGTCAGAGCCAATATTTCAGATGCTTTTTGCTTATGTCACTGTAATTGACAGAGATCTATAGGCCCCATAAAAAGTACTCTTCCTATTCACTTGGTGTAATTTGCTTCTAAGCAAGATTTTGCATGTTGCAGAAATAATCACTTCTCCAGTGTAGTAATAGGACATTTTTTTCAGTGTTCTAATTGTTCTATATCTTTCTTATAATAAGGTATTTATTATATATTTTTCCATGAGGATCCAGTTTAGAAATTATTTTCTCTCATTCAGTTACCATATATTTTTACTTTAAGTCAGTTTGCTTTTTTAAAAAAGTGCAATTTTGAATCTTCATTTAACTCTTAAATCTTCTAACGGTACCTTTTATTTCACTAAAGTTATCACCTGTATTGTGATCTCTACCCATGTCTCTTTTCCCCGTCCCCAAAGAACAGCCTTATTGCCTGACATGAAATCTAGTTGATGAGAGTTCATTTCTTAGTTCTAGTTCCAGCCCAAACAAATTGTGATTTCTTTTGGTAAATCTAGTATATTTAAGTACAATAGCAAAAATGTAGCGTGTCGTCCGGAGCTGCTGACTTCCCTCCCTCCTTCCTTTTCCTTTTCCTTTTCCTCTTCCTCTCCTTCTCCTTTCCCCTTTCCTCTCTCTTTCTCTCTCAATTTATTAAACTTTAAGAAAGGGGAAGAAACCAGATGACATTTTGTCAGTTAAACCTGCTAGTGAAAAATAAAGAGAGCTGGAAATTGATGGCATTAAGTTTGCTTGAAACAAAATATTATTTAATGGCTTGAACTACATAATTTTTAATCTTCCAACTCTAGAATTCTAACCTTAAAACATATGTACTTGTGAAAATATTAGAAAAACTCAAAAAGGCTAAGGTTAGAAATTATTTTTAATTAGAACACTTAAAGTAACATATTAAGTTTGTTGTTTTTTAAAAATTTCTTTCTAAACACTAGATAGGCATTTTCAATACTTGTTTTAATTGTCCATCATCTGAGCTAGATGATTGTCCATCATCTGGGCTAGAATGTAAGATCCAGGAAGGCAACATTCTTTGGGTTTTTCTGTTGTTTCGTTTTGTTTTGCTACACTCCACTGCCTAGAACCAAAACCTTTAAGCTATTTATTCAGTAGTTGTTGAATAAGATATTTTATTTTATATAATAATTTATAAATAACTATTTTATAATAGACCTCAAAAACTCCCACGTAAGAGGTCTTCATTCCTTTTTCTATCCAAAGCACCCAAGTCCAGGCAACCCTACCTTCTCAGAGATTTGTTTTACTGTAATTCTATTTATGGCTTACAGGGTGCTCTTTTTAGAGAGATGGGTAGTATTCCTGTTTTTTAGGTTTAGGAAGCCAAACCTTGTCTTAACGGCTTTCTATACTGATGAGCAAATTATTGGTAGAACTGGTATGTAACTTTGCCTCTGATTGCTTTTCTCTGCCCTCCCTGTCCTGGCAGATTTTCGCTGCTGCTTCAGCTCTGCTTTGCTTCTCTTCACCCCACCTCTTCTCTCCTCCTTTCCTTCCTCTTCCTCTCTCCTTCCCTAACCCCACCCCCAGAGAAAACTTCTGCTTGCCAGTCTCACTTTCTTTAAATAAATCACTATTTAAAGGAATGGGAGAAATACTGCACTTAAGTTGTATCTTAACTCATAGAAAAATTACTGTGAAACAATTATATTTTAAATATACTAGGCAAAATGCCTTTTATTGGTTAAAGACAAATTCTTCATTTTGCCCTTCCTTGTGAAAAATCAGACTGACATAAAGATAGCAAAATAGAAAATAAAACACTTCTTCCTAAGAATTGCTGCTCTAGTTCTACTTGAATAATTATATGCCTCATTAGTAAACAGTGGGATGTATGTGAGCTTCTCATCCTTGTAACAGATACTGTGTTTCACTTCTGCTGTCATCTGTTCCTATTGGTGAAAACACAGCTGTCTCTTATGCCTCTCTTTGTGGGCCGGGTTGAAATTGACATTGTTACTGCCTTAGTGGGACAGCCTCTTTTTTTTTTGTCTTTTAGTGTGTACTATAGAATGAGCTTTGCTTCTTCCCTATTTCTGTATCTGTGATGTTTTTCTAAGAGGAAGTTGAAATGCTTTAAAATACATACTCATTGGTGATGTACAATAAATCTTACCTTCCACTCAATGCTGGTGGAGCATGTGTAATACCACCGAGATTCGATCTCTCACCTCCAAACCAAACTAGACCGACAACACCTCTCTTTGCAAAACACGCAGATACGGTTTTGCCCATTACAGTGACATAATTACAGAGGTGGTGTCTCTGTCGTTCATGCCGGTCCCTGGTACCTGGGGAGCCCTGTCTCCAGCACCCCGTGTCTTCAGTTCTCTGAGTCCCCGGGCTTCCATGCGTTCCCTTCCCCTTCATCCTCTCTGCTGCCCTGGCAAACTGGTCTCTGGTGATGCAGTCATGGGCAAGGAGGGAGTATATTTGCTAGTAACAGACCTGAGAGGTTGGATGAAGAAATGTTGGACCAGAACAAAACTTTCCTGTCTAAGAACTTCGGGCAAAGCATTGCTAATTTGAAGCATCCTTTTGAGGTTAAGTCTGTGGGGGTGGAGAGGGATGGTGCTTTCAGCTTCCAAATAACCGTGTTAGTCGCCATCTACGGTAGACCTCTAAAAGAGTGATGTATTTAACCACAATAAAAACGGGGGAGTGGGAGACTTAGAACTACACGCACACAAAAGAGCAACAGGCGGAGGAGGTGATACAAGCTGGGAGAACAGCACCAGAACCCACCTAGAGAAGTAAAAGGTGGAGGTGGTAGAGGCTGGAGCTCCCATGAAAGTCGGGCAGGGTCTGTCTTGCTCTCTGATGTATTCCATCTTAATAAATAAACCTGGTATTTGGGAACGATATGTTGATTTTCTGTTCCTCTAAGTTCTGTCACTTCTGGCATTGGAGAGATTAGGTCTTATACAATGACATAGCACTGAGGTCATACCCGTAATGTCAGAAGTTCCTGAAACAAGTATTTCTGCCACCACATACTGCATTAATACCCACCTGGAAAGTAATAGTGAACGTTTGGGATGCCTCCTTATTTGAAAGACTTAAATAAAGAGCCAGAGCTGTATTATTTGATAAAGCATCTGAATGAAAGATTTCTTTTGAAACCATGCTTATGTATGTGTGACTTTCTTCTGTTCCCTTTTTAGGTGGCGTCCTTGGCTGGGCCTGGAGGGCAAGTGGAAATAGAACAAAACTTTCTTAATAATAGATTGAAGACAATCACTGCTTATTTTGGGAAACTGATCCGCAGATCAACCTCTGAATCATAAGTGAGGTGACCAAAAGATCACAGTGGTCAGAACACTATTCACTTGGAATTTCTTCTCTGTATTCACTGATACTTTGTACCCATAGTCAAGTGGGTATTTGTACCCCAATGCACTTTTTCCCCACGTTGATGCAGTGCCGTCCGGAATTTGCTTTTAAACATCCATTTATTTTATAAAGTTAGTGTTTCTTAAGTTTCTATTGAAAAAAATGTGAAATATATTTTGTAATATAGAAGTTTATATTCCTCTTCTATTAAAATGGCAGTGAAAGGAAGAAGAATATGTGTTGTGTAACTCTTCATCCAAAAGGTGTGTTCAGTCATTTTTAAAGTAGGTCAAAATTCAGGGACAGGGGACTCTTTCGCCACAGGGGATCTGGGATCTTTATCTCGTAATAATATGGGCATATTAAGCATGGTTTTGGCTGGGATAGAGCTGGGGGATTGAAATAAACTGGAAAATTTCCAGTAAGTATTAGAAAAAAATAACTGTTAAATAAAAAACAACTTTGTTGGAGAATGGAGCAGTGCTAACTTTAGTCTCTTGAAACTTTACCAAGTTTGCCTGATTGCCCTGCAATACCGCAGCAGTTGAACTGATCATTAAGGATGAAATTAATTTCTTATTATTTAATTTGCAACATCAAAATCTGTCGATGTTCTAGGTTTTTATACTTTTTCATCAGGTAGGATTAGTGTCTAAACCGTAAACTTGTCACCACTTTTTAAATAATGGCAGTGTTGGTCATAAACAGCTCTATACGTGGCCCTCAGCACTAGAATATGCCTACTTAGCCACTTGGGGTGGGAGATGGAAGGGTAAAAGCAGATTTCCAAAATCACCAGTTATTTTTTAGTTTTTGTCATTTAACCTTTCATGCATATGCTTTTTTCCACAATACATTTTCTTGTATATTGTTAACATTAAAACTAATTTGTCTTCCTGAACACATGTGACCGTGTATAAGTAGAACAGGAAGCCTAACCAAGGTTAAAATATTCCTGCCCTCTAATGGCACAGATATAGCTGACTTATAAAATGACTCATTTACAGATTAGTAGTGCTCAAAAGAACTTTATCTACTAAGCAACCCCCGTGTCCAAATAAAATCTTCCCGAGAAGCCAAATCATGTTCTAGTCCAACTCGGTTTTATTTTCTTGTTGAATTATAAAACTTTTTAAAGACACTTTTATAAAAGTGAATGTGTATTCCAACAGTTTAAATACAAAGTGAACACAGAACCCTCACCTTACCATCTGCCCCTGCCTTGAGCCCTTCCTCTCCATCCCCATCTCCCACACTTCCACTCCTTTTCCCAAAGGCAACCGCTACTGACACTTTGGTGTATATCCTTTAAGACACTTCTCTGCAGTACAAGCTTGTGCATACACAGTGGGATGGGGTGGGGTTGGATTATATTATTTTGGCATTTGAGTTTTGTTTTTAATTTAATGTCTTACAGATTTTTCCACATCAATACGTATACATCTTCTAACAATCACATAATATAAATCTATGAGAATTTCTTTAACCGTTACCCAACTCTGAACACTTACATTGTTCCCAGTTTTTGCAATTGCAGGTAGTACTATGGTGTATATTTTTAAGTAGAGTAGATTCCTAGAAGTGGAGTTTTTAAGTCAAAGTTCATGCTTATTTTTTTCTTTAATGTATCATGTCAGGTTGCCCTCCAAAAATGTATATTCTCACTAGCTGTGCATGAAAGGGGCCGGTTTTCCCCGCAGCCTCAAAAACATAGCATATTTTTTCACTTCTTACTGTTACCAATCTGAACAAACAATAAACTTATTTTAATTTGCATGTCCTTATTCCTAGTAAGGTGTGAACAATTTTTCATATATTACCCAAATTGCACGTGTTAGGCATCTAATGTTGTCACCAAATGAATAGCTAACTGCTACATCATTTTCTATCAAGTGAACTAACACTTCTCCATTAATTTGTTTTATGTCTTTCAATAAAACTTCATCATTTTAATTGTATAAATCTGACATTTTTTTGCCAAGTTTGTTGCTTGATATTTCACACCTTTTGTTTGATTTTGAATGGGGTCTTTTTTGTTGTTACATTTTCTAACAGGTGTGCTGTATGTATGTAACAGTGCTTTTAATTTCTTCCTTACATCCAGTCACCTTACAGAACTCTTTTTAATAGTTCTAATAGCTTTTCAGTTACTTCACTTTGATTTTCTAAATAGGCAGTCGTGACATCTGCGTGAGTCGTTCTCTTTGCCAATGTGTATACCTCTTAATTCTTATTCTTTTCCTATTGCATTGGTTAGGACGCCAGGAATGTTATGATAATGGCATTTTTTTACTTGCTTTTTATCTTACAATGAAAGATTAGAAGCATTTCTTTTGAATGTTATTGCAGCTTGCATTAAAATTAAAGATACTGCTTTTCTTTCCTAGAGTTTTTTGTTCATATTTAATCTAATAAAGTACTAAATTACTTTTGAAATTTCCAGTTATTCAACCATATCTGCATTTTATCTTTAAATCCTGCTCTATCATAATGTATTATTTTAGTTCACTACTGGATTTCACTTGAAGAGTTTACTTTGTTTTGTCTTGTTTGTTTGTTTTTTGTGTACCTTGCTTGGTTTTGGTGTCAGAGTTAGACTATTCAGGCAGAATGCTCTGGAAAGTGTTTTATTTTTTGTGTGTGCTAAATAACATTAATCTTTTCATTCGGGTTTTTAAAAAATGTCTTGATAAGTTTTTTTTTTTAACTTATAATTCCCTGGAAAACATCCATTTGCTTAGATGTTGGTTTATGGTTTATTGATATAAAGTTAGTACATTTTCTCATATTTGCTTTCATTCCTTTTTTTTTTTTAATGTTTATTTGGTTGCATCAGGTCTCAGTTGTGGCAGGCGGGCTCCTTAGTTGCGTTGCTTTCATTCTTTAACTTTTCATTTTTTAGTAATTACTGTCATAAAAAGGTTGAAAAACTAGCCCAAAAAATTTTCATATACTGTTTACTCTTCTTCCCAAATGTGAATATCTTATCTCAGACTCTTCATAAATGGACCCAGACAATTCTGGAGGAAATAGCAGAGGAATCTAAGGCAACATGAAATGCTCCCGTAGCCCTAGGGGTTAGGTCACATCCTAACCAGCCAGAGGCAAGACTTTAGCCCGGCCAATGCTTCCCAACCTGCAGACAGTTGTCTGCTACCATGATGATGCTGCCACATCTGTGTCAGTATGTGCTGTTAGTTCTTTATTAACTCAGCTAATTTTTTAAAACAAAATTTATTTGAAAAAGAATTTCAAATACCACCATAAATGAAAGATCACCATGCCTTTATGTATTAATATTTTCAAAGTTCATCCACTTACTTTCTAAATGCTACGTACCTGAGAAGCAGTGGAATGGATCGTGAGCGTGAAGACGATGAAGAGCCATTCTGTCCCTCAGGGAGCTGGCAAGTGTGACGTGGCCTGCTTGCTGTGCTGTGAAAGGCCGCCCTCTGGACAGCAGGGGGACACACAGGAGTTTTCCAGGTTAACCAGTTGGGACAAGACATTCCAAGAAAGGAAACAGCATCTAGAAGGCGCGAAGGCAAAAGAATGACGAGTATGTTTAGGCTTCGGCGAATGTCAGACTCCTGGAGAAGCTGCTGAAGAGTGAGCCAGCGTCCTGTGCCGAGCGAGGGAGCACCGGCTGCTCTCCGAAAACAGCGCGGGCCTCGATTCTTGACATGCTGGGTACCAGCGACCGCAGCTTCCGAGCAGTGATGCATGTAAACGGCCTCTCAAGAAGCGGCAGCAACTGGAATGGTGCATGAAAACAACTAAGTTTCTATAGGTGGCAGAGCACAGGCACTGCCAGAAGCGTGCTCTTGTGCGATGTTTGCCGTGCGCGTTCGCAGGCCGCCTGAGTGCGCTCCGTGGTCCCGGGGAGGAGGCTTCTCCCACAGTCAGTGATGTGCACCCGGGCCGTGAGTGAGGGCCGCGGGGAGAGGCAGACCTGAGAGGTGTAGGAAGCAGAGCCCGCAGGGCGTCACCGCTCACTCGCTCCTCCCGATGGGCGCTCAGCTCCCAGAGTCCCTGTAAGACAACCGTCTTTTTTCTGCACCAGAGAAGTGGGTTAATTCCCCAGCTTTGAATGGGGAAGGCGTTCTGTGACCGAGCAAGGTGCCTAGTGGAAATGCTGGAGAATATCGGTGGGAATCATCTGGAGCCACACCGTGGATAGATACATGCTCAGTAGAAATATATGAGCCATAAGTGTAACTGTAAAATTTCTAGCAGCCACGTTTAGAAGAAGAAACAAAAGGGGGGTGGAGTGGATTGGGAGATTGGGGTTGACATACACGCACCACTACGTGTAAAATAGATAACTAATGAGAACCTGCTGTAGAGCACAGGGAGCTTTACGCAGTGTCTGTGGTGACCTCAATGGGAAGGAAACCCAGAGAAGAGGGGATATATGTATACATATAGCTGATTCACTTTGCTGCACAGTAGGAACTGACACAACATTATAAAGCGATTATACTCCAGGGCTTCCCCGGTGGCGCGGTGGTTAAGAATCCGCCTGCCAGTGCAGGGGATGCGGGTTCGAGCCCTGGTCCGGGAAGATCCCACATGCCGTGGAGCAACTAAGCCCGTGCGCCACAACTACTGAGCCCGTGCGCCACAACTACTGAGCCCACGTGCCACAACTACTGAAGCCCGCACGCCTAGAGCCCGTGCTCCGCAACAAGAGAAGCCACCGCAACGAGAAGCCCACACACCGCAACCAAGAGTAGTCCCCGCTCGCCGCAACTAAAGCCCGCGCGCAGCAACGAAGACCCAACACAGCCAAAAATAAATTAATTTTTTCAAAAGCAATTATACTCCAAAAAAACCTAGATTACAAATTCCTCAAAAAACATAAATAAATAAAAGGTAGAAACAAACAGGTGAAGTTAACTTTAATAGTATGTTTAACTATATTGAAAATATTATTTGAACTTGTAAATGATATAAAAAATTAATGAGACAGTTTACCTTTCTTCTTACTAAGTTTTCAACATCCAGTGTGTATTTAAACTTACAGTACATCTCAGTCTCTACCAGCTACACTTCAAGCATTCAGTAGCCACATGTGGCTGGTTGCTAGTGGCGCCTGTCTCAACAGTGCAGATCTAGATTTCTGGAGAACAAAAAGAACACTTCTTTTCCATTGTGAGGCTTCTGGCCCCTTATAATTCATTCTAAAATGCTTAGGAATTTATAGATTTCATCCTTAGGTGACAGAGAGCCATAGGACTTTAAGCTGGAAAGTGAAATGACTAGACTTGCATTTGTCAGCACAGGACATGACACTGTGAAAGTCTTCCTCCTTCCAACTAGAAACACAAAGATCAGTCTTTTACAGTATTTCAGATAAGCAAGTACTCAGCAAGTCCTAAATTAACGTTGTTCTTGTTTGATTGGCCCAACTGAAGTATATTCAAGATTTTGTTAATCCTTTAGATAATTAAGAATTATATAACTGAGATTAAAAATAGTAAATGTATGCACTGAAGGTTTTTGTTGTACTGTTTCAGCCACTTGTTCCTGAGCCTAGACTGCCTGTGGATCTTGGATGAATTTGAATTCTTTCATGCCTGATAGCCTCTCCCTGGGAGGTAATGATTCCACGAGACGTGGACCTGCATTCTGGGAAACCCCTTCTAAGGGACAGGAGAACCATTAACTCTGTTTTAAGACATACGCTTTCTTCATTCAAGTTCATTTCTTTAAATGATTTTTCTAATAAATAAATAGAAAAAAAGCATCTGCCCGTTAATTTACATGAGGAAATGCAAACACAAAAAACAGATTTATTCCCTAATTATCATTTATTAACCAAATAAGAGTGCCAGGGACTGCTAGACTTTGGGGCTTCATAGCACCAATCAGTGCAGGCTTAAGATGACAGTTTACAGCTCATCAGTTAGCAGTTTAAAAATAGTAACAGCCAATGCTAGGCTGTTAGGATAAAATAGTTCCCTCATTCACTGGCTGTTCAACTTTAGCGCCTTCTGTAGAAGCAGTGGAATGGAATCTGAGGAACTCCAATCTGGGTCTTTTAAACCCAGAACCAACACTCAGTTCCTGAAGTGGAGTCAAGGGTCTCAAGTCAGCACTTGAATTAAAAATCCCTACACAAGTCAGTCCATGATAAGGGCAAGGTGGACTTGGAGTGTTTTATTTAAGCTCTGCCTTGAAATTCCCTAAATTGCTCTGTGAAGTACAGTGTCCATGGCTTTGTGTCAATAACCCATGCGCTATCACAGAGGATATTATTAGTGGCTACCAACCTACCGGTCATTCCTAAAGGGTCCTGAATTTCCCTGCCATGGTTTGTGTTGATGGCCCCTCGGCCCTGTTCTCAGGGTGGGCCCTGCGTAGCCAGAGCTAATCAGTATAGTCCCATCTGCCCCGTCACAGCAACTGGATCAGAAGTGTACACACAGTCTAAGTCACTTCAATCAGCAGGAACGTAGGGCTTGCTGTATATCAGTGAGAAGATGTCAATAAATAAGAAGCTCTAGCCCTCGGGGTAGAGCAACCATCTCACTAAACCAGGGCTAAACCACGGCCAAGCATCTCTGGGCCCAGAGGCACCTGAAAGCACATGGCCGATGAGCTCTACATTAGTACTGAGTTCCACTGCATCAGCTTTGTTTCCTTGCAACTGAAAGCACCCTAACACAGAGTGGCCGTCGAGACTTGATCCATAAGGCTGTGCCTGTCGGCAGCGAAGACCAAGAAACAACTAGCTGGGGCGGCTTTAACTGCTTCTGCCGTCAGCTGGAAGGAGTCCAGAAAAACATGATTAAAAAAATAAATGAGGGCTTCCCTCATGGCGCAGTGGTTGAGAGCCCGCCTGCCGATGCAGGGGACCCGGGTTCGTGCCCCGGTCCGGGAGGATCCCACGTGCCGCGGAGCGGCTGGGCCCGTGAGCCATGGCCGCTGAGCCTGCGCGTCCGGAGCCTGTGCTTCGCAACGGGAGAGGCCACAGCAGTGAGAGGCCCGCGAACCGCAAACAAACAAACAAAACAAAATAAAAAACAATAAATAAATAAATGAGAAAATGGAGGGGCCCACCAAAGGGGAAGGGGCTTCTGCCTTCTCCTGACTACTCTTTCTTTAGAGGGGTGACTGCTATGCTGTAATGACCTCCCATTCTCCCTCTCTTAGGACACTCATCCCTCTCCTTTGCCGCTGTTTCCCTGTCCCAGAGTACCCTACCCTACTCCCCACGTGAAAAAACAAAGATGGTGTATTTTTTAAATGAAAAGGAAGAAAAGGGAGAAAGGAAGAAGAGGTAGTGGAGCATGTGGGCACTCCTCACTCACGTGCAGAGTTCCTGGTGCCCCAGCTGCATTTCTAAATGTAAAACTGTGTATGATTTCACCTATGAGAGGTCCCTACAGTGGGCAGATTCATAGAGACAGAGTAGAAGGGTGGGTGCCAGGGGCTGGGAGGGGGCAGGAATGGAGAGTTATCGTTCAGTGGGAATGGAGTTTGTGTCGGGGATAATGAGAAAGTTCTAGAGAAGGAGAGTGGCGTTGACTGCACAGCCTGTGAATACACTTAATGCCACTGAACTATACATTTTTTAAAACGGGAAACTGTGTGTATCTTTTAGCACAATACAAAATGCAGAAGTATATATAAATATACATTGTCACAGGTATGTAGTATTTATTACATAATTATACAGCTATAATTTTTTTTTTTTCTTTGCAGTACGCGGGCCTCTCACTGTCGTGGCCTCTCCCGTTGCGGAGCACAGGCTCCGGACGCGTAGGCTCAGCGGCCATGGCTCACGGGCCCAGCCGCTCCGCGGCATGTGGGATCCTCCCGGACCGGGGCACGAACCTGTGTCCCCTGCATCAGCAGGCGGGCTCTCAACCACTGCGCCACCAGGGAAGCCCCTACAGCTATAATTTTTAATGTGGCCTTACCTGTGTCACTTCCTCATCAAGCCATTTGCCAGCCCAGCCCTGGATTATCACGGGAACAGACTAGAGAAAGTGCCTGCCATCAGCATGAGGCATCCTCGGGGCGGGGACACATCCCCACAGGATTCACTCCAACTGTGGTAAAACAAAGTAATGCAGGGCTCACAGTGGGCGGAAACGGTTCCAAATGCTCTGTGTGGATGAACTCATCTAACACAACAGCTCTGTGATTTTTGCAAAGCAAGAGAGCGAATTACTGGAAGACTGCAATTCACCAGTTTGAATCAGGTCAGAGGGCTTGGGGCCAGGGCCAGCCCTGGCTGTCTGGTACTTGGCCCTGGTGATCAGGGCAGGTGGCGAGGGGCCCTGACTGTGAGCGGTGGGGTGTAGACTCTGGGTTGGTTGGTCTGCATTGAAAAGCCCCTCCTCGCATGGTGTTATCTCTCGGAACTGGCTATCTGGGCGGGGCAGACGCTCCAGGGTCAGCAAGGCCCCGGATGTCCAAGCACCCAAATACAGAAATAAATAAAAGATAGGGTTATTACAGATGGGACAACAGGTCAGCAACTTGGCTTAAACCGATTGAAGGAAAAAAGTCTTTTTATAGTACCTGCAACTCTTCTGTAACTTTATTTTGAAATTTAAACAAAACAAGAGAGAATGATTTACAGGTGCGCCCACTTTCATTGCACTGGACTTCTGGGGGGCCAGGGGTGTCTTACACTGCATCCCCCAAGGTGTCCAGAACATTCTAGCCTCTGGCATGTGTTGAACAAAAGAGTGTATGTAGTAATGAGCACACAGAAAGGTCTTGCTGGTTGCCTTTGGCAGGTGACCTCATCTGATGTTTCTGATGAGGGTTTCAGCAGGGGGTGCTCTGGCATGTTCCACGGCCGGGCTCGAGTTCCGCCTAATTTGATGTGTTCTCCACGTGTGACCGACCGAAGCCCCTCCCAGACCCTTAGCAGATGGTTTGCTCTGTGCTGTGTTCCGGAAATGACACTTTTGACCACTTGGAAAAGAGATGGTCCGTTATCAGGAGCCACATCTGTATTAGGGTGTTGCTGCCTATTTCCTTGTGACTCTAGGATCAGGAACTGCCCCCAGACTGCACTGCACCATCCGTAGCTGGTGTAAATCTAGTAACCCACAGCCTTTCCCGATACCTACACGCCACTTTCATAAATCTAGAGCTGTCTTTATGCCAGACCCAAGCATTTGAATGAAGAGTTAAAACATTTCATCTGTTCTTCAGATTTTTTTTTTTTCTTGGTGTAAATGAAATTGACCATTTGGATGTCCCCAGGATCCAGCTGTTGAGTATCATGCAGGCCGATCTTATGATCTTGGTATTCCTCTCTCATCACTTACCAGGATTCTAACCCCTAAAAGGAGGGAAAATCTTATCCCTCGGGCAAGTCATAGCACAAGCATTATCTTTATAGGCACTGGAAGAATGTGAAGTTAATTTTCCTCCTTTATAGGCACCAAAAGAATGTGAATTCGATAGAAATCTAGATGAGATTAGGCCCAGATGCCTGGCTCCTGGATCAGCGTTGCTTTCTCTGAGCTCTGCGGCAATGGGGAAGCTACAGCCTCCGTCTGTTAGTGAGACAGCTGTCCCATGTGACCTGCGATGCTGTCATGTAGACACGGCCAAATGCTTAGCCTGTGTCGGTAGGATGGGACCCTTAACTGCTCGGCCCCGTATGCCACATTTTCCTTGGGGAAGACCTGCGATGGATGTGTGGTTATGGTGGGGCATATATTAGAGTTCTCGTAATAGGGCCTGGGGACGCTGAATGGTCGAGTCGGCCTGGAAGTGACAAAGCCATTCCTCCCGTGTGTCAAGATGGTCTCCTGTCTAAGGGGTCCCATCGTGATGGTCCGTTTGGTTACCTGTGCATGAGGTGACGTCTCCGACTGAAGATGAGAATTGAGCAGGAAGGCAGTGGGAGGCAGGGGACACAGTTAGAGAACTTTTGTCCCTGACGGTTGCAGAGGAGTAGGCCCGTCTCCTGGAGGGGCTCCTGGCGGCTGGCGATAAGGCCACTGTTCGGCCGGGGCGCTGAATGGAAATCTAATGCCAGCCACATATATCACAACGTTCTAACGTTCAATTAGGTGAAAAGAAGGTGAAATTCAGCCTAACCGTATATTTATTTACCCCCCAGTATCCAAAATATTATCATTAAACACGTAATCGATACAAAAATTATTAAATATATTTTGTACCTCTTTTTTGGTACTAAGGCTTTGAAACCACATGTGTGCGTTGCACAGAGAGCACATCTCAATTCGGACCGGCCCGCGTTTCTAGTTCTCTGTAGCCACGCCTCCGGGCTGCCCACTGGACAGCGACGCCCTGCAGACTCGCAGGGAGCCGAGTGGGTGGTCCCGGACCCCAGCTCGTCCTCTGCAAGCCGAGGTCCCTCAGCAGCGCTGTCAGAAACCTGTTTCTATCTGATTGCAGATACTCTCTAAGTAGTTCCTTCTTTGGTCGCTCATCCCTTTGATTTATAAACGCCAGGCTGCTGTGTCACGTAGGCTAACTAAATCCTGGGGGTTCGCTTGTTTGAACCCCTCATCCATCGGTATACTTAGAATAATGTAAAGAGAAGTGGCCTTGAGCTGAGGACAGAACGGTGGGTGACAGGGAATCACAGAGAGATGCTGGAGGAGGAGGCTGCCCGGAGGGTCCCGGCTGCCCAGCCCACTCCGTGCCCTGCCTTCCAGCACTCTCTGTGCTGTGGCCAGGACAGCAGCAGAGCCAGGGCCCTAACAGGGGCTTGTATATGTGCGGCCTGCAGATCGATGGGAATGGAGGGAAGAGGGAATGAAATAAAAGGTGATAGACAGAAGGTATAGATTAGAAACGCCAAGCTGCTGTTTGTAACTCAGCGCCTACAGAAGCCACTGGCCGCGATTGCCCTCCACGTGGTCCAAACGATAGAGTGTGTTGAAAACCTTTGGAAAGAAAAGAGACGAGTAGATCAATAATTGCTATAGAAGACACACACACACACACACACACACACACACACACACACACACACCCGGCCGCGCAGGCCCACGCGGTGGGTGGCGGGATCCGGTGGCCTCTCAATGGAAACACCCAGGATTATTATCATCGCCAGTAATAAAGGAAATAATTACACCCATCCGTTGGTTTGGGCAAAACTTTTGACACCCCTCTGGGAATCAAAAATAGTGTCATAGGTAACTGCACGTGTAAAAACAGAACATTGACAAAATATAATCCTGTTGAAAAAGAAAAGCCTTTAGTCCACACTTGGCTGCAGATCAGGCACTTGACAGGGCGTCTTACTGCGTAAACGGTATGTAAAGGGCCCTGGGGAGCAGGTGTTGGGATTAGAGCGTTTCCCAGAGCACCTGCCGCGCAGAGCCAGCTCCTGGGCGGCCGCCTGCGCCCCACCGGCCGGGGGCTCCCTGGGAGGAAGTTTCTCCAGCCTTGGGTTCCAGGGAACCCTCCGCCATTTCCCTTCCGCCAGGAGCAGCAGGGCCTTCGCCCAGCGGGTCACAGTGGTGAGCTGGTAGGGGCGACAGGGAGACCCTGATGGGGGTTCCCTTGGGAGTCGTCCTGGGGCCTGAGGCCGATGGCTGCAAGCAGGGGGTGTGGCGCAAGGGCACCCGGAGCCCGGCCTGTCCGGCTGCACGCCGGCCCTGGAGCCGCCGAGGCTCGGGGAGAGGAACCCGTGGGGGGCAGCTGGAGCCGCTACCTCACCCTCTCTACCTCTCCAGCCCTGCCCTGGATTCCTCCCCACTCGGCCCGAGGCTGCTCCACGAGGGACCCTTCCTGAAGGTGCATTTCTGCCCAGTTCAGATGGGCGTGCCCCTCCAGATTGACGAACTAGCTTCCACCTCTCTCGGTGTAGAGCAGTCGGCACCCAGCGGGCATCAGCCCTCCCAGCCCGGCAGCTACCCCTCCCACGGACCACCTGCTCCGGGGGCTCTGTTCACCCCCGGACGTTGGGGTCCCAAAGACCATGCACCCTTCCCCACCTAGCTCGGCGTTGAAGGAACCAGCTCTTCATCAAAATAAGGTCTCCACGAGTTACAGGGCTCAATGTGCCCAGAAAGTAAAAAAATCGGGTTGGAGAGCCAGCCGCGTGGCACATTCCCGTGTGCAGCGTAGTTTTGGTGAGTGCCGCCTTAGGACGATCAGGTTCGAACTCTGATTAGGGAATATGGTGGACGCTTTCAGTGAGATGCTGGAGAGCAGTTGGGGAGTTTTGTTTTTTGTGTTTTATTTTTTGCGGTACGCGGGCCTCTCACTGTTGTGGCCTCTCCCGTTGCGCAGCACAGGTCCCGTACGCGCAGGCTCAGCGGCCATGGCTCACGGGCCCAGCCGCTCCGCGGCATGTGGGATCCTCCCAGACCGGGGCACGAACCCGTGTCCCCTGCATCGGCAGGCGGACTCTCAACCACTGCGCCACCAGGGAAGCCCGGGAGTTTTGTTTTTAAGAAAGTTGCAAGTTCCTTCATATCGGGTCCTAGAGGTTGAAGCTTGGAATCTAGAAGGTAATTTAATGATAACCTAAATGGCTTTGTTCAGATTAGGAAGCAAACCCAGCCATACTGGGGGAGGGGCAACCACCTTGCTATTCCCTGCTCGCAGGGAAGCGGGAGCAGCCCGGTGCTGGCTCCTCCAGCACTGCTTTCACTTTGCATCACCCCCGACCTGACCCCAGCAGGGAGGCGGTGTGGCACTAGGTCGTCCCTGTGCCCTGGGGGGTCCTGTGCTCTCGTTCCAGGACCTGCCCCAAGGATGTCATTTTCATTCATTTTCCCAGACAGTTAACTAATTTATTGGAGAGTAGAAAAATCCCTTCCTTTAGCATATGAATCCTTCCTTGCTCTAGGTGTTTAGCAGCTCATGTGTTTAGCAGCTATTACTGAATTTACCGAGGTTTTTTTTAAACATCTTTATTGGAGTATAATTGCTTTACAATGGTGTGTTAGTTTCTGCTGTATAACAAAGTGAATCAGCTATACATATACATACATCCCCATATCTCCTCCCTCTTGCGTCTCCCTCCCACCCTCCCTATCCCACCCCTCTAGGTGGTCACAAAGCACCGAGCTGATCTCCCTGTGCTGTGCGGCTGCTTCCCACTAGCTATCTATTTTACGTTTGGTAGTGTATATATATCCATGCCACTCTCTCACTTTGTCACAGCTTACCCTTCCCCTTCCCCATGTCCTCAAGTCCGTGCTCTAGTAGGTCTATGTCTTTATTCCCGTCTACCACACGACCCAGCAATCCCACTACTGGGCTTATACCCTGAGAAAACCATAATTCAAAAAGAGTCATGTACCAAAATGTTCATTGCAGCTCTATTTACAATAGCCAGGACATGGAAGCAACCTAAGTGTCCATCAACAGATGAATGGATAAAGAAGATGTGGCACATATACACAATGGAATATTACTCAGCCATAAAAAGAAATGAAATTGAGTTATTTGTAGTGAGGTGGATGGACCTAGAGTCTGTCATACAGAGTGAAGTAAGTCAGAAAGAGAAAAACAAATACCGTATGCTAACACATATATATGGAATCTAAGGAAAAAAAAAAAAGGACATGAAGAACCTAGGGGTAAGGCGGGAATATTTACCAAGTTTTTGAGGAGGGGGAAGAGGGCTTTGCAGCCTCAAATAAAGACTGGCCGGACCCGGGAGAGCCGGCCTGGGTGCCCTCCGGCCTCCCCATAGATGGAGCAGAGTTAAATCGGGAAACAGCCCTCCTGGCCGGGGTGCCTTATCAGGTCTACAAAGAAGGGCCAGCTGCTAGCCAGCTGGTCAGCCAGGAGGAAGACCAGGGAATGGAGAAGTGAGACCGTTTCAGCATCGTAGCTAAGTGCACAGCCTCCCTGACCCTGGCCGGAAAACCGCAAATGGAAAAAAAAAAAAAACTGCTCAGAGAAACCTTTGAGAGCTTGCAGTAAGTGCACTGTATCAGCACCACGTCTGGGTTCCCTCGCCCGAATTCAAACAAACAAACAAAAACACTTTTCCTTTTCATTGCACAGCCCCTCTCCCGGGCTGGTCCAACGTTCTGTATCTCGCAAAGGGCTGAGCTGAAAAAATCAAGAGTTGCAGATCTTCTTGGTTTCCAAAGAGGGTGAGTTTGGTGAATGCAGCCTAGCCAAGCAGGGGACTGGGACCCCTCAGTCCATCAGCCTGGGCCCTGGAGCCGGACTGCTGCTCTGGTTCTGTGGGACCCAAGATGCGTGCTGGCTCTGAGCACCATGTTCTCGTCTGCATGAGCAGCCAATAGTGGCATTTCTCTCCCAGTCGTCATGAAGAGCAAATGAGATTAGGTCCAAGAAAATCACTTGGTAAAGCCTTCAAGCACTAGTTCAATCTTTGCTTAATTATTAACTAAAAGAATCACTCACATAGAAATGTCATATCTCCCCTGTACTAACTTTACCCCTCTATTTTCTCACTTCTTCTTTTTTCATAGAATCAAGTTACACATTTTGTTATTAGGTTAAGTCAATAAACATCTGGTGAGTTCTACAAGGACACTGAACTAAATAGGTTTGGGCTGAAGTGCCCTCAAGAACCATCTAGATGGGGAAAAAAAACAAAAAACATAAACACAAGCTTTTCAATGGTACTCATGTCAAATTACAAAAGAACTTGGAGGAGATCTCTCTCTCTAGTGCATGATTAATTACTGTGTTAGTTTGCTAAGGCTGTCATAAAGTACCACAGACTAGGGGCCTTAAACAGCAGAAATTCATTTTCTCACCTTTCCGGAGGCTGAAGGTCCAAGATCAAGGTGTTGGCCGTTTCTCCTGAGACCTCTCTCCTTGGCGAGTAGGTGGCTGTTTTCTCTCTGTGTCCTCACATGGTCTTTCCTCCATGTGTGTCTGTGTCCTAATCTCTTCTCATAAAGACACTAGTCCCTTTGGATTCAGACCCACTCTCATAATCTCATTTTACCGTAATCACCTCTTTAAGGACCCTGTCTCCAAATATAGTCATATTCTGAGGTTCTGAGAACTAGGGCTTCAACATATGAATTTTGGGGAACACAATTCAGCCCATAACGATGACCAAATAAAAGGCATACAATTACTAAATAAACAGCAAAGACTAGGGGTTCAAACGCTGTAGGGGATGAGCCACAAAGGGACTTCTTACAAAATCTCAGACAGATCCCAACATGCAGATCTTTCTTTGGTTCTTTTGATGATGAGCTGCCTGAAGATGTGTGTTATTTAAATCATTTATTATCTTCCAGTTAAATAAGTTCAGTAATTCCTCGTTTATTTTTCTGTCTACAGGATATTGTATCAAACATTCAAATCAAATTCAAAAGTTCAAATAATCATTTGAATAAATGACTACCTGTGAAAAACAGTAAATAAGTTTATTGCAATTTAATTATTTTTATCTCTCCCCTCTCTCCCTTCCTTATTCCTTTGGAATGGGGAGGATCCAGCCTGTGGAGACTTTTGAAAGTCAGGAGGCCAAGGTAACACGGAGGTGGATGGTCAATGCTGAGCCCAGGGGCAGGAGACATGGACAGAGACTTGGGGACATGAAGTCTCTTTATAGAAGGGATGGCCCTTAAACTGGGGCCCTGTGTGGATCAGTAGATCAATAGTTCCAGGTCTACCTGGCTGTTGTAACAGCCCTTCTCCACTGAGCTTCACATAGCGTGTCTACACTACTTCTACAGAGTTTTTTGTAGTATTTCTCTAAGTGTATGTACCACAGTTGGTTTAACGATTCACTGTTTTTGGATATCTAGGCCATTTTTCAGTTGTTACTCAAAAGAGCTCTGCCGTGAATGTTTACACCGTGAGTTGTATTTTGCCTTTAAATTCTTTCTCTCCTGAAGCCTGGCTTTTTTTAGTGTTACACGATCCGGACCTGAGATGGCATTGCTGCTTGCTTCTGGTGTTTAGTCTTCAGAGCTGGATGGTTCGTAACAGTCTCTCTTTCTCTCCCAAGTCACACACACCAATGACTCGTTTCCTCCTAGGGGGATGCAAGGCAGAAGGAAGGAGCGATAAAGCTAACGCGTCGCTGGAACCTGGAGCAGTTCAGGAAGCATCCAGAGACTTGTGAAGAAAAGCCTTTGAGAGTCCAGGCAGGATTTAATCTTGTCACCGTGATCTCACCTGCTTTGCCACCAAAGTAAAACAGAGAATTGTGAGGAATTATTTCAACAACTCCTGCTACAATCTTGAATAATTTAGCTGGAGGCTTTAATTCCATTTTTCTAGTATCAATTTCAGCTTAGGGCTTATCCTAGAACAATTGTTTCTTCCCTTTTTGAATAAATATTTCAGAGACAGTTATGGGTTAGGGAGTGCCCATGAGGCACTTGGTTTACAGAAGAAAGATTATTTTTGTCATGGTTTTTCCCCTTTGTTTGTGTCAGTTCCTAAATATTTAAATTCCGACTTATGGCACCGCTGGAAGATCAGAATTTGTCATATCAAAATGAAAGGATCTCTTGTTTTGTTTATTCATTTATGTTTGCTAAACTGAATGGAAGGGGAACCTCCCACTAAGAGTGAAGCTCTACCTCCCAGCCCCAAAGCGGCCAGAGGAAGTGTGTCAATGCACCGTGTTCTAATAGAACTTTATTTATAGACACAAGAACTTGAATTTCATTTTCATGTGTTATAAAATAAAATGCTTTTCTTCTTTTTAAAAACTATATTAAAATGTAATTTATAAACGTAAAAACCATTCTCATCTGACAGGCCTTCCAGAAAAGATGTTGAGCCCTATTTGGGCTTGTGGACCATAGTTTGCTGGCCTCCAACCCAGAATAACTGAGAAATTTCCAACAGTCACCACGCCCTTTGGTTAGTCATGGGGAATTGAAGGCCAGTTGGTGCCAGGTAAGTAAGATAAGGTATAGGGCCAGGGAGTGGAGCTTTCTCACTTTAAATATTTCTCGAGACTGGTCTGGGCATCTGGAGATTTTCTGGATCAGCCACTCCCCAGCCCCACACCGAGTCCCTCCTACCCACCTCCCTGACCCCCGACCCCACTGCACTGGCTGCTTGCTGCAGGATGGCTTTCACCAAGGGCCACAACATGTTTTGAATGAAAAAACACCTGCTTACGATGCAAACCAGACTCAAAGGCAGAAAGCATAGCAAATGAAATCTTTCCATCCAAGCAAGCTTTTCCGGTAGTGAAACTAAAAAAGCAGCAGCACGTACCGACGAATCTGTTTTCACCCTTGTACTTGAGGGCACGACGTGGTGAGCACACCTGGGAACCCCTCCACTGCGAGATGCTTGCTGCACAGGAGAAACCGGCAGACAGGTAGCTGTCCCGTGGATGTCTCACCAGTGCCCCCAGAAGTGCCTTTAATGTCGAAACTTAGGATTGTAAATCCTTTTCTAAAGAGTTGTTCAGGAAGGAGCAGCAACCATAGCCTGAATTTTCTTAGCACTTTCATAGCACTACAGCATCCTCATACTAGTTCTCATGTGTGGAGGCGACGCAGTGTCTGGAACAGTGCCAGGTGCTCTCAGCCCTGTAACAACCCTCAGATGTGCTCACATCCATTTTACAGTCAAAGCAAAGGAGGTTCAGCAAGACACTGGGCTATAAACACAGGTGTGAGTGACCTTATCTAAGACCTTATATATTAACCACTATACTCCACTGTCTCTTAATTTATCCTCCCGATTATTTTGTGAAGCCAGAATTGTTATTTCTATTTTAATGAGCACAGAGTCAGAGACACTGAATGATTTGCCCAAACCTCATTAAGTTACCATCTTATGACCTCAAGCCCAATATCAACACTTCTATGTGGTTAAAGCAAAGTGATCGGGAAGGTGAGGATTTTAGGTTTAAAAACGAGAAGACAAAAACTCTAATATTCACGCCTCTAAATTTACTCATTTGCAAAATAAAAAAAAACAAACCCCACAAAATTCTTAAGAAGGCAGTTTTAAAGCCTAAAATAAAAGGCTTCTCATTAACACCCTGACAACCACCTTTTTTTAAAAAGTTGATTAACTGAAATCTAACATTGTATTAGTTTTAGGTGTACAACATGATGGTCTGCTACATGTATATATTGTGAAATGATTACTGCGCTAAGTTCCATCACCTCACAGAGATACAAACTTTTTTTCCTTGTGATGAGAACTTTTAAGATCTTCTCTCTTAGCAACTTTCAAACATGCAATACAGGATTATTACTGTAGTCACCATGCTGTACATTATATCCCCAGGACTTATTTATCTCATAATTGGAAGGTTGTACCTTTTCACCATCTTCACCCATTTCACCTACCTTCACTAATTTTTTTAATTGGATTGTTTTTGTTTTCTATTGAGTTGTATGCGTTCTTTAAATATATGGATATTAACTCCTTATCAGATATATTATTTGCAAATATTTTCTCCCATTCTATAGATTTTCTTTTCATTTTGTTGGTGATTTCCTTTGCTGTACAGAAGCTTATTAGTTTGATATAGTCCCACTTGTTTATTTTTGCTTTTGGTGTCAAATCCAAAGAAATCATTGCTAAGGTCAATATCAAGGAGCTTACCCTGTGTTTTCTCCTAAGAGTTTTATGGTTTCAGGTCTTATGTTTAAGTCTTTAATCCACTTTAGGTAACTTTTGTGTATGCTGTAAGATAGTGGTCCAGTTTTATTCAATGCACATGTGCAAAAATGTGGTTGCCCAGTTTTCCCAACACCATTTATTGAAGAGACTGTCCTTTTCACACTGTATATTCTTGACTCCTTTGTCATAAATTAGTTGACTATATATGTGTGGTTTTATTCCTGGGTTCTTATTCTGTTCCATTGATCTGTGTGTCTGTGTTTATGCCAGTACCATACTGTTTTAATTACTGTAGCTCTGTAAACTGTTTGAAATCAGGAAGTGTGATACCTCCAGCTTTGTTTTTCTTTCTCAAGAAAGAAATCCCTTTGTTTACTTGGGGTCTTTTGTGGTTCCATACAAATTTTAGGATTGCTTGTTCTATTTCTGTGAAAAATGGCACTGGAATTTTGTTAGGGACTGCACTGAATCTTTAGATTGCTTTGGGTAGTATGGACATTTTAACAATGCCATTTCTTCCAATCATTAGCACAGAATATCTTTCCATTTATTTGTTTCTTCTTCAATTTCTTTTATCCATGTTTTATAGTTTTCAGTATACAGGTTTTTCACCTCCTTGGTTAAAGTTATTTCTAGGCATTTCATTCTTTTTGATGCAATTGTGAATGGGGTTGTTTCCTTGATTTCTCTTTCTGATAGGTGTTATTCATGTATAGAGATGCAACAGATTTTTGCGTATTGATTTTGTATCCTGTAACTTTACTGAATTCACTTATTAGTTCTAACACTTTTCTTGGTGGAGTCTTCAGGGTTTTCTATATATAATACCATGACATCTACAAATAGAGACAGTTTCACTTCTTCCTTCCTGATTTTATTTCTTCTTCTTGCCTAGTTTCTCTGGCTAATACTTCCAGTACTATGTCGAATACAAGTGGAGAGAGTGGGCACCCTTGTCTTGTTCTTGATCTTAGAGGAAAGGCTTTCAGCTTTTCATTGTTGCGTACTACGTTAGCTGTGGTCTTGTCATTTATGGACTTTATTATGTTGAGGTACATTTCTTCTATGCCCAGTTTGTTGACAGTTTTTATTGTGACAACCATCTTTGATTCCTCATTTTTCCTTAAGAATAATGATGACTAATACTAGCTAGTCCTTGCCACATACCAGACGGGGTACCTTACAAACATTAACTCATGTCACCCTGGTGACCACCCTATAAGACAGATGTCATTATTGTCTCTGTTTTTCAGGTGGAGAAACCAAGGCATAGAGAGGGAGGCTCCATTTCTAGGCCCACCTGTATCCTCATTGGTCTAGGGCATAGGGGTCCCCAGTTTGTTGAGTCTTATTTGGGCAGAAGAGTGCAGTAGTTTCTGAGCCAGAACACCTGGGCTAATCCTGGCCACCTCACTTAGTAGCTCTTTGAACTTGGATAAATTCCTTAGTCTTCCAGTACCTCAGTTTCAGCAAGACATGCTCTACCTCACAGAGTTGTTACGCGTGTTGAATGAGTTCATACACACAGAGCATTTAGAGCCGTCTACTGAGCCCGATAACCCTGCCTTACCTGTTCCTCAAATGGAAGCCACGGGGAAGGCTCTTGCCCAATTATCCCTCTCCCTCCCTCTGCCCCCCTCATTAACCCTGGTGTTTCCCATGTGGACCTGCACGCTGTGCCCCCTCCTCTTGGGAACTGTGAGTAACAAACTATGTTTCCTTTTTTATTATTTTATTTTATTTATTTATTTTTGGCTGCGTTGGGTCTTCGTTGCTGTGCACAGGTTTCCTCTAGTTGCGGAGAGCGGGGGCTACTCTTCATTGTGGTGCCCGGGCTTCTCGTTGCGGTGGCTTCCCTTGTTGCGGAGCACGGGCTCTAGAGCACAGGCTCAGTAGTTGTGGTGCACGGGCTTAGTTGCTCCGCGGCATGTGGGATCTTCCTGGACCAGGACTCGAACCCATGTCCCTTGCATTGGCACGTGGATTCTTAACCACTGCACCACCAGGGAAGCCCACAAACTATGTTTTCAATGGCATGGTTTTTCATCTCCTGATCTGTTAGTCTTTCCATACCTAAATAAGAATAAAACCGCTATTAAACCACAATCACCCCCCAATACTTCATGTATAATTCCTATAGAACCACAAACCACTGTTAAAATTTGGAAATTAACGTTAATGCATTACTACCACCTCATCTTCAGGCCCTATTTGAGTTTTGCCACTTGTCCCAATAATGTCCTTTAGGGCAAAAGGACCCAGACCAGAATCACGTGTCGCATGTACTTATCATGTCTCTTTAGTATCATTTAGACCAGAGCAGTTCCTTGGTCTTTCTTTAACTTTCATGACCTTGACCCTTCTGTAGATTACAGGCCAGTTATTTGTAGAAAGTCTCTCAATTTGGACCTTTCTGCTCTTCCATCTCATGATTGTGCTCAGGTTCTGCGTTTCGGTGGAATGTCACAGAAGCAATGCTGTGTCTTTCTCAGTGTATTCTAGCAGGTCATGATGATGTCAATTCACCTCGTTACTCTGGTCACTTGATGAAATTGGTGTCTGCCAGGCTTTCCTACCGAACAGTTACTCTGTATCGCTTTATAATTAATAAGTATTTTGTGGGGAGAACTTTGAAACTATGTAAATACCGTGTTCCTCATCAAAATCCAATGTACATGCCAGCATAAACTCATCCTTTCTATTTTATTCAATAGGTTAGAATCTGTTACCTAAAATTCATTGTAATTTGTTACACTCACTATTTATTTTACACTCAAACTGACCCAGATTTGCAAGTGGCTGCAGTGTCATTTTGACGTTTCCACCATTTTTTGAGTACTTGCCTGCTTTCTGTCTCAACAAGATGTTCCAGCATCATCTTGTACTTTCCTTGCCCCAGCCTGAAACTGGCCATTTCTCCAAGGAGTCCTGTATCTTCTTAGAGGAGAATGGTATTTAGAAGTCAAGATCTAGGCACTGGGTGTGTTCATTTTTATGGGGATGTTGCTGCCCCCAGGCCCCCTTGGTGAGCAGAACGAGAGAATATTAGGATGTACTCCCACACATGCATGCACTTGCACGCACGCACGCACACACACACACACACACACACACACTACAGACACACATGCATACACATTACGTTTATATTTATTTCTCTGTCCATATCTCCCTAACATGTGATTCTATCTTTGGAGCAGGAAGCAATGGGGGGTTGCTGACACTAGGTTTGGTATCCTGAGGATTTGGTTCTTTCCCGGCTTTTGTTTGTTTATTGGTTGGTTGGTGTATGAGTCTGCCAGCGCTACCATAACAAAATACTCCAGACTGGGTGGCTTAAACAACAAAATTTATTTTCTCACAATTGTGGAGGCCACAAGTCAGAGAGCATGGTGTCCAGTGGGTTGGTTTCTCCTAAGCCCTCTTTCCTTTGCCTGTGTCCTCACATGGTCTTCCCTTGGTCTGTGTGTTATGTTCTAGACTCCTCTTCTTATAAGGACACCAGTCCTATCTGATTGGGCCCACCTGTATAAGCTCATTTTAATTTAAATATCTCTTGAAAGGCCCTGTCTTCAAATACAGTCACATTCTGAGGTACTAAGGGTTAGGGCTTCAATATATGATTGCAGGAAGGGGGGCAGAATACAATTTAGCCCGTAACAATTAATTTATCAGAAAAATCAGTATGCAGTTTGGCAGAGGTCTATATGTTCTAAATCAAGAGAAGTCAAGCTTTAACAGGACAAACAGTAATCAAGATTTTAAGAAACAAACAAGATCATAATTCCTCCTCTTTGGTGGCGAAGACATTCCCAGGCTTCGGGGGCTTTGTTCTCCATATTGTCTGTAACATAGTTATATTCAATTTATAATTTTAATTTTACTTTTAATGTCCTGAAAAATGCCCTTTTAGAATTTGTTCATTATTTAGAATTCATTATTTAAGACTGACCCTCAAGCTAAGCAAAAACAATGTAAGAAATTTCTGTTTTTCAAATATTTCATTCTTTGTTTCACAGTATTATCAGTTCTATGTTTAAGCAGAAGTTTCACTGTTTTTCTTAACAACTAAATTGGATCAAAATAGAAACAAATTTCTCCTTCATTTATTTACACCTCACTGTTTTACAAATTTGGCACTCATTGGACCAAAACTTGCCACCAACCTCAAAATCAACCAGAAAGTTATTTTTAGGAAAAAAAAAAGTGATTTCATCTTATGAAGAATTGAAAACTTAGTTTTATGGTTAACCAAAGATTGTGGTCCTTTTCTTCTTCGTCTCTCTTTTCTCCTTCATGTGCCACAATCTTCGAAAAAGACCAGAGAATATTCCCTCGCACTTTGGTTTCAGGGTTCTAACAAGGCAGCTTTTGGGTAGAGAATGTTCTCCAAGGTAGCTGAGCAGGCATTTACACTGGAAAACACCTGTGTGTTATTTGGTCTTCATTGAACAAGCCGGGGGAGGGTGGCCCCGTCTGCTGAGCTGGGCTCTGTCTCCTTCCAGCTGGACTCTTTGGGGCAAGACTGCTGATCCAGCTGAGATTCTGTTTCCTCTGCTGTAAAATGGGGACCGTTGCCAGTATCGGGGCTCCCAACACATGGTAGATGTTCAGTAATAACTTAGTGTTGAATAAATGTAAAATTAAAAGGAGATAATTGTGCAAATACTTTAGCACACTACCGGAGGGATACAAAAACTTTTGCAAAAGTATTTAGTAGCTCAGGAGAAGAGTCAAGAAAAAGGCAGTAGGAAAAGAGAAATCGGTGGCAAGTTTTCTTCTTCCTATTTATAGATGGATAGGGAGAAGTTTTGATTGATTGGTGTAAGAGCCTGAGTTAAAAATGAGAGGAACTGCAACCCATCACCTGTGGACGGACCAGCCCACATCTTTATATCGATACATCAGTGTAGCAGATTGCACAAGCTGTTGTCCTTTCCTTGCACTGCATCTTGCGCCCTGGACTGGCAGGCAATCTTCAAACCCAGCTCTTCCTCCGGGAGACGCATTTGCAAGTCCCCCTAAATGTCGCGGGAATCACCCCTCCCTGCCTTGGCAGTAAGAAGCAGTCTGGGGGGTGGGGACGCCGTCCCGCACGGACAGAAGCGCCCTGTGTCCACTCCCAGGGCGGCTCCCGGCCCCTCCGCCGTCGGAGCTGCGCTGGAAGGTTCACTGCACGCAGCCTGGAGATGCTCAGACTTCCACGCTGCATTAGACGCCGTGGAAAGAGTTTGAAATGTTGAAAACACAATAGTTGCTCTTTGTCTACCAAATCCAAACGTTCCTTGCATTTCCAGGAGTTTCCTCGTTTCTCTTCTCCTTTAATAACATCTGCTGAGAATTTCCCAGGAGCCACGCCATGCCGAGTCCTTTACGAGCTGCGTCTCCTTGAATCCGAGTCCTATGAAGTCTTGTTCTTTCCGTTTAAAAACTCAGCACCCGAGGTCCAGTGAGGTCAGGAACGTTCCCAAGCTTGGATTCTGGCTGAGGGATAGCCCAGCCCCCGATCCCCAAGATGTGACCCCTCAGATGCTGAGGATCAGTGTCACCCTTCGTTCACCCCACACGACACGCCTCTCACCCTCCGATGCCAACCCCTCAGTCGCAAGAAGCAGCAGTTCCCTAGAGCAGGTCCAGTGTCACCGCCAAACCCCTGCTAACTGGACAGCGACTCCCCCAATGCAACTCCCGGAGTTGGAGCTGCACCCTCTGGCCTCAACACACCTGTCCTTTATTTTCTAGACTTCCAGCAACCCCTCCCCATGGCTGACCCATTTTTCAAAACTTCTTCCCCAGACATCACACTCCCTACACACACACACACACACACACACACACACACCTGCACTTACAGACATGTGTCTGCATGTACACAAATCTATACACATGCATATAATACACCACACGCATCCCTGCATACCCACGCTCCTGCATAAATGCACACAGATGTGCTTACACACAACACACTCCTGCACACACATCCTTATTCACAAACCCCTGAGCACACACACACATACCCCCATAAATGTCTTTACATATGCTCCCACCTTGCACACACACACATCTGTGTACATACACACCCCTATGCACACACACACACCCCTACACATGTACAAATACCATCTACACATGGCCCTAAATACATCCCCTACACGCACACACACACACCTGCATCGCATACACAGCCTACACACACATGCACACATGTCTGAACATGGATGAAAAGTGGACAAAACGAGGGCATTTTATCATTTACAATTCCAATGAGGGGACTGAGGGAAATTTTCTTTCTTTGTTAATTTTTAAATTTTATTTTATTGACATATAGTTGATTTACAAAGTTGTGTTAATTTCTGCTGTACAGCAAAGTGACTCAATTACACACACATATACATTCTTTTTTGTATTATTTTCCATTATGGTTTATCCCAGGATATTGAACACATAGTGAATATAGTTCCCTGTAGGACCTGCTTAACTTTTTTTTTTTTTATATCTTTATTGGAGTATAATTGCTTTACAATGGTGTGTTAGTTTCTGCTTTACAACAAAGTGAATCAGTTATACATATACATATGTTTCCATATCTCTTCCCTCTTGCGTCTCCCTCCCTCCCACCCTCCCTATCCCACCCCTCCAGCCGGTCACAAAGCACCGAACTTTTTTTAAAGAATATGATTTGGCAATAAATGTATACCGAGGAGAAAGTTCTGTTGAGGTAACATAATCAAGAAGTCTTTGGGAGATGCTGCTTTGGGAAAGATCCTTACTCGCTGAAGGTGATAATAAATAAAAAATCCATCTTCTCCTTACTTGCTGAAGGTAATACTAATCCTTCCTCCTCCTGACCTTTGGCTTGGTTGTGTCTTTTGGCTCGACACCCAACAAGAGGCGAGTGCAGTTTTTCGGGTAACACTTTTCATTGTATTTCTCCTTCTAATATTCTCTATAATTGATTTAGTTTTTTTACTGCTCATCTCCCACCCTCCACTCCATTGCAATACCAGTCCCAGAATGCAAAGCTTTTTATTGATCTCGTTCACCACTGTATTCCCAGTGCCTAATACAATGCCTAGCCCATAGCTGCCACTTGACAAATATTGGTTGAATACATGAATAAAAGCTTTTCTTCCTGGAAAGAAAGAATTCTAAAACATTTCTTACTAAGAAGATTTTGTGCAGGGGAGACATTTTAGGTAACTTACATAAGACGGTGTAAATAACTGCAAATGAAAAAGAGGAAGAAAAAGACACCTATATGTGTCTTCATTTTGTTTTTCTTTTTAAAGGATTGTGGAATTAAAAGCATGTAATTTGTTTTGCTTCATCACAATGAGTGTTGCCATCCCTTTTTATGTGAAGCTGTTATTATTACTATTAGATTACTGGTGAGTTTTTGCAATACATCACTTTTTGTTGTTAATTTTTTTTTCATTTTTCTTTTTGCAATACATCGCTTTTGTATGGTTCAAGGGCTAATGAAGATTTTTTCAGTTGAGCAAGTGCTATCCTAGCTTTGCAGAACGGTGGTAAAACATAGAGATTCAATCAAGAGATATCTTCTTCATGGCATTTATTATCAAGAACTTGAGAAGAGGGAAGTACCAAAGCTTTCAAGAATTCAGAGAGAAGAGACCAGACTTGATGCTGCCTGTCCGTTCTGGGTTATCATCATCTCTGTGTCTAAGGTTCTTTCAATTCAAAAAGAATTATAGCAGATACCTTTACATGAGGACACACATTGCTTGTTATCCTTGAATCTATGTGTTTCACTTTTATGAGGAGTAAAGTACCACACACAATAAAAGCATTTCCGATGTGTCAAGTTTTATAGTGACTCATGCGTCTGTCTAACCAGATAAATGTAACAGGACATCCTGTAGTCGCTGTGCAGTTTTTCCAATGCTTCTAATTTTTTCTTCTCTCCCTCTCTCTCCCTCTCTCCCCGCTCTGCATGACATGTAAAAGCACCATATATATTTTTTAAACATCTTTATTGGAGTATAACTGCTTTACAATGGTGTGTTAGTTTCTGCTGTATCACAAAGTGAATCAGCTATACGTATACGTATATCCCCATATCCCCTCCCTCTTGCATCTCCCTCCCACTTTCCTTATCCTACCCCACTAGATGGTCACAAAGCACCGAGCTGATCTCCCTGTGCGATGCAGCGGCTTCCCACTAGCTATCTATTTGATATTTGGTAGTGTATATATGTCAAAGCAACCACATTTTAATCCAATACCCAAATATCTTAAAATTGTAGTTGCAATTGCATGCAAAAAGACAGAAAATGTTAAAGATACTATTGGATGAGTACTGTACCTGATAGCATCCCTGCAACATGCATTTTCATTTGAAAGCACAAATTTCCTTTCTATTGATTTTCATTCCATCATTCTCTCCTCTCCCATCACTCCCACTCTTGTCATGTGCTTGGTTTGGGCTGTTATTTTTTGCTTTTACTGGGAATTAAGGAATGTCTCTGAAAGACTACAGGATGTATAATTTTGTTTCGGTGACATGCTACTTTATACAGAGTTCCCATACCTACTTTGAAATGATTTTGTATTTCTTCCAGTGGAAAGGAGAGACAATCACCAGATCAAGTAGACAGCAGCAGAGCAGGCCACGAGTTAAAATGGTTGGGGATTCGTAAGAATAGAACAAAAGTCAGCTCATATGTATAAAAAGGTTGAACAGTTAAGAAATTAGTCAATTATTATTTAGGTTTTACTTAAAGAATAAAATTTTTTCTTTCTTCAGCTAATAATGATAACAATGACCCTTAGTAAACATAAACAAATTAAGTTGTGTTTGGTTTTCACAAATGTCCTTAAATTTCTTAAGCATTGTGTTTCACCAAGAAATTTAGTCCAACTCAAGTTATAACAGAACACAAGTTACAACCCAAAGGGTAAACATGTAATAAGTTGAACTTGATCAAATGTTTAATTCTAGGTATTAATATATTTACACAAAGGTAATGTATGGCCTTGATAATTATTCTTCCCTGCCATTTACTGGCTGTGTGATATTGGGCAAGTTACTTAGCCTCTCTGAGCCTTGCTTTCCTCATCTGCAACCTAGGGATTAACAATACCAACAACAAGTCACTGTTGTGAGAAGTAAATAAAACAACTTAACGGCACTTGTTCTGCCTAGCACGGAAGGAAAATTAAGCAAATGTGAGGTGGTAGAGGGACCACAAGCACAGAACTTGAAAAGCCTGGGTTCCATCCTGGAAACATCGATTTACTAGTCTAGTATCAAACAAGGGTTTTCTCTTTTCTTCCCCTCCATATCCTTGCGGTGAAATGAAACAAAAACCAGCCTGTGAAGCCCCTTGGACCCTCCGGGTCATTGCCAGCAGCTACTAGATCCCCTTTCCTGATCTTTCCTGGCTCTCTGATCCTGTACTATGACATTAAAGTGAAAAAATAGCAGCAAAATGACTGATTTTTATTGGGAAGAGAAAATAAGTAGAGATATTACCATATAATAGATCAGTGGTCTCCAACCTTTTTGGCAGCAGGGACCGGTTTCATGGAAGACAATTTTTCCACGGACCGGGGTGGGGGGCGGGGGTGGTGCAGGCAGTGATGCAAGTGATGGGGGTGGCAGATGAAGCTTCACTCTCTTGCCTGCCGCTCACCTCCTGCTGTGCGGCCCAGCTCCTAACAGGCCATGGACGGGTACTGGTCTGCAGCCCAGGGGTTGGGGACCCCTGTAATAGGTGACTTCAACCTATAAGAATGGCAGTGTTTCACAGGCTAGACCATAGTTTTATACATATGAAGCGTATGTTAAAAATAGGTGACGTCTAAGAGGTTTTGTGAGGACCGTCACATATAGAAAGGGGTTGACAGCACTATAGCTGTCATTTCCATTTTATCATTAATCATACAGACAGTTTATTAACCAACTCAACATCATGTATGTTGGCTGGGCCACTGTTTCTTTTCTTTTTCTTTTTTTTTTTGATTTGAAATATATTATATTTTTTAAATTGTTTTTATACAGTAGGTTCTTATTAGTTATCTACTTTATACATATTAGTGTATATATGTCAATCCTAATCGCCCAATTCATCCCACCATCACCACCCACACCACTTTCACCCCCGCTTTCCCCCCTTGGTGTCCATACGTTTGTCCTCAACATCTATGTCGCTATTTCTGTCTTTGGGCCACTGTTTCTTGATCAGAGCAATGCAAGGTTTGCAAGATGGATAAATTGATGGAAAAGCTGGAAACAATCCAGTTTCAGAAAGTTCATCACATCTTTGAATTCCCCTACTTCTTGACAGAGGGGCTCTGTCACGACCATCTTGGACTTAAAAACCTGCTGTTTGTCAAATCCAGCTGAATCCTCCAGTTGCTCCCCACAGAGACTTCTGGGGGCGGGGGTGGCATTTCTTATTCCTGTTTCCAGGCTTATGTCACATGTATGTCATAATACGGCCGTACATACACTTGTACATATATATGTACAATTATGGCCTCTTTAACTTCACTTCATGATCTGTCCTAAAATTGGAATTTTTTCTCGATCTGTCTGTAGCCTAATGTGTTTGATTAATATAGCTTAATTAGTTCTCAATCATTTCCTGAGCTTTTTTTTTTTTTTTTTGAGCGCTTTTCTCTTAGGGTTGAAACCCAGATGCTGCCAAATAAGTAAAAATGGACGATGACCTCTCGTGACCATTGTCACTCTTCCAGAATTTGCCTTATCCAGCCGTGTACATCAGCTGTAGTCTAAACCTTCAGGTTCAGATCACAGAAGGTCCGTAGTAAAGGGACTTCAGAAGATTTAGTGTTGGTTTTCTAGTCATCGTAAAGTTTTCTTTCTTCCTGTTTAACAGAAGCATTTAGTTGGACGGGTTTATAAACGTTCATGATAGTTGGTGAGGTTTAACTTTCTTAATACTAACGATCTTCTTACCATTTCTTTTGTATATACACGCCCCTCAAATGATCTTCCTTATCGAAACAAAAAGATGCTTCTGATTGGCCTAAACAAAAAATACTGCTTCATACTGTTCAATTAATTGCTCCAGGTCACAATGAATTCTTTTCTTGGGTAAAATGCCCTGAACTGGCAATGAAAGTCCTCACAGGAAGTCACTGTCAGAAGCATAGACTCTGAAACCTGGAAGTTACTATAGATGCCATGCAGACCAACACCTAAGTTTAAAAATGAGGAAACCCAGGTTTCATAGCTCATAAATGGTGGAGCTGGGGCCAAAACTGAGATCTTATCATTTCTGGGTAACATTCTTTATATCGAAGAAAGGTTATCTTTTACTGCCAGCTGACAACGTAGGCTTTTTTGATGGATAAAAGCATAACATTTTTCTGTCTATAAAATCGATTTTTTAAAATTGATACAGCCACTATGGAGAACAGTATGGAGGGTCCTTAAAAAACTAAAAATAGAACTACCATATGACCCAGCAATCCCACTACTGGGCATATACCCTGAGAAAACCATAATTCAAAAAGAGTCATGTACCAAAATGTTCACTGCAGCACTATTTACAATAACCAGGACATGGAAGCAGCCTAAATGCCCATCGACAGACGAATGGATAAAGAAGATGTGGTACATATATACAATGGAATATCACTCAGCTATAAAAAGGAACGAAATTGGGTCATTTGTAGTGACGTGGATGGATCTAGAGGCTGTCGTGCAGAGTGAAGTAAGTCAGGAAGAGAAAAACAAATATCGTATATTAACGCATATATGTGGAACCTAGAAAAATGGTACAGATGAACAAGTTTGCAGGGCAGAAATTGAGACACAGATATAGAGAACAAACGTATGGACACCAAGGGGGGAAAGCGGTGGGGGGGGTTGGTGGGATGAATTGGGAGATTGGGATTGACATGTATACACTGATGTGTATTAAATGGATTACTAATAAGAACCTGCTGTATAAAAACATAAATAAAATAAAATTCAAAAAAATGTAATCAGGTTGGAAAATTTTTTTTAAATTTTATTGAAGTATAGTTGATTTCTAATGTTGTGTGAATTTCTGCTGTACAGCAAAGTGATTCATACACACACACACACACACACACACACACACACACATATATATATTTCTTTTTCACAGTCTTTTCCATTATGGTTTATCACGGCATATAGAATATAGTTCCCTGTGCTATAAAATTAATTTTTTTTTAATTAATTTTTAATCCACTGAGAAATCCATTCATCTAACAAACATTCACTGAGCGTCTTCACATCCCTGATGCTGTGCTAGTAAAGGTGAGTAGGACACCGTCCTCAACTTAAAGCAGCTCAGGACCCTCCTGGCCCTGCCTGGGGATGTGGCCACACGTCATCTGCATTCGAGGATGAGGTGGGTCTTCATTGAAGGATGGCAGGAGACCAGTAGGATGCAGCCCAGTTCTGGTTCAGAAGCCCTGAGTGGACCCCAGCTCCCCTCTCACCACTCATGTGACCATGAACAAGCCTCTTCATTTCTCTCCGTCACACTTTCCTCATTTGTAGAGTGAGGGTCTCGTTGACTGTAGGACACAGTAAGCAGCACGTGTGGCAAACATAACTGTGAGAATTACAGACATGGTGTATATAAGTGAGCGCCCAGCTCCTGAAACAGACTGCGGACTCAAGAACTAACTACGTTAGTTTACTAGGGCTGCAGTAACAGAGAACCACAAACTGGTGGCTTAAACAACAGAACTTGATTGTATCGTAGCTGTGGAGGCCAGACGTCAAGATCAGGGTCTGGTTGACAGGGCTGGTTCCTTCCAAGGCCATGAGGAAGAACCTGCCTCTCTCCTAGCTTCTGGGGGTTTCCTAGCAACACGAGGTGCTCCTTGGCTGGTAGCTGCATCACTCCAGCCTCTACCTTCATATTTACATGTCTTCTCCCTGAGTGTAGGCATGTCTACCTGTGTCCAGATTTTCCTCTTTTGTAGACAGTCATATGCATTTGGGGTCCACCCTAATGCCCTCTCTTGACTTGATAACCTGCAAAGACCCTGTTTCCATATAGGTCACATTCACAGCCCTGGAGATCAGGATTTCAGCATCTTTGGGTGGAGAGAATCCAACCCATAATGACTGATGCCGGGTCTTCCCCACAAACCAAGGCTGAACATCGCCTCCCTGGGCTCCCACATTGTGGCAGCAGCCTCGCACTTCATTTGGCAAACTCACTGCAGCTCCTGTGCACTGTGCTGGGAGCTTAGAGTAACAACAACCAACAAACACAGAGCAAGAGACATAGCCTGGATCCTCCTTCATTCCACCGTCTGGTGCAGGAGCGCCATGTATCAATAGATAAATAAAAGCATTAGAAAGGGTGGAAAGTGACAAGTGTCAACAAGAGGTAGGAGTCACTTTCTGTAGGATTTCAAGGGAGGAAGAGAAGCGATGAATCTAATGAAGGCTTCCTGGAGGAGGTGGCACTTGAACTGGTCCTTGAAGGATGGGTAAGAGTTTACCATGGGAAGGTGGAACGAAAGGGGATGTGTGAACACAAAAGACATAAAGGTACCTGTCGGTGCGGCCTAAGCCACATAGAAATACCTCCATCCCACGTCCTCAAAGCATTCGTTGGGTTTCTATTCCTCCTTCCACCTCTTCCCCTCCCCCACCCCCAGTGCCCCAGGCCACCACTACTTTATGCAGAGATTAGGAAAACTGGTCACTTCTCTGCCTTCACAGTGCTTGTGTGAGGCACATGCGACTTGCTTTATAGACAAGCAAAGAGTCAAATTAAGTACAGTTTACCCAGTAATCACAGAAGAACCTCTTCAGACCCTGGGGTCAGGTAAATGAGTAATTCAGGTTCCAAATCATACTCATTCTGTCAAAGCTCTCCCACTGGGTGGTGAGGTAAATATCATTTTAAATTCTAACTTTCCTAATGCGACAGTTTTCCTTTTGTAACTGTGAAACCTACCGACAATGAGATCTGAATAATCCCTGAGTAAGAACCAGATAGCTCACGGGACAGTTGCATATTTAGGGTAGCAGTGTTCTCGGAGCTTAACAATAACTAATCAATGTAAACAGGACTTCCAAGGAACAGACACACATAAACTATTTAGATCCGACAAAAAGACACACCCATAAACCCACCCTGGAATGAACCCACCCTTTAGAGGGTGGTTGAGATTTTACTGAGCGATCTGGAGGAATACTCTGCATTTCCTGGACTCTTCTGGAAGGGGGGTTAAGGAAAGGAAGATGATTTCCATGGAGCCGCAGAGCTCTCCCCTAACACCTGAGCTGAGTACAAGAGGCCCCTGGCTCGTCGGTCTGACGTGCTCCGTGGAGACAGGCCAGTGGGGCTCATATTAACACACACCAACCTCTCTTCACACAGAGTTAGAATCCAGAAAGTCCGATGGTGGCCAAAGGTGTACAAGCAAAGGTGGCCATGTGTGTACAAGAAGTGGTAATAAACAAACCGTGTTATCAGGCTGACTCTGCAGAGACCGGGGGGATTCAGTTGATGCCTCCCACCAGGGCAAACAACAGAAGCCGAATTCGTTTGAGGCTGAGATCCTTCAAAGGCAGCGCAGACAGAAACAACATCCAAGACTGTCGTCAAACTGAATACACACCTCTGTGCGCAAAAATGATACAACACTAAGAACCTACTGTGTAGCGCAGGGAGCTCTACTCAATATTCTGTAATACCTATATGGGAATAGAATCTAAAAAGAGTGGATGTATGTATATGTATAACTGACTCACTAACACAACATTGTAGAATCAACTATACTCCAATAAAAATTCATTAAAAAAAAAGAAAAAAAATGATACAACACTGGCCAATGCAGACAGAAAATATCAGAATACAAAAGTCATTAACTTTACACAAACAACCTCATGTGGTGTGTCTTCACCAGATACTATGTTTCTGGAATCGAGGTCATAGCGCCAGGTTGCTTCTGGTCCCCAGGAGGATGTGCAGGCTGACTGAAGGGGTCGGTGGGTGAATGAGGGCTGATGGCCTGAGCCAGACCCTGAAGGGCCCCTGACAGCTCACCAGGAAAGGTCACCATGAAAGGTCACGTGGACAATTCTGTTAGCACAGAGTGACGTAAAGCTCTGGGGAGGAGACCAGGTTTGTTTCATGCTGGGAAAGCAGCGCAGACACCCACGGGCAGCCCTTTCACGCTCACAATTTTAACTACTTTGTGGTCACGCCTATGACAGAGGCCAGGGCAGCAGCCCCATCTCAAGGCCTCAGATGTGACCCCTGCCAGCTCTGAGCAGCGGGGAGGGTCTCCACCGACAGGAGCATAACTCCACGCACTTATCACCTGGGTCCACGAGTTGGGACACACACCGGAGCCCCTGCCTGGAGCTCCCACATGGAGCCTCTGAGACTGGGTACAACTCAAGGTCCCCAAATCAACGTAACCAGGAATACTTCCCCACGGAATAGCTACTTATAGGAGAGCTTAAAAGAAGGTGGTGGCACAGTGGTTGAGAGTCCGCCTGCCGATGCAGGGGACACGGGTTCGTGCCCGGGTCCGGGAAGATCCCACATGCCGCGGAGCGGCTGGGCCCGTGAGCCATGGCCGCTGAGCCTGCGCGTCCGGAGCCTGTGCTCCGCAATGGGAGAGGCCGCAACAGTGAGAGGCCCGCGTACCGCAAAAAAAAAATAAAGAAGGTGGAGTAGAACATGTAACAGGAGAGCTTAGCAGCGCTGCAGCTGAGCTTTGGCTGGTCCACGTCTGGGCCTCGGCCCAGCCCAGCCAGCTGCAGCGGGACTTCTGCTCAGTTCTGACAGTGGAGTTGATGGCCTCTGCTCACCCTTGGAGACGGGCACATCATCCATGCCTCCCTCTGTTCATCGACTTGTTTGTTGCTGTGGCCATTACAGGTGATCATCGGAGCTGCATCTTCCAGAAGGAGTTAAGTTGCGCAGGCAGCTCTCAAGATCAAGGTCTGCACGATGCACCCCTGGACTCCCGGAGCAGGGCAGGTGTCTTTCTGCAGCCCTTTCCCACCCAGCACGTGCCTCAGGCCCCAGCCTTGCTTCCTGGACGGCACTGGCTTA
The DNA here is from genome assembly GCF_005190385.1 of Monodon monoceros. Lineage (NCBI taxonomy): Eukaryota > Metazoa > Chordata > Mammalia > Artiodactyla > Monodontidae > Monodon > Monodon monoceros. The sequence continues at coordinate 71,944,109 of NW_021703770.1, read as the reverse complement.
CTTCCCCCGAAGCCCAACTTCTTTCATGATGTCCTGGGCACCATGTGACCCCTTGCCCTTCATCTCCATCCAAACTGCCAGTCTTATTGCCAATCGACCTTAAGAAAGGTCTCTGAGGGGCTTCCCTGGTGGCGCAGTGGTTGAGAGTCTGCCTGCCGATGCAGGGGACGCGGGTTCGTGCCCCGGTCCGGGAAGATCCCACATGCCGGGGAGCAGCTGGGCCCGTGAGCCATGGCCACTGAGCCTGCGCGTCCGGAGCCTGTGCTCTGCAACGGGAGAGGCCACAACAGTGACAGGTCCATGTACCGCAAAAAAAAAAAAAAAAAAGGAAAGGTCCCTGATTAGACTACATCCTGAAGCTGCTCTGAGAATCAAGTCGTTTATGCCGTTCTGTTTGATCCTTGCCACCTGCTTTTCCAAATTCTTCCTACCTCCTTTGACTGACACATCCAGTTCCAGAAAGTTCATTTTGTTCAAAAGTCATAGGATACAGCATTTGGCAACCATCACAGTGACCATCGACTCAGGCAAGAATTGTCAATGGACGCTTAATGGGGAAAAGTCTGATGAAGACTAGAAACCTTACAGTAGACACAGAGCACAGATATGGTTCAACATGGACAGTCAGAGAATCTGGCTGAAGGCTATCTGGTGATTCTTTGTGTTATGTTTGGAATTTTGCTCTAAGTCTGAAATTATGAAAAGCTAAATGCATGAGTTCCTAGAAACCAGAGGGGCACCCAGAAAACAGGTTTGGCACCTCTAGACATGAGACCAGGGGACAGGGCAGATCCTCCGGTCCTGTGACCAGCTCGATTGGAGGGGCTGGGCATCCTCCCTGAGGGTCAGAAGGTAGGAAGCAGTGGGAGGTGGCCCTGGGGACCCCTCCTCAGAGAGAAAACAAGTGAAGCAATCCTCCCTCTTACCTTCTGGGCGTTCCCTGCTAGACCCTAGGAACCCCCAATCTGACTATAGGAGACAATTTCCTTTTTAAAAAAAAATTTATTTTATTGAAGCATGGTTGATTTACAGTGTTGTGTTAGTTTCTGGTGTACAGCAAAGGGATGCAGTTGTACATACATATACCAGTTTGCATCTGCCTATCCTAAACTCCCAATCCATCCCTCCCCCTCCCCTTGGCAACCACAAGTCTGTTCTCTGTGTCTGTGAGGCTGTTTCTGTTTTGTAGATAAGTTCATTTGTGTCATAGTTTAGATTCCACATATAAGGGATATCATATGATACTTGTCTTTCTCTGTCTGGCTTACTTCACTTAGTACGATACTCTCTAGGTCCATCCGTGTTGTATTTCATTCTTTCTTATGGCCGAGTAGTAGTCCAAGGACAGACCTTCTTATGCATAGCTGACTATCTTGGTCTCATTACCATGTAGAACAATCTTGCATATCACTGAGGAACAAATTAACTTTGTTGTGAATTTCATAAGATTCCGATCCCAGTTATTGGTGATACTACTTTTACTGTTTGTCTCAGTTTTAATAATTTCTTGTTCAGGTAGCTTGGGTCTTCCTTTATAAATGTAAAGGAATGGAGAAGACTCGGCCGCAATTTCTCCGTTTGCTTCTGGGCGCACTGTGCTCTGTCTCGGGTGTTTCAGCCTGAGAAGCCTGAACTTCGCAGGGAGACTTGGCATCTAAGGGTCCGAGCTGGGCTTTGATGTCAGTCAGACAGAATGGGGTTCAATTCCAGCTCCCGCCACCTCAGCAAGGTGAATTTGGAAATGCCCTGCTGTGAGATGAGAAACTGGGGGTGAATGATGTACGTTATTTATCTTATTTAATTTATTTTTTGACCGCATGGCTTGCAGGATCTTATTTCCCCGACCAGGGATCGAACCCATGCCCCCTGAAGTGGAAGCGCGGAGTCCTAACCAATGGACCGCAGGGGAATTCCCTGAATGATGTACTTTAGGTTGAGGTTCTAGTAAAATGTTTAAGGGACATTTACATCATTTTTATGATGTCCCCACTTCAAACAACTGTTTGATTCATCAGTGCCAAATGCGTCAGATGAAAGGCTCTCCAGCGTGTTTTACTAGGAACACTGGTGAGAAGTAGAAATCCATCTGTCTGGCAGATTTGTCCCATATTCTCCCAGGATGTCCGGCTGGGGGTCCTTTCCAGTGGCTCCCCATCTTGACTGCTCACTGGTACAATCTGGGGAGATTTGAAGTCTCTGAAAGTCTCTGATGATTGGGACCCTGAATCCCACCCCCAAGACTTTAGTTTAAAGACCTGGGAAGGGAATTCCCTGGCGGTCCAGTGGTTAGGGCTCTGCGCTTCCGCTGCAGGGGGCACAGGTTCGATCCCCGGTTGGGGAACTAAGATCCCACGTGCCGGGCACGGCAGCCAAAAGTAAATAAATAAATTTTTTAAAATATATAAAAACCCGGGAAGGGCCTGGGCTGGTGATTCTCAGGTGCCACCAGCTTGAGCACCACTGTTCTGCACCATACGCTCAGGCCACGTTTGTGGCCACGTCTGTGGCCGCGTTTGCAAGGGTCAGAGGGAGAGTCTCAGCCTCGCTCTGCCCCTCCCCACAAAACCAACCTGGGGGCTCCTGCAGACGAGCCGTAAGGGTCCCTGAGTTGCACTGAGGAGCCTGAACCCCTGGAGGGAAGCTCCAGAGGGGCACTGGGGACAGTCCACAACGTGGCAGCGGGTGGGCTGCAGGTCAGATGGCGAGGTAGGTGGGCTGACATGAAAGTGTGTGCAGAGATGACCAGTCTCGGCTGTAAGTGCCGTGACCGGGAGCGGGAGGTTGAAGGTCGTGATGCAGGAGAATCTCCGTGAAGTCAGGCCTTTCTTTTTCCTCCCACTGAACAATGGGCTGTTCCTACACACGGTAAGTTCTCATTATTCATGGGGGTCTTGGTCTCGACAGTCGCCACAAATAATGAGTTAGCGAATACTGAGCCACTGTTCCTAGGAGGAATACAGGGTTAAGTGGCTGGGAGCCTCTGGCTGCCACATTTCCATCAGTTGATTGATAGATAACCTTGTTTTATGTGTCTCTGTTTAAAGACACCTTATGTAACATATATTGTCGACTCAGTGACACTGAACTCACAGCCAACAGCACAGGTCATGTCCGAAGGCGGCTCACCTGCTACCTTGTTTCCTCCATGAAAGCACATTACAGCCTTCTTGTGCTCTGGGCACCAGACAGCACTTTAGCACTATGCTCAGGGCTATTTTAAATAGTGAACTCACCAACAAAAGGCACAAAAATGCAAAGAAGTTGCACTAAGCAGATCACATGAGGACTCATGCTTGTATAACAGAGCTAAAAGGAGAGGGCAGAGAAACACCTTGCTGACCTCAGCTGGGAACAGGTGAGTCGGGCGACTCAAAACTCTCTCCGCTGTGCTCATGTCCACCAACGACTCTGAAAGCGCTGCCTGTATACTGACTTTGGGGTTACAAGTGAATGCTAATGAGTAGGTGAGTTTGCAAACATGGGATCTGAAAAAAATGAGGATCGACTATACCTAGCTGACGCCATTTCCACTACTTCTCCTGTGTCTCCCCGCCACCCCCCAGTCACAGCCCTCATCTCCTTCAGAAGCCCACTTGCCCGTTAAGGGGTCTTTGCTGATTTGCAGCTGCCTCTGATCATTCCATTCTGTGATCAGTTTTCAACAGAGAATCTGTCGAGACAACTCTTCCCATCAACTCTTCCCATCAAGCAATGAACGGATCAGTAGTACTAATGATGTATTTCAAAGCACCTAACTGAACTTTTGAGAGTGACAGGAGGAGACAGAGAAATACAAAAAGCAATGCTGGGACTTCCCTGGTGGTCCGGTGGTTAAGACTCCATGCTCCCAATGCAGGGGGCCCGGGTTGAATTCCTGGTCAGAGAACTAGATCCCGAGTGCCTCAACTAAGATCCTGCATGCTGCAACTAAAGGATCCCGCGTGCCACAACTAAGACCTGGTGCAGCCAAATAACGAATGAATGAATGAATGGATAAATAAATAGAAGGGGTGGAGCTTAGGGAGGGGTATTTTAGGGGTAGGGGATTTAAAAAGCAAAAGGGATCATTAAGGGATTAGAAAAAAATCATGTGTGTGAAACTTGAAAATTGTAAAGCACTGCAGAATTTAAAGGAAATTTCATGCAATAGAAAATAAAATTAAAAATACATAAATAAATAATACTTCTGGGGATCTCTTTTGGAGATCCTTACTTTTATTACACAATAAAAGAAGTGGTGGAGCTTGCTGCAAGCCCAGCTCTGCCTGCTGGTCTGTCTATTGCTCCAAGAGCCCTTTCACCATAAACACCGGCAGGACCTTCCAGATGGATTAGCCTACCCCAAACATTCTGTGTCCCATTCTTACTTGCCAGATGCCTTTAGCCAGGACCTCAAGGACTCATTGGTAATAGTAGATATTTTACATTAAGGCCAAGATATTTAAGAGGTCATTCTGAAGAAAAGTCCAGGAAACGGGCCCTCAGGTACTGAAATATTCCATAGGATCCATGACATGATCAACACTTTCCAACAGGCAACCCAATCCCTCCTCTTCAACAGGAAACTAACCAACTACATACCAGTGACCATCACAGGTAGAAACCATCCTACTTTGTTGCTGTTGGTTAGGGCAGTAGTCTGCAGACCGTTTCCTCTGTTACCAGTAATAAATGACTGCTCCCTGGGTCATGTTATGTTATAAGACGGCAGACTGGACCGCTGGACTATGGCTGTAGCCTCAGGTGGGCTGGCCTCTCAAGAACATTGTTAAAAAAAGGTCATCGGTCTCATGAGCTTGGGGCCGTGTCTGGCACCCGATAGGCCCTATGTAGGTGTCTCCTATTATTATTATTATTATTATTTTTTGTGGTACACGGGCCTCTCACTGCTGTGATCTCTCCCGTTGCGGAGCACAGGCTCCGGACGCGCAGGCTCAGCGGCCATGGCTCACGGGCCCAGCCGCTCCGTGGCATGTGGGATCTTCCCGGACCAGGGCACGAACCCGTGTCTCCTGCATTGCCAGGCGGACTCTCAACCACTGTGCCACCAGGGAAGCCCGGTGTCTCCTATTATTAACACAAAGTCCAAATCTCCTACAGGGAGCTGTTTATTTCCTCGTAAATGCTACACTGCAGTGCAATGCTGAGATCTCAGCGAGCGGAATCTTGCTTAGAACAAGACGGATAATCTACCTTGGGTCTGTACGTGGCATTTACTGAGTTGGACCGTGAGCTTGAAGATGCAGTCATTCTTTCAACAAACAACGGTCAGGCACCTGCTGTGCGCCAAGCACCGTGCTACACGCGGGGATGAAGGTGTGCCAGGCACAGGGCGAGCCCTTTACATGCTCCCAGTACCCTGTCTCCATTTTTCCGGGAGGAGATTGAAGTTTTGAGGAACTGAGGAACCGCCAGGCCATTTAAGTCCACGACCACCCCCCACCCCTATCAACGCCCTGAACACCCCCGTGTATACCCTCAAGGAGCGACTCTACTGGTTAAGAACTCAAGGAGACCCCTGAGCATCCTCTCTCTACAGAACTCCAAATGTTGGGGGAGCAGAGCGCGCCCCTCTGCTGCCAGGGGCACCCCGCTTCCTAACACTCTAGGGAGTGTTGGAAGGGAAGGACAGGAGACGCGAGGCGTTCCGTCGCTGTGCCAGGACGCCAGGCGCCAGAGGGTCTCCTGAAAGATCCTTCTGTCCGCCTCCGCCGGAGGAGGTCGGGCCCGGGGCGGCTCCACGCTCCGGAGCTGCGGGCTGGGATGCAGGTTTCTTTGCCTTCAAAGCTCGGCGCGACCGCCACGCCAAAGCCCCAAACCTTGGGCAGGGGCCAAACGGTCACTTCCCCGCCCTCCAGGCGCGGTATGCAAATCCGCGCACCAGGAAGTAGCTGGGACCTCCCGGCCGAGCTCGGCGACGGCCAGTTCCTCCGCCGCCGCTCGCTCCCGGCCGTGGCGCCTCGGGGCCGGACGCGCCGCAGCCTCCAGCCCGCGGCAGGCGGGGCGGCCGCGCCACCCCGGGCCCGAGCCCGCA
>NW_021703770.1:71851580-71937675 GCF_005190385.1 Monodon monoceros | reverse complement strand
CGCGGCCCCCGCTCGGACCCCCGGCCACCGTGGAGTGCCGCCGCCGCCGCCGCGCGCGACTCGCACCCGGAGCTGGTGAGCCGCGGGCGGGAGCCGGGAGGCGGGGGGCCGGGGCGGGCGGCTCCGCAGGTGTCTCTCGGCCTGGGGCGCAGGGGCGGGGCGCGGGCTGCGGGCGGGGGCGGGTGCACCGCGGGTCCCTCCGGCGCCGCCCCGAGGGCCGGATGCTGTCCCCGCGCGGGCCGCTCCCTGCGTGGCGGGGAAGCCCCTGTCCACGCGGCGCGCGCGCGGCGGAGGTCCCGCGGAGACTCCTCGTTGGCACGGTCCGGCGTCCCCTCCGGGCCTCGGGTCCCCGAGGTGAGCGATGCGGCCCGGCCCGGGCGCCCTACGAGGCCGGCGGGCGGCCGCCCTCCCCGGTGGCCCGGCGGGAGCGTGACGTCCGGGCGCGGCGGGGGCGTTGCGCACCCTCCCGCGGAGCCCGGCGCCTCCCGGCCTGCGGGGCGGCGGTCCCGAACCCCCGGCGGCCGAGAGGAAGCGAGAGTTATTTTAAGAATTCAGGGGTTGCCTTTCCTTCGCCTGGGGGGAAGGGTGTGAACGTCATTTCTCACTTTCCTGCGTTATCTCCGGCGTGTGTGTGTGTGTGTGTGTGTGTGTGTGTGTGTGTGTGTGACTGTCTGAATTACCCCAACTTCTTTGCCATCTCAGTAACTTGACTTCAACCCGGGTTTCACAGTTTCCTAGCTGAGTGTGAACTTGGGCCTATTATTTGAAATTCTCGGTTTGGGCTTTCTCATCTTTAGGAGAACATACCTACCTTCTGAACTGTTTATTGCACGTAAAGCCCCAAGCACATACTAGGCATTCCATAAACGGTGCTGTTATTATTGCGAATAATTTTGTCCATAACAACGAGGCTCCCTGGTTCTTTGCAATTTGATGGTTTTTACACCCAAACCTGCTTGTCAGATTTAGCCACCTGACCTTACTAATAAATCTGCAGAATAAATACACCGGAGACGTGCTGTCCCAAAGCAGCGCCCCGGAGTCTGACTCACCCTAAGAACTAGCCAATGAGGAGGTTTGACTTGCTTTTGATTTCTTGGCTACCCCGCAGCCGGCCGTAGGGTTCAGGAGGGCAGGGGCGTTCTCTCTGGCCAGCACCATCTAAAGCTGTGGGGAGGGGAATATGCGCTGAGAGAATACGGGAGCTTACTGAGTACTCCTAAGTACGTCCTGATAAGGTAAGCTCTGCTGGAAAAGGGTAGGATTCAGGTAGCTCTTGGTTCTCATTTGGAAGTAAGGAAGTCAAGCCGTTTTGAGGCTTGAAGAAATTGAATTTGATCACAAGGGGCTTTTGGTGACTGGGCCTCTTTGTTTTGTTTTTTTACATCTTTATTGGAGTATAATCGCTTTACAATGGTGTGCTAGTTTCTGCTGTACAGCAAAGTGAATCAGCTATATGTATACATATATCTGCTGGGCCTCTTTGGATGCAGAATGGGAAAACCCTCTTCCTGAGTGAAGGACAGAGGGCAGCTGACATAGAAGCCAGGAAACCCGAGTTTGGGTCTCTTCCACCATTTATCACAGCTGTGATTTGGGATCAATTACTTGGGCCATTTATTCCGCCAGTATTTCCTTCATAGCAGTAACTAGAGTTATATTATGATTTGCCCATATGTGTATAGTCTGCTTTCACCACTACAGTGAAATCTCTGTGAAAACAGCTTTGCCAGTCTTGTCCAAAATGCTAGCCCTGGTGCCTGTCACGTGGTCGAGATTGCTTGGAAGAAGGAAGGAAAGTCTGCTCCGAGCCTGGCCCTGTGCAAGGCCAAAGAACAGGCTGGCCCCTAAGGCATCTGTAGCTCACTGGTCCTCTCTGTCCTGGATTCTAAAATGGGGATTTGAGGAACTTTTTTGACTGTCAAGTTATCCCAGCGCTAGTGTTGTAAGTGGGCATTTCCACTCAGGACTGGTTTCTGTGGTGTATCACTGGGAGAGAAGTCTTGATTTGGAGTGGTAAGAGGTAGCCTGCAAAGACCACATCTGGGTAAGATGTTGCCCCAAAAGATGCACTTTATCTTACAATCTTCGGTATTGGACACTTTTGTAGAGAACTTGTGATATCTGTGTCCCATCCCCACCCATGGCATTCTCTTAGCAGAAAAGTGATCCAGTGGGGTTGTGATTCAGTGACTTCCAAAGCCTTTTAGTTCCATTATATTTGTATTCAAAAATAAACCACTGAAACATTTGAGAGGCCAGCTGGTTCAAATGAATATATGGACTTGTAACTTACAACATTAAACCATGTTATCGGGCTTCCCTGGTGGTGCAGTGGTTAAGAATCCGCCTGCCAATGCAAGGGACACGGGTTCGAGCCCTGGCCCGGGAAGATCCCACATGCCGCGGAGCAGCTAAGCCCGTGCGCCACAACTACTGAGCCTGCGCTCTAGAGCCCGCGAGCCACAACTACTGAAGCCCACGTGCCTAGAGCCCGTGCTCCGCAATGAGAAGCCCACACAATGCAACAAAGAGTAGCCCCCGCTCACAGCAACCAGAGAAAGCCCGCGCACAGCAACGAAGACCCAACACAGCCAAAAATATAAATAAATAAATAAATAAATTTAAAAATACACAAAAATGTGGGACCATATTATCCATAAACAAACCCATATTAATTTAAAATCTGTATAAATAGGAATATATGTCCCCATCATGAAACACTGTTACAGCCCACTCACACTGCTGATCTCAGTGACCTCTGTGTCCTCAGGCATGGACAGTGTTGACATGGAAAGGTCATCACAGTCATTAGTTGGGGCATTGATCAATGACACATTGATGGCAGAGACAGCCTCGGACCTTTCCTGGGCTCTTTCTGGCAATGATGGTGCTGATACGTCTTGCTTATCCAGGGCTCTGAAGCCTTCTGAACTGTGATTTCATTTGAGCCTCTCATGACCCCCCAGGGTAGGCAGGGACAGATACCAAAAAAAAAAAAAGAGTTTAGGCATATCCAAGGTCACAAGCCTGGTTAAGTGGCATCGCTGGGCATAGTAGGTATGTTTTCTGGCTCCACCTCTAGAGTTTTCCCCCTTTTCTGCCTTTGGACCTGTAGTAGGTACTCAACTTAGAAGTAATTAACCTGTCATCTAATAAACATGTTTAAGACAGAATCACGAGGTAATTTTCTTCTATCACTCGGAAATTGTCTGAACTAAGGGGCTGTCAGAGCAGACGAGCAGGTGTACTGGCACGCAGGGTACTTAGGCTCTACTGGGGAGCTGAGTTTCTGTGCCTTTCAGCTCGGCTTCCTGCTTGGGACTGGGGGAGCTCTGATAGCTGCCTAGGTGACACCTATCCTGGCTGCTGTCAGAGCAGCTCTAGTGACTGCCTTGGGGGCTCTCCAGTGCTTACTGGTCACTATAGAAGTACCCAAGTAATACTTTGTAAAGGGATTCCCTTCAGCCTCTTTATAAACCCTACAAGCCTCCTTGTGTGGTTGTTATAATAGGGAGAGTTGTCACTCGTGGGCAAAATATAAAGTAAGGAGAGAGGGCCCGCGGGATGCACATGGAGACACGCTGCCTGTTTCCGGGGTACCTGCTATAAACAAGGCTCGTCCTACGCCCACACTGCTACACTAGATAGACATCCCCTCCCGTCTTTTAAGGTTGATTAAGAGCCGGACAGGGAAGAGGAAGTTGGTCAGAAGTACTGAAAGGTTTCTTACAGCTGTCTGCTTTCCTGATACTTAAGTTGTGAAACTTTGAGCTCACTCTCTCATCATTTCTGACATTTATTTTGAGTAAGTTCTCATTTGGGGGAGAAGCCCAAGTGTAGAACATAGTAGGGAAATCTGCCCATTGAGGGATTCGAATTTTTGGAACAGGCCAGTTTAAAGACTTGAACCTTATTTTAGATATCCTTGGCTTCCGTTAGCTGGAAGGGCTCCCTTGTAATTTAGAACAGCAAGTTTCAGGAATTACTGGGGACGATGTGTTTAAAAGGCTCATCCATGCTAACAGGTTGCAGGGTCCTGTTAACAGCCTCGGTTCTTAATTCTTGGGCTTCTTCTTCAATCTTGTCCTGAACTTTACTTTCCCTTAGTACTGACTGAGCATCAACATTTCTTATTTGCTGCCAAGCTATTTCGTGAAAGTTGTATTTATAATCAAGATACAGTTTCCATTTGTAAAGAACTCCCCCAAAGTGTTGGTTATTTCACTGTGCTTTATTTGCATTTTATTAACCTCAGTGTATTTCCAGTCTCTCTTCTCTGACTGCTCTCTTCAACTCTTTCCCCACTATTGTACAGAGCCTTCAAGTCACGAGTTGATAGAAGTTGACCGTTATTGGTTGATCTCGGTGTAACTGTGTTCATTCTTCATCACGCTAAGATGTATAAGTGATGTTCCATACAATGACTACGAACGGGGATACATTAATAGAGTCCATCGGAGTGGGCGTTTCTCAAGGCTGGGAGCTCTGTCTCCTTCTGGTGAGCTTTAGGACACAGGGAAGAAGTCTTCATCATGAGGCCCAGGGGGTCTTTAAGTGTGTCTCATTTCCGTTTCACACTTCACACTCGAGACAAAGTCAGGTCCTGCTGGGCCTGCGCACACGTCCCCGTTTCTGTGAGCACCTAAGGGCACGCTCTTTACTGACCCCGAGTCATGCTGGTTGGAAGCTCTTCGCCCCCTCTCCCCGGTTCTCCGCCGTCGCTCTGTGGGCCCAGCGTGGCTCCGCCGTGTCGTGCACGGGCGGGGAGCCGTAGTGACTCTTCGGAGCTGGTGAGAGTACACGGTGAGGCGGGCGAGACGGGTGTGGACACGATCCGCCTCCAGCCGGATCAGGGGCGCCCCCCACCCCCTCGGGCCTTCGGGGTGGCTCCGGTCGCCTGGTGAATGTTAACCCCCGGGGGCGGGGAGGCGCGGTGGGGGGAAGCTGGTCCAGAGAGGCCGTCTGGAGAGGGAGGCCCACTTCTGCTTTCCACGGGGAAGCTGTGGCACGGAGAGCAGAAGTGCGGCGGGAGGCCCGCGGGAGGAGGAGGCCGCCGGAAGCGATGCCCTGGCCTTCGGCACCACCCCGCACTGCTTTTGCTTGCGGGTTCAGGCTCTTTCTACCACCTTCTGCTCTGTTCCTTTTCAGTTTGTCCTTGGGGGGTGGGGGGTGTGGGGAGGGGAAGGGAGGGGAAAAAAGAATGAGCCTAGTCCTCAGGGTGGAGCCTCTTCGGGCAGAACCCCGCGGCGGCCATGCTGGAGTTGTCAGCCACAGAAAGATGGACGTTTTGAAATTCTGCATCATGGAAACTGTTACAAAACTCTGAGTGGACGTTTTGAAATCTTTTAATGTTCAGGCATTGTAATAATTTCTTAATCCTAACTACAGTGTTCGGTGCTATTTTTAAAATTCCTCAAGCTATAGCCTCTTGTTAAACATTTGGGATAGATAGTGACTTTCACACTTCTTCACCTTGATCCGTAGCAAGAAACATCATACTTTACCTTGGGCCCAAATGCGCACCCATCTGTATGCCAAAAAAAAAGAAAAAGAAAAGAAAGAAAGAACATTTGGTGAAAAGCCCCTCCTCCCAGCTTGTTGGGGGAGTCTGACCCCAGGCGGTCCTCTGAGGCCAGCTTGGTGAGATGGGGCAGAGTTTAAAATGTACAGAGGTGGGACTTCCCTGTTGGTCCAGTGGTTAGGGCTTGGCTTTCACTGCTGTGGCCCGGGTTCAATCCCTGGTTGGGGAACTAGGACCCCACAAGTGGGGTGGCCAAAAGTAAATAAATAAGTAAAATAAAATGCTCAGAGGTGGTCCCAGCAATTCCACAAGCTCCAGTCCAGTGAGGGGGTTTATTACACAAACATAAATTAAGATACATCCATACAATGAATGGTATACCTTGCAAATGTCTTTAAAAATAGAATTAAATTATACTTACCGATATGAAAGATGCTTTTAAAAAGCTGAACACAAGCTGAGACGTAATATATATGACCATTTCTGAACTAAAATATTTCTGTGTAATGCATAATTATAAGCTATGCACGTCAGTAATTATTTTATACTAAAGTTTTCAGTACTGATTATTTCTGGGTGATGGGCGAACGCTGATTTTTCTTTTTTGTAGATCTCTGTTTCGTTACAAAGAGCGTGACTTATATGATTTTAGGACAGCGGTGTAATGGGCGATGACGTGTAATAAGCCAGCGTGGCGGCAGACGGGAGTTGGAGCGATCAGGAAACTTTGGGGCAAAAGTAGCCCTTATGATGGCTGTGTGGATATCATTTCAGGCAGACCCGACCCTGGAGGAGCTCATGCGTTGCAGACGTTGTAAGCAGCCAGGATATTTTCCTAAAGAAGCGTCCACTTATATTTACTTATATTTAGGGCTGAGTTTCTTGAGAACCTACCATGAGTCAGGCCCAGCATCGGGAGGAAACCCCGCAGGGGAGAAGGAGCCGCGGGGGGCCGGGGGAGGAGACTGGTTCCTGCAGCATCACTGGGCGGCCAGGCAGGGGTGGGGCTGTTCGCGCAGGCGCCGAGGACCGTTGTCCCCAGGACTCAGTGTTGGATTGCACTGTGTAGACGGAGGTGAATGGTGGAGCCTATTTGGGGGCAGACATTTTTTCCCCATCACAGTCAACTTCTTGCCTAGACTCTTCCGTAGTAAAGTATTGGTGATGTCGTCAAAACATGAAGAGACGCTGAGACACTCATTGTGTGCTCTGAGTAGGAGGACGATTAACCCGGGGGAGGAACGGGGACTTCCACAGAGGTTAATCTGGGGCCAGAAAGTAACATTTATTGCTACGTTACATGACATCAGACTACATCATTTGTAGTCAGTAGCGAGGAGGAATTTGATGACTGTCCCGGATGGTGATGAGCTTGTCCAGACATTTATCTGAATCTTCCTGAAGAGGCAACACTGCTGAAGAAATCAGTTCGGAGTTGAGGTCTAAGTTTCTGTGGGGTTATCGCTATTTTCCATTTGATTTAAATGGAGACTATTTATTGTACGGCGGCAGCTCGGTTGTGGCATTGTTCTTACCACGTACAAATTCGTGTATTAAAAGCATCACCGTAGTTAGGAATGGCGACGGTTGGACAAAATGGCATAATTTGGCAATTATGCGAGGAATGCCCTTGCGTAACCAGACACGGCATGTTGAATAGCTGATGTATTCAGTGCCCACGAGGGATTATTCATTTTAACCTTGAGAAAAGATGGTATGTCATATGGTAGAAAGAAGACGGACTTCCAAGTTAGACAAACCGGAGCCCAGTCTGCGCTCCAACACTTGTGACTTATTCTCACCATTTCTTCATTTATAAAATGATAACAGCACCACACCTGCTTCTCAGGTGTGTGGTGGGGATTAGCAGAGTGAATCCGTCATCTCTGACACAGTTTCTGGTACACAGCCGGCGCATAATAGTACAAGGCTTAGACGCTGTCTCAGCGTCTGTAAAGTTCAGAGTCTAGCGGGGGAGTCTGTCATAGGCCATCCTTCCCAGCACGGTGTTTGCCCTGGGCTGGAGCCTCCGCTGTCATGGGTCAGCTGAACTTTTGATCTGCCTGAGGTACCAGGAATTGCCGGAGGCTACAGGGGTGAGCTGGATGGCCTCTGCATTCAAAGATGCCCTCAGGAGTGGGACACGGGGGCATAAATGTGGTTTTCAGAGTCTGCTCAGTGCTGCCCTAGACGTGTATGTACAGAGTGCTCTGCAAACAGAAGGACAGGGCTCTTGGTGACAGTGAGGGGACGATGCCTGAGCCGTGTAGGATAGGGGGAGAAGGAATTCACCAGTCGGAGGCTTTAAAGGGAGGCATCTTTAAAGAACAAGAGACTTCATAATCTGAGGAGCGACATGGGGTAGTGGATGCAGCCCCTGCTTCAAAGAAATTTCTAATATACAGTTCATGGTCATCAGGATAATCAAACAAGCACCGAACGAGTTAGTTTTTGTCTCTCTGGACCACATTGACTTTTCCAGTTGTTTCAAATTTAACGATGCCAAATCTATTTAAAAAAGAAAATTCAACAAGTTGAATTTCATAGCTGCCTACGTATATTTCACTTTATGGTTTTCAGTTATTTTAAAAGCTTTAAATAAATGAAGATAACCACTAAATGAGGATTTAATTGTCATTTGCCATAAATTCCTTTACCAGTGGATAACCTTTCAAGAGTCTAGTAGAAAAAAAATTTCTGGACGTTTTGGTAAATGACTCAAACGTTACCTTATTGCTGTAGTTAATGTCTTCAACTAAGGCGGCCTAGTACAGCCCGATTTAACAAATGACGTGTTCCCCCTGGCGTCAAGTGTCAACCACGGGGCTGTTGACATCACCCATCTACCTTAGTATCAAGCATGAGAAGCACAGACTCTGAGAGAAGGAAGAGATTTTTGTCAGTGTGTCTCACACATAGCCACTTTCCCTTGAACACTGGGTCTCAAAAGTTAGGGTCTGTCCCAGGTGATTCCAACGCAGGTAAGGAGGTCACATTGTGAAAAGCACCGTGACAGGGATATTCCTGTTGCCCAAAGCAGCCCGTTTCATTTTTGTCCAGCGGTGGATATTAGAAAGCTTTTCTCTCATGCTACAATGTTTTATTTCCATAGTTTCTGCTTGTCAGTTCTAGTTCTGCACTGTTTTTGCACAGTTGAAGCCAGCCGCTGTCAGATTGACTGAATATCCATCCACTGTAAGTACAGGATGTGTAGGGACACGACTGTTGGCCTGTCCACCCAGCACTATTACTCTGCCTGTCTTCCCAACAGAACCCAGATCACATCAGGATCCATCTTCTCCACTGAAGTTTCTGCAGACGTTTTCTGCGTCCCCATCTACAGGGTGGCCCTGATTGGTCAAAGCCTCTTATTCTTGCAAGTGATTGGTTCATGAATGGTGTACTTTGGGTTGGACGGTAATCAGTAAAAAAAATAATGCTCCATAGATGGTCCTAAGATACAAACAGAAAAGGAGTGGGGGAGGGAGGACAGAAGGGAAGTGAGACATGGATAAAGGATAAAGGAAGAAAAAGCCTTATGTGAAAGTCAGGAAATTGGAAGGAAGATAGTATAGGTTATCCTGATTACTAATTTGTGACGTACACAGTAGGTGGTTGTCTGCTCTTTGTTTCTCCTAGTCACACAGACCGGTGTGGCATTAATGCTGATAACTGGGCTTCTGTAATCACAATGGATTTTTGAAATGTATATTTATTGAGTACTGTGTGTTAGTCATTGTGGTGGGTATAAACCTTAATAAGTGTGAACTTCCTGTCCTAAAGAGTTGATCGTGCTCCCTTCTCTCTGGGCTGTTCACACACCAGAGGCTGACAAGCTAACTTGCTGTGGTCCTGGGTGTAACCGTCACCTTGCTCGGGAAATCCCTGGGCATCTGAATCAGTGCACAGAAACAAGTAGTTCTGGTAAGAAGGAAGGCAGTGTGTAAGTGGTTAGATCACAGGATAGGGAGAATATGGAATTAACCAGAAAACCAAACACAGAAACAAAACCCAGAAAATAACAAATGTTGGTGAAGCTGCGGAGAAATTGGAGCCCTTGTGCACTGCTGGTGGGATTGATAAAATGGTGCAGACACTGTGGAAAACAGTCTGGCAGTTCCTCCCAAAACTAAACACAGAATTTCCTTTTGATTCAGCAATTCCACTTCTGCGTATAGACCTCCCCAAATTGAAAGTGGGGTCCTGAAGAGATATTTGTACACCCATGTTCATAGCAGCATTATTCACAATAGCTAACTCAAGTATCCATCAACAGATGGACGGATAAACAAAATGTGGTCTATACATGCAAGAGAATATCATTCAGCCTTGAAAAGGAAGGAGATTCTGACACAAGCTACAATACGGATGAACCTTGAGAACAGTATGTTAAGAGAAATAAAAGGACAAATATTGTATTATTCCATCCATATGAGGTACTTGGAGAAATCAAATTCATAGAGACAGGAAGTAGAATGGTGGTTGCCAGGGGCTGGGGGAAGGGAATGGTAGTTGTTCAATGGATCTGGAATTTCAGTGCTGCAAGATGAAAAGAGCTCTGGAGATGGATGGTGATGGTTGCATGAGGTTATGAATATACTTAATTGTACACTTAAATATGGTTAAGATATAAATTTCATTATGTGTATTTTATTACAGTTTTAAAAATGAGTTTTAAGAAGTTGCTCGTTAAGCAGAAATGTGTACAAATAGATGAGGGTGGTCTGGAGGACATTTCATTGAGTTTGCTGAGTTGCCCTTATTCTGACTGGGGCACCTAGCTAGCTGACTGGTGCTCAGTGGTTCGCAGGGAAGGGGACAGGGTCTCTAACTCTGTGTTAATCCAGGGCCAAGTGGATTGATGGCTGACAAGATTTTGTAATGGCTGTGGTGTGAGTTTATAATGGAGAATTTTACCAAGGCAGGGATTGGGATTGGAGAGTAAGGAGGAACTTTCTAACAATCAGAGCTGCCTGCAGGGGACCCAGCTGGGGTGTGAAGTGGTCCTTCTCCATTACAAGTCAGAAGTTTGTAAGTGCAGGCTAAGTGACTCTCTTGCAGGACCTTTCAGAAAAGGTGAACTAGATGGCTCTGAAAGGTGCTTTCTGATTGGCTAATTCTGTTATTTCTAGCCACGGACCCCCAATTCCAAATCACATAATAGGAAAGGATATTTCTAATGGAGTTCTTCTTCATAGGTGTGAAGAGGAGGACAGTTTTTATGCTTTCCCAGTGTAGAGGTGGTTTTTTTCTTTTAATTTAAGTGTAACGTACATGTAGCAAAATACAAACACAGAGGTAAGCCTAGCTCCAAGCAAACCCTCATGTAACGCCCCCCAGATGGAGAAGCAGAACGATGCTCACACACAGCATCTCCGGTTGCACCTCCCCTCACTCTCTCTCCTCAAAGGCATCTACATTCCTGTG
This sequence comes from Monodon monoceros, assembly GCF_005190385.1. NCBI lineage: Eukaryota > Metazoa > Chordata > Mammalia > Artiodactyla > Monodontidae > Monodon > Monodon monoceros. The sequence goes on along the minus strand of NW_021703770.1, from coordinate 71,926,724 downwards.
TCAAGTTTTAGTTGAGTTTCCCGTGTTGGCTTTTTCACAATAAAGTGTTAGAAATGGAAAAGCAGTACAAAGCCATTTGGTTTGGCAGATGAACAGCTTTTCAAGCTGTGGGTTTGGCTGGCATCGGCATCTCTGTGTTGAATGACTGCAGTTCAGTGGGAGGAGGACAAGTCCTGGTCTGGTTTTATACCCTGGCTATTCAGTTGCTAAAATTCTCACACTGGGTTTGATCGGAGCCTTATTTACATACCTGTTTATTCAACCATTAGTTAGTAAAATTAGATGGCGCTCGCCATACATAGCTTGTTTTTCTACCCATCTCTGCATAGCTCAGTAAATGTATAAATGCAAATTTAGAAACCTGGGTGTGATAAGGGTGGTTTCCAGTGACCCACAAGTAATCAAACATCCTGCTGTGTGACACAGAGCCAGTGCGCACACAGACATTTAAAAGCACCAACTGGCTTTGTGAATTCAGTTATAATGGTCTTCATAAAATGGGACTCTCTTTTTTGGTGTGAAGAAACACAGTACCCTTATGACTGACTGTTTGTTCTGCTTCTCGTAGTTTTGACATTTATTTTTGTTGGGGATGAGAGAGCGCTGTCGTTTGACCTGTGGAATGCATTAGCCCATGAAGTAATGCTTCATCTATTCATGATTCAGAAAACGTTTCTTGGATACTTGCCGGTCATGAATATGCATGCATTTGACTTGCCCTCCCGTCCATTATTCTGAATGGTCGAATTGTTCCAATATGCTCAGGAAGTTAAAATATTTTTTAAAGTAAGACGAGGAGTATAACCTTCTATTTCATGTGAAATATGAAGAACGCACACAGGCAGCAGAGTACGGAGGTGCCCATCTTCCTGCAAAGGAGTCACAGTTGTGGTCCAGAGGCCAAGGCTGGGAATGACTCCACTCCGGGGGGGTGGTCACTGAGCCCATGGTTTGACTGCCTGCAGTTCCGGCCCCAGGTTCATCTTCCTCTGGCCACAGGTGCTGATGCTTGCTGTCTGCGTTTTCACCGTTGGATGACCCGGAAGATTGGAACCGGGGGGAGAGGGGGGGCGGGGGGGAAAACTGGGGATGGAGGTGGGGGGCGGATTAGCAAGGGGACTGGCCAGAGCAGGGCAGGTTTCCAGTGAAGAAGTGTGTTCCTCAGCTGAGAATAGAAAAAGAAAAGATGGGGAAACAATGTAGCCGGCTTCCTTACCCATCTGCTGGAGATGGTGAGGTGTGTGTTGGTAACAGTCTAGCAGCTTGTGTAACTGTTGCTCCACGGTCACCTTGAGATGCCTGAGGAACAGGATACTCGTAGTAGTTATTCTCTTTTAGCTCTTCTACTTAAAAAAATAAATAAAGGTTCTCTCCAGCAGCATCTTCCAAGATGGTAGGAAAGGGCGGTGTTATTAAGCCTGGATGGAAGTTACTAGGGAGGGAATACTGGGAAGCAGAGTTTTAAATCCTGAGGGTGAACTGTGGGCATTTGCCCTTTTGCATTCTGCTGCCTCCCCGCCTGCCGCCCCCGCCACCCCGCCCCTGCTGCCCCGGGGTGATGGCACTGCTCTTAACCCCCAGGTTTACCTTGCGGGAGCAGTGTCTGTGAGCCCCAGCTCCCCACCTGGAGAACAGTCATGACCATAGCCTCTTGTGGGCTCTCACAGGCCTCAAGTGAAATGGGATCATTTGACAGACAGCGGACCTGGTCACATGACCTGGCTCCACCTTCGCAGGTATGAATTCTCACAGTTGGAGTTATAATCTTGGGCAAGTCACTTGACCTCTCGACATCTCCCTGTGGCCATGTGTCGTGTGAAGATTCATAACAGGAGGTCTTTTGAAGTTCATCTGTGGTTATTTATGTGGATGTACTTGAAATATAATAGAGGCCTAACAAACATTTCCTATTTGCTTTTCTTTTTGCCCAAGTAATCAGTTTTTGGCCATCATCGTCTTTAGGGAGCTTATTCTGTGCAACGATATGGAAATGACTGAGAAGATTTTGCAAAGGCTGTGGTCGTCTGAACCTAGATGCGCACTTGGACTTGAGCCCTAAGTGCATTTTGAAATGTTTGTCCAAGCTCAGAAGCACCGTGTGTCGCTAAGGGAAAGAATGTTTGGATGAACGATGGACGAAGGAGGGACCACACCAGGATTACTTAACTTTTCCATACTGCCTGGGCTCTGCAGGGAGCTAAAGGACCTTTCTGGCTCATAGGCCCCCAAATCTAGACTGTCTTACTTACTGAAGACTAGATAATGATGAGCCTCACGATGCAGACCGAACTCACTTTCTTCAGACCAGAGACTGATGTCTGAGGCTCAAGGAGAAAAGGAGCTAGGAGTGGTTAGTTTGTCACAGAAGGGAAAGCCAATGTCTTTCTTTTCTTTTTTTTTAAATTTTATTTATTTGTCTATTCATTTAGGTCTGCGTTGGGTCTTCGTTGCTGCACGCGGGCTTTCTCTAGTTGCGGCGAGCGGGGGCTACTCTTTGTTGCGGTACGCGGGCTTCTCATTGCGGTGGCTCCTCTTGTTGCGGAGCACAGGCTGTAGGCGAGCGGGCTTCAGTAGTTGTGGCACGTGGGCTCAGTAGTTTTAGCTCGCGCGAGCTCTAGAGTGCAGGGTCAGTAGTTGTGGAACACAGGCTTAGTTGCTCCGTGGCATGTGGGATCTTCCTGGACCAGGGCTCAAAACTGTGTTCCCTGTATCCCGGCAGACCGATTCTTAACCACTGCGCCACCAGGGAAGTCCCCAATTTCTTTCATAATTGGAAGAATCATATTGGGTTGGCGAAAAAGTTCATTTGGGTTTTTCCATAACGTCTTCCTTCCTCCCTTCCTCCCTTCCTTCCTTTCTTTCCTTTTTTTTTTTGGCTGCGTGGCTTGTAGGATCTTAGTTCCCCAACCAGGGATTGAACCTGGGCCATGGCAGTGAAAACTCCGAGTCCTAACCACTGGACCACCAGGGAATTCCCGGAAGGATCTTATAATGACGCCTGCACAGTTATTACTTGCTTGACCTTCATACCAGGCAATAATTACCTTTTACAGAAAACATAATAAAAATAGCATTCATTTATTGAGTGTGTGTCCTCTGTTAGGTGACCAATTCCTTACAAGGTGTGTTATTGATATTCTTGGTATTGATAAGGAAACCAAGGCTTAGAGATAATACTTTGCTCTTTTAGCTACTAAGTAAATGCGATGCAAGCCAGCTTGACTCCCAGGTTGATGTGTTTTATTTAACCTTGAAAGGTTATTTTTTAAAAAATCATGATTATAGCATGTGGAAGGTAATTTCCATTTTGTTTTGAATTTTATTTTATTTATTTTTTTATACAGCAGGTTCTTATTAGTCATCTACTTTATATGCATCAGTGTATACACGTCAATCCCAATCTCCCAATTCATCACACCACCACCCCCAGCCGCTTTCCCCCCTTGGCGTCCATATGTTTGTCCTCTACATCTGTGTCTCTATTTCTGCCCTGCAATCCAGTTCATCTGTACCATTTTTCTAGGTTCCACATATATGCGTTAATATACGATATTTGTTTTTCTCTTTCTGACTTACTTCACTCTGTGTGACAGTCCATCCACGTCTCTACAAATGAACCAATTTCGTTCCTTTTTATGGCTGAGTAATATTCCATTGTATATATGTACCACATCTTCTTTATCCATTCGTCTGTCAATGGGCATTTAGGTTGCTTCCATGACCTGGCTATTGTAAATAATGCTGCAATAAACATTGGGGTGCATGTGTCTTTGTGAATTATGGTTTTCTCAGGGTATATGCCCAGTAGTGGCATTGCTGGGTTGTATGGTAGTTCTATTTGTAGTTTTTTAAGGAACCTCCATACTGTTCTCCATAGTGGCTGTATCAATTTGCATTCTCACCAACAGTGCAAGAGGGTTCCCTTTTCTCCACACCCTCTCCAGCATTTGCTGTTTGTAGATTTTCTGATGATGCCCATTCTAACTGGTGTGAGGTGATACCTCATTGTAGTTTTGATTTGCATTTCTCTAATAATTAGTAATGTTGAGCAACTTTTCATGTTCCTCAAGGCCATCTGTATGTCTTCTTTGGAGAAATGTCTATTTAGGTCTTCTCCCCATTTTTTGATGGGGTTGTTTGTTTTTTTAATATTGAGCTGCATGAGCTGTTTATATATTTTGGAGATTAATCCTTTGTCCGTTGATTCATCTGCAAATATTTTCTCCCGCTCTGAGGGTTGTCTTTTCGTCTTGTTTGTAGTTTCCTTTGCTTTGCAAAAGCTTTTAAGTTTCATTAGGTCCTATTTGTTTATTTTTGTTTTTATTTCCATTACTCCAGGAGGTGGATCAAAAAAGATCTTGCTGTGATTTATATCAAAGAGTGTTCTTCCTATGTTTTCCTCTGAGAGTTTTATAGTGTCCCATCTTACATTTAGGTCTCAAATCCATTTGAGTTTATTTTTGTGTATGGTGTTAGGGAATGTTCTAATTTCATTCTTTTACATGTAGCTGTCCAGTTTTCCCAGCACCACTTATTGAAGAGGCTGTCTTTTCTCCATTGTATATCCTTGCCTCCTTTGTCATAGATTAGTTGACCATAGGTGTGTGGGTTTACCTCTGGGCTTTCTATCCTGTTCCATTGATCTATGTTTCTGTTTTTGTGCCAGTACCGTATTGTCTTGATTACTGTAGCTTTGTAGTATAGTCTGAAGTCAGGGAGTCTGATTCCTCCTGCTCCGTTTTTTTTCCCTCAAGACTGCTTTGGCTTTTTGGGGTCTTTTGTGTCTCCATACAAATTTTAAGATTTTTTTGTTGTAGTTCTGTAAAAAATGCCAGTGGTAGTTTGATAGGGATTGCATTGAATCTGTAGATTGCTTTGGGTAGTATAATCATTTTCACAATATTGATTCTTCCAATCCAAGAACATGGTATATCTCTCCATCTGTTTATATCATCTTTAATTTCTTTCTTCAGTGTCTTGCAGTTTTCTGCATACAGGTCTTTTGTCTCCCTAGGTAGGTTTATTCCTAGGTATTTTATTCTTTTTGTTGCAGTGGTAAATGGGAGTGTTTCCTTAATTTCTCTTTCAGATTTTTCATCAGAATGCAAGAGATTTCTGAGCATTAATTTTGTATCCTGCAACTTTACCAAATTCATTGATTAGCTCTAGTAATTTTCTGGTGGCATCTTTAGGATTCTTCACGTATAGGATCATGTCATCTGCAAACAGTGACAGTTTTACTTCTTCTTTTCCAGTTTGTATTCCTTTTATTTCTTTTTCTTCTCTGATTGCCATGGCTAGGACTTCCAAAACTATGTTGAATAATAGTGGCGAGAGTGGACATCCTTGTCTTGTTCCTGATCTTAGAGGAAATGCTTTCAGTTTTTCACCATTGAGAATGATGTTTGCTGTGGGTTTGTTGTATACAACCTTTATTATGGTGAGGTAGGTTCCCTCTATGCCCACTTTCTGGAGAGTTTTTATCATAAATGGGTGTAGAATTTTGTCAAAAACTTTTTCTGCATCTATTGAGATGATCATTTGGTTTTTATTTTTCAAGTTGTTAATATGGTTTATCACATTGATTGATTTGCATATATTGAAGAATCCTTGCATCCCTGGGATAAATCCCAATTGATCATGGTATATGATCCTTTTAATGTGTTGTTGGATTCTGTCTGCTAGTATTTTGTGGAGGATTTTTGCATCTGTATTCATCAGTGATACTGGTCTGTAATTTTCTTTTCTCGTAGTATCTTTTTCTGGTTTTGGCATCAGGGTGATGGTGGCCTCATAGAATGAGTTTGGGAGTGTTCCTTCCTCTGCAATTTTTTGGAAGAGTTTGAGAAGGATGGGTGTTAGCTCTTCTCTAAATGTTTAATAGAATTCACCTGTGAAGCCATCTGGTCCTGGACTTTTGTTTGTTGGAAGATTTTTAATCACAGTTTCAATTTCATTACTTGTGATTGGTCTGTTCATATTTTCTATTTCTTCCTGGTTCAGTCTTGGAAGGTTATACCTTTCTAAGAATTTGGCCATTTCTTCCAGGTTGTCCATTTTATTGGTATAGAGCTGCTTGTAGTAGTCTCTTAGGATGCTTTGTATTTCTGTGGTGTCTGTTGTAACTTCTCCTTTTTCATTTCTAATTTTATTGATTTGAGTTCTCTCCTTTTTCTTGATGAGTCTGGCTAATGGTTTATCAACTTTGTTTATCTTCTCAAAGTACCAGCTTTTAGTTTTATTGATCTTTGCTATTGTTTTCTTTGTTTCTATTTCATATATTTCTGCTCTGATCTTTATGATTTCTTTCCTTCTACTACCTTTGGGTTTTATTTCTTCTTCTTTCTCTAGTTCCTTTAGGTGTAAGGTTAGATTATTTGGGATTTTTCTTGTTTCTTGAGGTAGGCTTGTATTGCTGTAAACTTCCCTCTTAGAACTGCTTTTGCTTCATCCCATATGTTTTCGATCACCGTGTTTTCGTTGTCATTTGTCCCTAGGTATTTCTTGATTTCCTCTTTGATCTCTTGGTTATTTAGTAATGTATTGTTTAGCCTCCATGTGTTTGTGTTTTTTACGTTTTTGTCCCTGTAATTGATTTCTAATCTCACAGCATTGTGGTCAGAAAAGATGCTTGATATGATTTCAATTTTCTTAAGTTTACTGAGGCTTGATTTGTGACCCAAGATGTGATCTATCCTGGAGAATGTTCCATGTGCACTTGAGAAGGAAGTGTAATCTGCTGTTTTTGGATGGAATGTCCTATAAATATCAATTAAGTCTATCTGGTCTGTAGTATCATTTAAAGCTTGTGTTTCCTTATTAATTTTCTGTTTGGATGATCTGCCCATTGGTGTAAGTGAGGTGTTCAAATCCCCCACTATTATTGTGTTAGTGTCGATTTCCTCTTTTAGAGCTGTTAGCAGTTGTCTTATGTATTGAGGTGCTCCTATGTTGGGTGCATATATATTTATAATTGTTATATCTTCTTCTTGGATTGATCCCTTGATCATTATGTAGTGTCCTTCCTTGCCTCTTGTAACATTCTTTATTTTAAAGTCTATTTTATCTGATATGAGTAATGCTACTCCAGCTTTCTTTTGATTTCCGTTTGCACGGAATATCTTTTTCCATCCCTTCACTTTCAGTGTGTATGTGTCCCTAGGTCTGAAGTGGGTCTCTGTAGATAGCATATATATGGGTCTTGTTTTTGTATCCATTCAGCGAGCCTGTGTCTTTTGGTTGGAGCATTTAATCCATTCACGTTTAAGGTAATTATCAATATGTACGTTCCTATTGCCATTTTCTTAACTGTTAATGGGTTTGTTTTTGTATGTCCTTTTCTTCTCTTGTGTTTCCCACTTAGAGAAGTTCCTTTAGCATTTGTTGTAGAGCTGGTTTTGTGGTGCTGAATTCTCTTAGCTTTTGCTTGTCTGTAAAGCTTTTGATTTCTCCATCGAATCTGAATGAGATCCTTGCTGGGTAGAGTAATCTTGGTTATAGGTTATTCCCTTTCATCACTTTGAATATATCATGCCACTCCCTTCTGGCTTGTGGAGTTTCTGCTGAGAAATCAGCTGTTAACCTTATGGGAGTTCCCTTGTATATTATTTGTTATTTTTTCCTTGTCGCTTTCAATAATTTTTATTTGTTTTTAATTTTTGTCAATTTGATTACTATGTGTCTCGGCATTTTTGTCCTTGGGTTTATCCTGATTGGGACTCTCTGTGCTTCCTGGACTTGGGTGGCTATTTCCTTTCCCATGTTAGGGAAGTTTTCAACTATAATCTCTTTAAATATTTTCTCTGGTCCTTTCTCTCTCTCTTCTCCTTCTGGGACCCCTATAAGCAAATGTTGTTGTGTTTAATGTTGTCCCAGAGGTCTCTTAGGCTGTCTTCATTTCTTTTCATTCTTTTTTCTTTATTCTGTTCCACAGCAGTGAATTCCACCATTCTGTCTTCCAGATCACTTATCCATTCTTCTGCCTCAGTTGATTCTGCTATTGATTCCTTCCAGTGTATTTTTCATTTCAGTTACTGTGTTGTTCATCTTTGTTTGTTTGTTCTTTAATTCTTCTAGGTGTTTGTTCTTTAATTCTTCTAGGTCTTTGTTAAACATTTCTTGCACCTTCTCGATCTTTGCCTCCATTCTTTTTCCGAGGTCCTGGATCATCTTCACTATCATTATTCTGAATTCTTTTTCTGGAAGGTTGCCTATCTCCACTTCATTTGGTTGTTTTTCTGGGGTTTTATCTTGTTCCTTCATCTGGTACATAGCCCTCTGCCTTTTCATCTTGTCTGTCTTTCTGTGATCGTGGTTTTTGTTCTACAGGCTGCAGGATTATAGTTCTTCTGCTCTCTGCCTTCTGGTGGATGAGGCTATCTAAGAGCGGTAATATCCTTGATAGTTTATCACGTTGACTTTATACATTAACTTAAATGTAAACACAGGAATGTGATTCCTCCTGGGAGACTAATAATAAATATGGGGCAGAGACGTTTACTGGGCACAGGCTGTGCGTCATTCATTATTCTAAACACTTGCTAAGTTTTTATTCACTTAATCCTTACAACCTTATGAAATCGATACAGTTACTATCCCCTTTTTTTCAGGTAAATAAAGGTTAATTAACTTGCCCAATATCATGTCTCTGTGGGGTGGAGCTCAAACTTGAACTCAGGAAGTCTGGCTCTCAAGCCCAACTCTACTAGTACATGAATCCAAGGTGCAACCTCTCTGACTCGCGGGAGAAGAAAGGCCTGACACTCAAAACCAGTAGTAGAGCCAAAGCTAGAAAGACTCCACCCCAGTTCTGACAACTTGGTGTCATTCTTACTATCATCACCGCTTGCAAAGACAAAGAAAAAAATTCTTTGAAATCGCACTGAAAATCTAAACATTAAGACTTTAAAGCATGATCAGGATTAAGCCAGTTGGATTTATGTGCATTAACTTCAGCTGGCGACTCGATTTCTCCCTATTATCCTGGTCGCCATTTGTTGGGAAAGAATGATTTTCCTCTGCTGTCAAAGCAAAGCAAATCATTTGTTTTATAGCTAAGTTTGAATCATGATTGGATTAGCCTTTTCTCCAGAAGTTACCCCACATTTTTCTTTTGCTCAATACTTATCCAGCTTGTGTTTTTCTTCCTATTAAGCATTATCTTACGTTCTCATAACTCTCTAAAAAACAGCTTCAAAGCTGTACTTGAAAGGTTATTAAGATTGTACTTAATAGATTGCTAATGGCAAAGGGTCGGATAATAGGCAAAGAATGTACGGATCAGATCAGGTGAGTCATACAGCAATGACTCGGCCCATTCCCTTCCTCTGTTCTTTGTGACATTTGCAGCAATGAGTTTAAGATCATCGATGGTTAAGCTGGGGCTAAACCGGTTTATTCCCTGGAAAGCATGTCAACTATCCAGCCAGTGTTTTCACTCGGCACTTCGGTACCCCTTGCCCGATGTCTCCTGCATGGCTCCTGAATGACTATTTCCATTTCTGAATGATAGCTCTCCGAAAAGAAGTGAAAAGCGGATAAGACTTTAACTTTTTCTTTAGAACGGAAAATGTATTAGGATCCCTCTATTTCCTTTCATTCCTGGGGTGTCAGGTGACTCTTTAAGTAAAACCCCAGTTTTCTCTGGTCTTGATGAAGTTGGTATAAGCAGAAGTGTTTTGACGTTGACTTTAGCATAAACGTTGCTGTTTAATCTCTCCGTCAGTCCTGTGCTCATTCTTGGGCCTGGCTAGAGACACTTCTGGGGATTTCCCAGAAGTCCCCAAATATGGTACCTGAAGGCTGGGTGTTGGCAGACGTGGTGTGTCATTGTTGCTTTCTGTGGGGATGAGGGTGGAGCCGGCAGAGTCTTGTATCCATATTTTCCATGCCGATCCAGAAGGAACATGGGTCATACACTGAAATAAACCCCGTTGCTTGACAGTTTGGGCCCATTGCTAGTCTTGTAAGAACCTTCAGGCCGTAGAACCACTGCTCCATCCAGGACCAGCCACGAACTTGAGATCTTTCAGAGGCCGGGCTGGATGCAGCAGGAGAGAACTCCTAGTTGAGTAGCTCGTGCTAAGTCTTTGTCTAATTGCACTTCCTGGCTCAACCAAAGAGAAACAGATGAGAAGAACCTAAGCCAAAAAGGGCATTAGGACCATGATTTAGGGAATAAACTACCCCAGGCTCGTAATGGACTCATTCCTAGACAGACACAGGAATGAACCTGGGGTGAGAAAAGCCAAATGAGTGAGTGACGATGTGTCATCATTTCAGAAAATGCCTCGTCACGTTTGTACGAACAGAAGAGCAGATGTTAGATGGAGCCCCTCTTTGACTGTTTCTTTAATATCTTCAAGAGAACAACGTGAGCTCGTGGGGAACAGGGAAAATTACTAAGCCTCCTGTGTGCCAGACTTGTGGGGTGAAGTTGAACAAGATGTACTAAACCTCAACAAGAGAAGAATAATGAATTGAATTACAGTTGAGCCTTGAACAACATGGGTTGGAACTGCATGGCTCCACTTATACCTGGACTACCTTCAGCAGTAAATACTGCAGTACTATGCCATCTGCCTTGCTTGAATCCGAGCATGCAGAAACACGGGTATGGGGTCTGACTGTAAAGTTACCGTGGATTTTCCCCTGTGAGGGAGTCAACAGCCCTAACTCCACATTGTTCAAGGGTCAACTGTACATATGTTTTTGATCGCCAGTGTTTCATGAAATAAACCGGTTAAAAGTTTTCTGCTGTTCTGAGTTTTACTTTTAAGATCAGGGGATAAATTATTTCCTAGGAAGCTGTTCTTTACTCTGTGTTCTTTCTGTTTCTGTGTTGATGGTCTAATCTGAATTTATTGGGCTTATTGAGACTTTCACACTTGTAAGTGATGGTTGCCTCACTATTGTTTGTTTATGTAGAATTTATAGTGTTTTATCCTTTATGTAGATCTTGGGGTTTGAAACTTGAAGTCGTATTGCTTTATCAGTCATGAGCATTTGTTCTCTGAGTGCTGATTATAAACAATAAGGTAGAATGACTCTTGAAATAAAGGAATAAATAGTGATAGTTTTGTAATAGATAAACCTGAGATAAGTATAAGCGAATTATATTTTTCATAAAATGTACCCCAAAGCTAATACTTTGTAAATACTACCATTTTCTTTATGGCTAGAGTGTAACCAAATCCAGGACTGAATAACTTTCCATTTGGGGCCATCAGGTTTATAGAGCAAAAATAATGTTCACAGAAGCCTAATTATGATAGGAAGGTCAACTTTACTGCACTAGCAAATTTTCAATAGTGGGTTCCATTCATCAGTCAGAGCCTTTTTTTTTCCCCCTCCAGAGCATTTTTTTCTGGTTTGAGTTGGGTATGGGGTTAGGTTGGCAGTGGATAAATTCCAACGCCACTCTGGCATAAGGGCATGGAACTGTAATTACATACGGGATAGCTTGTGTCACAGCTAGCCAACAGGGCATCTGAAGTTAAACCATCTATGACACGTCCATTGCTATGATTTCAGTTCTGGCGAGGAGTTCAGTATTTGATAAAAGGATCCCAACACTATTGGATTGTGAATTCTTTTTCAGAGCAGGGCTTTTCTAGTGGTCCTCAGCCCTGGCTGCTCACTAGAGTCAATGGAGGAGCATTTAATCCTCCCCAGGCCCAAGCTGCACCCCAACCAATGAAATGGGGACAGTGGGGGACCCAGGCATCACTGCTTTTTAGAGCTCTCCTGACACCCCGCTTGTGTACCAAGGTTGAACCGTTTGACCAGATCCAGCCGTTGTGGAGTTTGTGGGCTGTTAGGGGATAATGTTCAGATCAGTGAATTTGGATGGTCATCTCAGAACGTCAGATGTCCCAAGAGCCGATATGTGCCCAGAATAGCTCCCCGTCCCTTGAGGAGAGGCGACCACACTGGGTACCAGTTAGGAGGGTGGCGAATCTCCTGGGATTAGAGGGCCTGCTAACCCCAGTCTCCTCCCACACTTGAGAAGCATCTGGGCGGGACGCCCTACCTGTTGGGAGAGCCTCACCCTCCAAAACAGCATGTCTTGGCTGTGTTGTGAGCTGTGTCGGTACACAGAGCCCCTCCTGCTCCGGTGGGGGACCTCATACTCAGGCCCGGAGCGTCTCCCTTGTGCTGGGGCACCACTTACCTCTCGCCGGGACACAGAGGAGGTTTCAAGGGTCGCTCGTGACCTCTGCAGAACTGAGGGTCCATCAAAGCCACCCACGAGTGAGAAGGTGGTACGTGGTAGGACCCGGGAAGTAGCATAGTGCCGTCATAACTCGTTCAGTTGTTGTTGTTCTTTTTCTTTTTACCTCCAGATCGACCAAAGTCTCAGAGATGGGGCACCTGTTCAGGCAGAGGGCTGGGATGGCGAGGTCTTCCCTGTGAACCCTGGGTCAATTACCCCGTCTTCGAGCTGCTCTTTCGCCATCTGTTAGAATTCTTATCAGGATTGGTTGTGAAAGAGTATGCGAAAGTGGTTTGTTAAAAAAAAGAAAAGGAAAGAAAATAAATGAACCCCATTTAAACTCCAGCTGAGCCAGGGGTGGTAGCCCTCCGGCCTGGATGGAAGGAGCAGCCCTCCGGGAAACCAGTAGCCCTGTCTGAGGGCTGTTACCCTTCTCTCGGCATCATCCATGCTGGTTCAGTGAGCCATCACGGTCCGTTAAAAAAAAAAATGCTGACAATCCCAGCGTGCTGGCGAGATTGTGGGGAGACTGGAGTGGAAATGGTCCAGCCACTGCAAGAAGCCCTTAGGCGATTTCTTATAAAATTCAACATACCGATGCCTCACAGCCAAGCCTTTCCACTTCTAGGTATTTATGCAAGAGAAATGAAAGCAGATGTCCACAAAAAGATGTGTACAGTGATGTATATAGCAGCTCTTTTCATAATATATATATAAAAACAAAACCCCTAGAAATCCTCAAATATTCATTATCAGAAGAGTGGTTCAATAAATCTGGATGATATATTCATAAAATGGGACTACTTGAACCAGAAAAAGATATTTCTCCATACAGCAACTGGTTGAATCTCCAAAACACTATATTAAGTGAAATAAGTCAGACAGAAAGAAATGTGTACTGTCTGACTTCCTTTCCGTGAGGGTCAAAAACAGTGATCATGGGGAATGCGTGACTTGGAAAGGGTCACAAGGGGACTGAGGTGATAGTGCTGTTTTGTGTCTTGTTTTGGAAGGCGGGAATGTGGGTGGAGACATCTACCAAAACCCATCTCGTACAGTACTTAAGATCTGTGCATTTCACTGTGTACACATTTTGGGGGGGTAATAATTAAACTTTATTTTTCTTGTTTGTTTTTATTGTGGTGAAATAGACCTAACACAACATTTACCATCTTAACCATATTTATCTTTTTAATTTTTTTAAAATGTTTTAATTTTTATTTTTTTGGCCGCTCCGTGCGGCGTGTTAAGATCTCAGTTCCCTGACCAGGGATCGAACCCGGGCCCTCGGCAGTGAAAGCGCAGAGTCCTAACCACTGGACCACCAGGGAATTCCCTCTTAGCCATTGTTAAGTGTTCTGTGGCATTAAGAACATTCACAGTGTTCTGCAACCATCATCACCATTCATCTCCAGAACATTCTGTATGCATTTTGCCTCAGAAAGAAAAGCAAACTAAAAACACTGTCATATGGTGAGGTCAGTTCAGCTGGAACTGAGGCGTTGGCCTCATGCGTGCGGGAAGCCAGCCTGGACGCGCAGGACCGTCTACTTCCCTCTGCGGCCCCGAGGCGCACGGCACACACCTCGGCTGGGCACCTGCCCCATCAGAGTCAGTGTCGATTTGCCTGCTTCTCCCACTGGCCCCGAGCTCCCGAGGATGGAGACGGTCTTACTCATCGCCCTCCCCCAGCATCCATGGGAGGAAGGCTTTCGTGCACGTGTGCTGAACGCCAAGTGGTCCCCGTGTGAGGACTCGGCCTGGTCCATTTCCAAGCTTTTCTCAAAGAAAACAGGTGCCTGTATCTCTCACAACTCTGTTAGACGGTTAAAGAAACCCTGTGAGCATTCAGAATCTTGAAATGGGGAGCATTTTGCACGACTTCCTGGAACGATTGCTTCTGGTTAGCGTGTGTGTTTGTGTGTCTTCTTTCTTCTTGCTGGAGTCAGTTCACGGGTTCTCCCACCCAACACGGGGCCTTAGGCACTTCCCTGCCTCCTGTGTCCTGTGGTTTCCTGGCCCGCCTTCAAATTGCCGATCTAAACAGCCCAGAGGGCCTGGATGACCACTGCCAACATTCTACTCCTCTAGCAGCCCGGAAGAGTCCAAACGAAAACTTCAGGTTTTTCTTCTTCAGAGACTCCAACAATTGCCAGGAATCAAGAGGATTACAAAGTAACAGGAGGGGTCGTCATACGCCGCAGCGTGAGGACCCTCTGCCTTGCTTTTCAGCTGTGCCGCAGACGGTCCGCAGCAGATCCTTTGCCCTCTCCTAAGCCCGAAAGCCAGAAATAGAGTCGTATGTGATAAGGGCTTCCATTCCCGGACAGCTGAACAATTTGTACCATTTCGAAATTACATAGTCCTGTTTAGACTCAGTTATCAATATACGTTCAGCATTTCACCCGTGGTCTCAAGCTGCGTGCACGTTCTTCACGATAAGGCGACGAGCTTGCACCAAAAAGAGGGTTTTGCTTAAGGCTGAAGAGTCCCTGCTTTCAACCTATCTTGTAATTTTCATCTTGTCGCTTTTTATAGCATTCATATCAACACCTCGGTCTTCTGGCTTTCCGCTAAATTTTTTTTTAATTACCGGTTTAAAATACAATGAAACACCCAAGTAACGCACTGCACCGGGTACTGACTGAGACAGGGCTCCTGGTGACTGAACTCGGAGGGGCAAAGCAGCAACACCATGCAACCGTGCATTCGCTTTTTGATGGAGAAAAGTCTGAGTCTGGGGCAGGAAAGGTTGTTTAGGGATGTCAGCATATTATCATGAAAGCTGAACATGCCAAAGTGAAGACTGCTTAGAATGTAAGGAAATCTCATTTCACAGGCGGGAAACTCATTCATTCATTCATCAGCAATAGGTCTTAGAGGGACAATTCAATGCCGGGTTCAGGTCAGGTGCTCTGGAGACAGGGAACAAGAGACAGGCTCTGCTCTTGAGGTGCAGGCATTGCCAGTCAGGACAAAGAGACCAGACACCAGTAACTGCTTCCAGGTTGGATGAAGGGCTTTGCAGAAAGTTTAAGTACTGCGATGGAGGGCGCACGGGGGTCAGGGGTGCTGCTTTGGCTAGGTTGCCAGGGGAGCGTGGGGTTTCTGGGCTGTGATGAAGAGAGTGGGAGACACCCAGCGGGGGAGGGCTCTAGGCTGAGGAGACAGCAAGTGCAAAGGACCTGAGGTGGGGATGAGCTTGGGTGTCTGCAGAGAAGAACGAGGTTTCTGATGGCCAAAGCATAAGGGTGAGAGAGGGTAAACAGGCAGACAGAGGGCGTCTCCAACCTCTCCTGCCTTCTCCAGCCAAGGGCCCTGAAGCCCTCGGTAAAGAGCTTAAATCTTATTTCTGAACAAAACTGTGGAAGGACTTTAATCAACAGATAAAGATCTGGCCCTGTAGGGAATGCGGGGCAGATAGGGTCACCAGCTTTAGCAAATAAAAATACAGAGTGCCAGATTAAACTTAAATATCAGGTATGCAATGAATGAAGTTTTAGTATATCTCGTGCAATATTGGGGACATACTTATATTAAAAAATGATTAGCCATTTCCGTGAAATGCCAGTGTAACTGGATGTCCTGCATTTCCTCTGGCAGTGAAAGGCCATGGTGGCGGAGCAGAAGGTGGGGAGACTGGGGACGGGTGGTGAATGTCCACGGGGAGACTTTGCTGATGAGCTGGATCTGGGGAGACAAAGAGGAACCTCGGGTGACTTCTGGGTTTCCAACCTCAGCACCTGGGGGGCCCTTTACTGGGCTGGAGAAGATGAGGGAGGGAAGCATGTGCGTTGTGAGGCCGACAAGCCTTATTTAAGGGCGTGTAAACAGGAAGACGTGGACGTTTCTTGGTGCCCCGTCCAGGCCCACCCCTCCGGCCGTCTCTCCTCCCCCTCCCCTGTTCTCTGCTCCAATGGAAGAGAGACATAGGCAATTCAGGACACAGTGTGACTGGGACAAGCTATTTTCTAGATGAATATTTAGACCCCAGCTAAGCTGCTGCTAAGAGAAACAGTGGAAGAAAGAAATGTACTTCCTAGGAATTGGACTAAAGAATATTTCTATTTCATTATGTAACAGATTTCTGTGTGCCTCTTTTGCAATGTGTCTTTAAGGATCCATCGATAGGCATAATGAAACAAGACAGGTTTTGCAATGAAGTGGTTATGTGGGCGACCAAGGACAGCCGAGGTAAACCGGACACAAAAGTGTCTTAGTTGCAACTTTTATAAAACCCAACATTACAATTAGACCCAACATTACAATGATAAGATCCAACATTACAATTAAGTGCATGGCTGCACTTAAGTATTTTCTGAAATTTTAGCCTAAACATGAAATTCTATCATTATGAGGGGAAAACAAGAGTACACGAGCTGTGATATTACATTTCCTGATTTAAAAAGATACATCTTTAAAAAAACGGGCTACAAGTATTATAATTTCTTTTAAAGTAGCCCCTGTAAAAAGTTCATTCACCTTGACTTTATTCTTATATAGGAAGAAGCCACTTGACTAGATAAGTATTTTGATTACAGAGGGTTTGGCTGTAAAGTGGCCTCATATCCAGAGGATGTTTTGCAAAAATCAAAACCGGGCCTATCCCATGACTTTTCTTTTTCTCCGTCCCTTCTATTTAAATCTTTTAATAAAGCATTTTACCAGAGATTCACATTAAGGTATGAATAGTCAATAGAGTTTACTATGTTCCTCTCTTTCCAAAGCGGCTCACATTTTAGTGGGGAGCAAAATGTGCCCTTAGTCAAAATCAGTATAAGAATTACCTGTACTGTTTGCTACAAATGCCCACACTCTCCATGTGGATTCGGATTCAGGGGTCTGCCTAGAGCAGGGCCCAAGAATCTGTATTTTTAACAATAATCTCAGTCATTCTTGTGAACTAGCAAATCTGGAAAACACTGGCTTTAGTGAAAGAATTAAAACATAATCGTTGGGACTTCCCTGGTGGTGCAGTGGTTAAGAATCCTCCTGCCAGTGCAGGGGACACGGGTTCAAGCCCTGGTCCGGGAAGATGCCACATGCTGCAGAGCAACTAAGCCCGTGCGCCACAACTACTGAGCCTGTGCTCTAGAGCCCGCGAGCCACAACTACTGAGCCCGCATGCCTAGAGCCCGTGCTCTGCAACCAAGAGTAGCCCCCACTCGCTGCAACTGGAGAAAGCCTGCGTGCAGCAACGAAGACCCAACACAGCCAAAAATAAATTAATTGATTATAAAAAAAATAATAATTGTTGAATTGCAACTATCTTGAAGGTGTGAGTGAAAGAGCCTTTTGAGAGGCTGAAGGGGAAATAATTGGACATAAATGATTGTATTAGTTAAATAGTTCATCAAAGTTTGTTGAGTGTTTGCTGATGGGCTTGGCAGCGTCCTGGGCACTGAGGGTGCTACGTGGATAAGAGATGAGGCTGGAGGGATGGGCAGTTCTGCCTGGCAGCTCAGGACAGCTTTACACACAGGACGTGGGATTTGAAATGCTTCATGTGAAACAAGAAGAAGGAGGCTCCTTATGGGGCGGGCGGAGCGGGGGAGGGCGGGTGTTATTCCAGGAAGAAGCAGGTGCGATGGTTCAGAGGAGGATGGAGGCCTCAGGATTGGGTTTCCATGGGGCTGGTCCACAGGGTGTGTCGGGGTGATGCAAGCGGCTTATGAAGCCCAGGATGTAGGTTGTCGTGAAGGGCGATTCTTGCCAAGCTCTGTCCTGTGAGGAATGAGGAAACGGGGAAGAGAGCTGTCGTTGTTTTTGGAAAGGTAACTGGAAATAGCAGCGTGCAGCATGGCGGATGGTGTGTGTGTGAGTGCGAGTGTGTGTGTACTTGAGTGTGAGTCTGAGTGTGTGTGTGTGTGTGTGTGTGTGTCAGGGGGTGGCGGGAGAATGGTAAAGGGAAAGCAAGAGGAAGGAAAGCCAGGTTGGAGAGGTTTTTTATTTTAATTTTTTCCTTTATTTTCGGCCGTACCACACAGCATGCGGGAGCTTAGTTCCCCAACCAGGGATCGAACCTGTGTCCCCTGCAGTGGAAGCGTGGAGTCCTAACCACTGGACCGCCAGGGAAGCCCCTGGAGAGTTTTCAGTTCAGCTCTGTTGGTAGTGTAGGGTTCTGAGGTAAGTCGGGGGGTCCAGGCCCTAATTCTCAGGGGCTCGGGGAACACTGAGTGTGTCCTCAGGAGGCCAGCCCTCTGCTCCCTGTAAGTGTTTTATGTATTAACTTGAAACCTGCTGGGATGAGCCCATACCTTAGGGAGCTGATGTTCCCTTCAAGTGACAGTGGAGAAGAAAAAGCGAGAGTGCCCCTGTTTCCACGTGTGAGAGTGTCAGGCCCCTTTGGGGCTCAGAGAGGGAGGGACCATGTGCATGGGTCAGGCCGACCAGCAGCCTTGACTGGGCCCTGCCAAGACCATCTGCAGGCATCCAGCCACCAGCCCAAGCCCTGGGGCCCTGGGGCCTCCGTTCCAGAATTTTACTGGGAATCCAGACAACAGTCTCCGTGGTGGTTGTGCTGTTTGTACCTCTTTCCCGCCAGCCTCCCTCTCGCCTCCCAGACATGAGAAAAAGCCATCTCAGAACAAAATCCCGAAGATGTACCTACTTGGTGAAGGAAGAAAGATCAAGGCAGCTGCTGTTTTGTTTGTTTCACCCCCTGACCTTGTTCGTTTTGTTTGTAACAGAGGAGCTGTTTCAAACAGATGCAGAGAAGGTGAACAGTGGCAGTGGATTCGTGTCGGGGGATCCAGGGCCACTGGACTTGGAGGGGCTCTCAGCCCTCTGTGTGCCTGAGGTTTCTCCTGCTTTGAATTGCGATAATTGAATGACGTCCAAATAGACAGGGAGTAGAGATGGGTTTGTTAATTAGATGAAAAGATCCATTTTATAATTCGTATATTAAACATGGGTTGACTGAGGCTGTACCTTGACTTAAAGCCTAGTCAGTTATCTGTTCTTCCTTGTGGAAATGTGTTTCCATCACAGTGCATTGCGGCTGTCCGAGCTCTCTGAATTCTAGAACTGGACGCAGCCTTCTTTCCACTGCAACTCTTACCGTTCTTTGCCTGATCTTTTACGATTTCGTTCTGCCGTTCCAGACATCCTCAAGCCTCTGGTTAGAAACGCCAGTTCCCCGCCCCCACCCCAGATCTGCATAATCAGACCCTCTGTGGGTGGAACCAGCAACCTGAGGTCGAGAAAACCCTCCAGCAATTCTTACACCTGCTGAAGTTCCAGAATCACTGATTCACTAGTCCAGCCTCCTTGTTTTAGAGACGAGACAGTGATGCCCGAGGTCCAGCTGGGAGTTGGCCATTCTAAGCCGTTGCCAGGAGATGCTGAGGTTGCTGGCCTAGATGACTTCTTCAGTCCTCTCCAGCTCAGAAATGTTGACTCTGTCTTCTTCTGTAAAGCATCAGGAGGGGACTTGTAACATTTCTTGAGTAGATGTTTGTATCCGCCCATTTCTGCCCTGAACAGGTGTATTCTGTAATCGCTCTTTCCTGCTCCTGTCCTCTGCCAGCCTCACCCCACCCACTAAGGATCCCTCTACCTGCCAGTATCCGACAGCCGGTCTCACGCACTCCCAGAGGGCAGCCATTCTGGGTGGGCAGTGGGGCACGGTGGTCCTCGCTTTCACCGCGTGTGCTCAAATGTGGACTCTCGGGATTTCTTGGGCAAATGGTGCTTACCCGAAAGCGAGCAGGTCAACTCTGGCTCCATTGTTTACTGCCTCCGTCACCTTGGAAAAGTTACTTTACCTGCCTAAGCCTCAACTTTCTCATCTGTTAAATGGAGATGATAGTTGTATATGAAGGATTGTCCTAAGTACTGAATGAAACAGTCCACGTAAAGTGCTTGACACAGTACCAGGTACACAGTAAGAGTTAAATAGACGTTAGCTATTTAAAGCCAGTAGATTAGAACTGATGAGGCTGTGTTTCCCATCGGATGCTCTTTTCTCATTTAAAAATCGTGCTTCTCAGGAGAAACTTTCTGCTTCTTCTGGACATTATCAGATTACTTTGGGTGATTTTGAAAGATTTATGCCTGATTTCCAAACATGACACCACTCAGGAAGGCATGGGCAGAGTGTAGATCATAGAGCAATGGAGCCGTGCGTTTACATCAGAGGGCAGCGGTGTAGACACTTACACTGGAACAATGGCTCCAAATGGGTGTCCTGCCTTTGATGTGATTCCTGAGCACCAGATGTGAAGGAAGACATAAATCCCTCATCGTGTGCTGAATGTCACGATGCCCCACCCCTGAGAAACGAGCACACACTGACCTCTGTCTGGCTCTAAACTAGAGATGTGGGGATGGTAACAGTGTGTGTGTGTGTGTGTGTGTGTGTGTGTACAGACAGAAAAATAAAAGACCAGGTTTTGGTAATTTGGGGTGATGACTGAGGTCAGGGAGAGTCATGCTTTGAAACTGCTCCTTAAATGTTTCTACACAGTGCATACACTAATAATTTTTTTTTTTTAAAGAAGATGATGGGGGTAGGAGTTTATTTATTTATTTATTTATTTTTGCTGTGTTGGGTCTTCCTTTCTGTGCGAGGGCTTTCTCTAGTTGTGGCGAGCGGGGGCCACTCTTCATCGCGGTGCGCGGCGGGCCTCTTACTGTTGTGGCCTCTCCCGTTGCGGAGCACAGGCTCCGGACGCGCAGGCTCAGCGGCCATGGCTCACGGGCCCAGCCGCTCTGTGGCATGTGGGATCTTCCCGGACCTGGGCATGAACCCCGTGTCCCCTGCATCGGCAGGCGGACTCTCAACCACTGCGCCACTAGGGAAGCCCCACACTAATAATATTTTATCAGACTTGTGAAGTTGAGGGAGTGTGGGAGGGGGAGATGGTGTGAATGAGCTGGTGACATGAACTGAAGAAAGAAGGGAAGAAAAGAGTTCCCCGAGTATGTGCATCCTGGGAAATTAGCCTCCACGTACCCCAGGACTAATCCCCTCGGCTCCTTGGGGAGAGGCCCGTGTCTTGCAGGTATTTGTGCCTCCTATGTCTTTCCTACATTAGATTCAACAAGTGACAATGACCCCAGATGCACAGAATTTGAGCTGGAAGAGATGGGTGTTTAGTTTGACCCACGTGATATACAAGGGAGGAGAAGACGGAGGTCCAGACAAGGTAGAGGAATACATTTGGGATACTCGGTGGTCTAGGCTGTAACACATTCCCCCAGATTTCCTGATGTGAAGCTCCATGTTTGTCAACTATGACTCCATATGTAAGATGAATTTAAACTGAATAACCTGTGGCATTAGTAGAAATTCTTTGGGTTTCCATGGAAACCTCCTCTGGCTATAGTAAGCAGAAAGGGGGAAATACTGGAAGGAAGCTGAGGGATTGCACAAAAGTTGCCCCGAGTTGAAGGAAGGGCTGAGTAAGCAAGTCTGCAGTGGGAAGCAGCCAGGGTGCTCGGGGGACATGGCGCCTCGCCGACTTCCCGCCTCTGATGCTGTGTCAGCCCAGCCCACCGCCCATTCCGTCTCTGATCCGCATGCGGGACTCCGCGGGGCCGTTTCCTTCCACGGGGTCCTCAGCTTAAGCATGTTCTCACACAGACCTGCTCACCCACCATCCGTCCCTCCCTCTTCTGCTACCCTGCTTTTTCTGCAATGCACTCACCACTACCTAAGAGTCTTAGAGTTACTTGTTCACCTGTGGAGACTTTAAAATGCTGCCTCCCAGGCCTGACCCCCAGAGATGCTAATTTAAATGGTCTGGGGTAGAGCCGGGGCCTTTCCCCTAAAAGCCCCCATGGTGTTATAATGTTTAGCTCACGTTAGGAATCGTGGCCTAATCACTACATCGAGGACCAAATACAGGACATACTGCTCTCACCGGCGCAACTGAAAATATGTTTAAAAGAATTAAGAGTGACAAATGCAGAAAGGATTCTTTGGGAAGAATCAGGCAGTTGTGGGTAACCGCACATAAGTGATGCTGACAAGAGCCCTCCCAGAGTGGGTGCCCTGGGGACCAGCTCAGCTCACCCTACTGTGGCCCTGGGGGTAGGGGGCAGTGGCCTCAGTTTCCAAGTGAGTGCACTGAGAGGCAGAGGGAAAAGAAAGTGTGATTTTTGTCTCTTTAGGGAATTGAGATATAATTTAGTGTTTGCACTTTTAGTGTTTTGGTGAGAGGGGGCAAACAGAAACATGAGTGATCTGTTAATATGGTATTTTTCCTCAAAATAATGGCGTAGAACAGGCTTCACTGGGGAGAACAGAAAGCCCCCCCTGTGTCGGGGTGGTTTGGAAAGAGACTGCTTTTAACAGTGGGGGATGGACCACGGGACTGTGGGTTCTTGCAGAAAGAATCTGTAATCCTTTTGGGTTTGACCATTAGGCAAATCAAGCTTCCTGGTTTCAGAAAGAGAAAACACACCCAAAAGAGAAAAACCCAGGCCCGTGGGAACAAGAAACTTCCTCCTCCTGGGGCTGCTTGAAAGGCCGAATGTGCCCGTCCTGACTCTCCCGCTCAGCGTGAGACTGGCTGGAGGGCATCCCGGAGGTGGAGGGGTGATGGGCGGAGAACGGCCACTTTGCTGGAGGAACTCGGGACACGGTGGCTGCACTGACAGGCTTGGGCCTCGGCTCTGAGGGCACCGAAGCTGGGTAGAGGTGGCTTTATCCTTTGGTGTAAACCTGGGGAGTGGAGGACCCAGGACTGAGTTGCGTTCCCGCTCTTTGCTCCTTTGTTCCCCTTGGTCCTTCAGCCTAACCGCCTTGAAGCCCAAAATAGAATCCTTCAGGTTTTTACTCTGTCGGTGACAAAATCCGAGAAAAGACTCAAAGCCAACTGAAAAAGAAAGATCTGCAGATACGGAACTCGTTTGCCTGCCAAGTAGGTGAGTGAGGCTGTAAAGACAGTCAAAGAATTGAGCGGACTCATTGAGGGGAGCCCAGTGTGAGATGGGGAGAGGTCTGAAATCTGGACCACTTCCATTTCAGTAACGGGAACAGAGGGCTGGGACGGAGTTGGAGGTGGGGTTCCTTAGAGGTCGGCTGCAGTGCCGTGGAAACTGCAGTGCTTTAGTTGTCAGCGGAACCCACACTCCTCAGCTACATGTATAGAGCTAAAGCCTCCTTAGCAATTTTTATTTAGCAATTTTTTGTGTGCCAAAAGTCACATGAGCCTTTCTTCACTTACATGCGATAGTGTCACTATAATCTGGCTCTCGCTGTTTTGGGGGACAGGGAGGGAAAACGGGAAGTAACCGATTGTTCCCTTTTTTGAGGCGGGGCATTTAACTTAGGCTCCTGCGTTTAATCCTCACAATAACCCTTGAAAGAGGAGTGTTATCTACATTGTACAGATGAGTAGAATGAAGGCTTTTTTTTTTTAAAACAGATTGTCCCATTGGTGCTAGATTTCGTGTTGTTTTTTTTAAATTTATTTTTGGCTGCATTGGGTCTTCGTTGCGGTGTGCGGGCTTCTCATTGCGGTGGCTTCTCTTGTTGCGGAGCATGGGTTCTAGGCACGTGGGCTTCAGTAGTTGTGGCCCACGGACTTAGTTGCTCTGTGGCATGTGGGATCTTCCCAGACCAGGGCTCGAACCCGTGACCATGCGTTGGCAGGTGGATTTGTAACCACTGCGCCACCGGGGAAGTCCCAAGTAGAATGAAGTTTAATTAAGTAACTTGCTGATGTTTACATGGCTCTTAATAAATGCAGGAACCAGATTGGACCCAAATTTCCTCATCCTAAAGCCCTGGGCTCCTTCATTTTGGGCAAAATTATTAAGTAGAGATTTCAGCCCAAATTCTTTAAATGGTCGCAGACTCTCAGTGAATGGGGGCATCTTGGTGGCTGTCATGGTCTAGATACGTCTGAAACTAAAACAGTTTGGGGCACTAACATTTTTTGATCATCTGTTATAAACCAGAGAGGTTGTGGCTAATAAAAAGAATGGGATCTGTGTACAGAACTGCTTCTGACCGCAAACTGTAGTCCATGGGGTTTCCAAGTTCAACTTTAATTCAACGAAGGTGTGTTGCTGCATCACGGTGACCAGGTAGGGGGACTGCGTGTGTCTCGGCGGTGGAAGCAGGGTGAGAGGCAGAGCAGATATAGTATCTCAAGGAGTTTACAGTCTCCATGGAGGAGAGAGCCACCTACACATTAACAGGAGCCAATGCAAGAGTTACAGAACCACACGAAACAGGACCGTCAGAGGCATCCCGGGGCTGGCGGCTATGTCCCGAATCGATTATGGAGAGAAGTAGCCTGGGAGAGAAGAATGTAGACAAGACTTGGTTTGAATGTGGCTTTGGAGGATCAGCTGGATTTGCCTATACGGGGAAGGCAGTGTGGTGCCGCCATGTCAATAAATACAAGTTTCTGTCCTGGACACAGTCGGTGTCGAGGTGGACTGGAGCCGGGCTGTGAGGGGCAAGTTGAATATTTGAGATTTTATCCTGTTGGCAGTAGGAGAGGTGTTGGTAGCAGAATTCAAGGTGGTGGTATAGTAGTGATAATAGTGCCTAACACTTCTTGAGCATTTATTCTACTGGGCATTCCATGTGATGATGAACATGTATAGCGCATTTCCAAGCGCCAAGCCCTGTTCTCTGGGCTGGCAATACAACAGGGTACAGACCTGTCAAAAATCTCTACTTTCATGGGGCTTGCAGCCCCGCAAGGAGAGACAGACAGATGATAAAGTAGATCTTGTGATCTACATTCATGTCATGTAAATATAGGGAGGTGGGCAGGGAGGCGGTGAGTGAGAGGCAAATCAGTTTTGAAGCTTGCCTCTGAGTATATGTATGTATTCATTCATTTAATCAGGTAAATAGTAGAAGGCAGTCTGAAGGGTTTTGAATCTCAATGATATGATGAAATGATAATTCACAAACGAGCAAAGAGTGGGGAAAAGACCGATGCCACAGAGACCGGCTAGGAGGTGACCGCACCACCCAGGACAGTTATACTTAAAGTGGACCTTTGAGTCAATTATATCATAAAGTAGAGAAAGAAGACTAAGGTGGGGGAAAACTGTCAGAATGACACTGTTTATCTGGTCCATGCCTTTCCCTAAGTCTAGAAACCCAGCATGGTTACATTGTGAAGATGACAGGGCTTCATGGAGACCTGACTCCAGAGGATAAGATGGGACCTGGATGTCACAGAGATGACAGAGCTTTGGAGCCTGGGTGATGAGGGTGGTGAGAAAAATGTGAAATTTGCACTAAGAATAATGGAAATTCAACAGAAGAGCCATCATGCTGTCCAAGTGGTGTAAAATTTTCCGAAAGTGACCAGGGGCATCCTCTCCAGTGTCAGCACTTCCGGGGAATCAGTGGTTTCTCCTCGGAGCAGGGTAGGCAACGTGAAAGGCAGACCGCCACGCCCCCTGCCCCCCAAGCGCACCTGCAGGGGCCGCACCCTCTGTTCTTTCAGCCTGGCAGCTGCAGGTGACAGCACCCACCCGCTCTGTGCTCTCCTGGCGCTAGACCCTTTTAAAGGCGCAGGCGCATGGGTTCCCAAAGCCCCTTGGTTCACAGCCAGTGAAAATTACATTCGCAGTAACTTTCTCACAGCAATCCTAGAGCAGAAGAGGCACCAAAGAGTTCCAGTGACTAGGGAGGTGGGTCCAAACCACTTCACCTGCATTTGTTGTAACGACGTAGTACCGTTTGCAAAAATGATACACACCCACCGAAAGCAAAGACACAACAGTTGTCTGTTCTCCCACATGGACATGACTGAGGGGGGGTGTGTACCTGTGCCACACGCCCTCTCAACTCTTGGCATCTTAGTTGGATCCCACCATCCTCACTTTCTGACCCAGGTTTATCTTCATGGGATAGCTGCTTTTTTTTTTTTTTTTAAACGTCTTTATTGGGGTATAATTGCTTTACAATGGTGTGTTAGTTTCTGCTTTATAACAAAGTGAATCAGTTATACATATACATATGTTCCCATATCCCCTCCCTCTTGCGTCTCCCTCCCTCCCCCCCCCCCCACCCCACCCCTCCAGGCGGTCACGAAGCACCGAGCTGATCTCCCTGTGCCGTGCGGCTGCTTCCCGCTAGCTGGGTTAGCTGCTTTTTATCACAGCCACCACAGAGAATCCGCTTTCAGGTAGATGTGAGTGGGTGAAGGGGGTGCAGCACAATCTAAGGGAGAGCTAGTAGTTCTCACAGTGTCCAGCAGAGGTCCTTGTGATTCCCTTGAAAATGTGAACTATCCCCCAGAAACGCGGGGGGGGGGGGGTTCGCCGCGGCGCCCTGGGGTGCTGCCTCGGCACACCGTTTGGGAACCATGGTGTAGGCCTGTTCTCCGCCTTCTCTTTCTTCTCCTCCAGCTTATGATACTTCTGGGCCACACCTATTTTAAGAAAGTAACTGTGGACCCAGCCCTGGCCTCAGTTTCCTCTTTTGCACTTTTAAACTGCTGGAGTGAGCGTGCAGTGATCCTCTCTGCCGGCATCTGGGATCCTACACTACTCTGGGTAAGTCAGGGCTTTGTCCTCAAGCTTATTAGTCCAGGGAATGGTTTCCAGTCCTCTCTCTTCCTTACTTCTTCTGTTTAAAGAAGTCTTGGCCCCCGTGACCTCTGGTCTCCCAGGTTAGAGCCGTTGCCGGGCTTTTAGCCATCACACTTTACCACAAGCTCGGGGCGTGAGAGTGGGAGCCAGGCCACGGGAAGGAAGGGCCTTCTGTGCCTTTGTCTCCCTGGACGCCCCTGAACTCCAGCCCAGCCCCGTGGGGATGATGCGATGCCTCTCCCACTGCATCGGAGGAAAGTGAGGCGGCCCTGCCATCCAGGTAGCAGGACAGAAACTGCACCTTTGGGGCCGCTGGCCTCCCAGTTCATGCAGAGTCTACGAGGCCATACTGCATTGAGATGGCTGGCGTAAGTAAGTGGCTCTCTGTGCTTCATGTTTAATTCAACCACTGTATTTTTAATTAATTAATTAGTTAATTAATGTATGGCCACACCATGCGGCATGTGGGATCTTAGTTCCCTCACCAGGGACTGAACGCTTGCCCCCTGCAGTGGAAGCACAGAGTCCTAACCACTGGACCCCCAGGGAAGTCCCTTTTTTTCTTTTCAACCACTATATTTTTATGAAAGTAAAACAGTGTAGCTTGTCATAGCTACACTGTTGGCAATGGAGAGGGAGAAAAATAAACACTGACCATAGAAGTGTGAAAGTGTTTTTATTTTACCTTTGATATAATTTTTCTTTTAATTTCTAAAAATTAGTTTCTTTTATTGTAATAAGCAACTGTTTTTAATTTGTAATTTAAAAACCCATCACATATCATAACACTGTACTGATTCTCCCCCCATTTTGATTTAATTTGATTTCCATATTCCCTTCTAAACTCTTTTCTACATATGTGATCACAATGTAGGTTAAATTTTAACCTCTCTTTGTTAAAAAATGACATTATAAACATTTTTTAAAAATTTAGTCACAGAATTCTTTTAGCCATCCTTAAAAATGAGTGCGTATCACTTTCAAGGTGATACTTGCGCATAATTTAAAAAGCATAACAACTAAAAAGCTCTAACATGAAACATCAGACACCTACCCCTCCTTCCTAGCATCCCTGATCCAGTTTTAGTCACCAGATCCAACCACTTTCTTATCCTCAATTTCAGTGGCTCTACAATAGTCCCTTGAATGGTACCATGTAGTTTACGCATCTACCACCCATCCTATTTTTACTTAATCGACTCACTGAACTACTGGTTGACAGCGGTGCTTCTGCAGGATTACTAATTTCTGATAGAATCCTGTTCACTATGCGAATATGTATGTGTACTCAGGGCTGCATTATCAGATCGTCTCTGCCTGCCGTTTTTTATGTCTAAATCAGTCGTATCTTGCATTTATCGTAAATGGCTACAGGCATATTGTTAGGAATACCACTTTATTATTAAACATTAATAGAACTTCTACCTCTTGCCAGTTATTTTTCCAAGCTAAAATTGTAGACGTTTGGGAATTCAGTCAAGAAGATGGAATGAAATTCGATTGTGTTTTACATCACAATGATTAAGGCAGAGCAGGTAACAGCCTGCCCTTGATCATTGTAGAGAATATTGGGTGCCTGGAAGGGGCACATTGGAAGCTGTGTACAACTTTTCTCAGCAGAAATATTTTAAGGCAATAGCCTTTTCAAAGTTGAGGATACGTTTTTCTGAAATACTCACTGAAAAGTATGTGGCTTGATGCCTATTCTATCACAATATACTTTTAAAAAATTAATAGACTTTATTTTGTAGGGCAGCTTTAGGTTTCCAGAAACACTGAGTGGAAAGTACAGAGGGTTTTCCATGTAGTACTCACCACCCCCTTGGTTTCCCTTAATTATTAACATCTTGCATAGTGTGATACATTTGTTACAATTGATGAGCCGGTATTAATACATTATGCTGAACAAAAGTCCACTGTTTTCATTGGGTTCACTTTCGGGGCTGTACATTCTGTGGGTTTTGGCAAATGTATAATGACATGTGTCCACTATTACGGTGTCATATAGAATAGTTCAGTACCCCCAAAATCCCCTGTGCTCCACCCATTCAGCTCTCCCTCTCCCTCAACTGCTGGAAACCACTGAACTTTTAACTGTTTCCATAGTTTTGCCTTTTCCAGAATGTCATAGAGTTGGAATCATGCAGTATGTAGCTTTTTCACATTGGCTTCTTTCATTTAGCAATATGCATTTAAGTTTTCTCCATGTCTTTTTATGGCTTGATAGCTCACTCCTTTTTATTGATAAATACTATTCTATTGTCTGGATGGACCACAGTTTGTTTCTCCAGTCACACCAAAGGATGTTTTGGTAGCTTCCAAGTTGTGGCAATTGTGAATAAAGCTGCTATAAGCACCTGTGGGCAGGTTTTGGTGCGAGCCGAAGTTTTCAGTTCATTTGGGTAAATACCAAGTAGTAGAATTACTGAGTCATATGTTAAGAGTATATTTAGTTTTGTAAGAAACTACCAAGCTGTTTTCTGAAGTGGCTGCACCATTCTTTGTTCCTTTCGTTCTGCCTCTTCCCCAGCCTTGGGAGGTGTCAGTGTTTTGGATTTTTGTCACTCTCATAGGTGTGTGGTGGTGTCTCATTGTTTTAATCTGCATGCCCCTCGTGACATATGATGTGGAGCATCTTTCATAGGCTTATTTGCCATTTCTCTGTCTTTGGCGAGGTGTCTTTTCAGATCTCATGCTCATTTTTTGATTGGGTTGTTTGTTTTTGTATTTTTGAGTTTTAAGAATTCTTTGTGTATTTTTGGACACTAGTCCTTTGTGTTTTGAAAAGATCTTCTCCCAGTCTGTGGCTTGTCTTTTAATTTTCTTAACAGTGTCTTTTGCAGAGCAGAAGCTTTTAATTTTAATGAAGTACAATTTATCAATTTTTTTCTTCTATGGCTCATGCGTTTGGTTTTGTATCTAAAAAGTCATCGCCAAGCCCAAGGTCATCTAGATTTTCTCCTATGTTATCTTCTAGGAGTTTTATAGTTTTGCATTTGTACATTTAGTTCTGTTATGCATTTTGAGTTAACTTTTGTAAAAGATGTAAGATCTGGGTCTAGATTAATTTTTCTTTTTGCATGTGGATGTCCAGTTTTTCCAGCCAGTACTTGTTGAAAAGGCTGTCATTTCTCCGTTGAATTGCCTTTCTGCTTTGTGAAAGATCAATTGACTCTATTTCTGGACTCTTTATTCTGTTTACTATCCTTTTAAATGAGGGTTTATTTTTGTTCCCTTCAGTGAAAATAAAATCTATTAGTAACTAATCTTGGTTTGACTTCCTTGAGTCTTAGTTTCTTCATAAGAGGGGGTGGGTAGGAGA
Organism: Monodon monoceros; assembly: GCF_005190385.1. NCBI lineage: Eukaryota > Metazoa > Chordata > Mammalia > Artiodactyla > Monodontidae > Monodon > Monodon monoceros. The sequence goes on along the minus strand of NW_021703770.1, from coordinate 71,896,671 downwards.
CTAGTTTGTCTGTATTTAAGTATAGCGTCAGGGTGATGATTTTCTCATAGAAAGTTTCTGGGTCTAGTCCAACAAACACCAGGTCTGTGTGCGTGTGTCTTTGTGAGTCTGTATCTTTCTGTGTGTGTAAGCAGAGTGGCAGACATCTATTGAACAAGATTTCTGGCTATGCCCTTTACATTTTATAATGGAATAGTAAACCTACCTTTCACTGATGAGTGACAAAGCATATTGTTCTGCCCCACTCTGTAACAGAAAACATCTATACTTAGGATCATTACCAGTAATTGAAACATCAGGTTTCCTGCCATGCAGCTTTCATCGGGGACATTTGGCAATGTCTGGAGACACTTCTGTTGTCATACCTGGTATCTTGTGGGTAGAAGCCAAGGATACCGCTAAGTACCCCACAGTGCACTGGACAAACCTCACAACAAATAATTTTTTGGCTCAAAATGTCAATAGTACTGAGGCTGAGAAAGCCTGTTGCAGAGAAGCAGATTTATCCACGGCATGTTTTCATCTTTGGTTTAGCCTCTAGAAAACCTAAACTTTTGGAGATTTGTGGTCTGTATCTGGCAATTGTGCAGAAACTTATGGTAAGATATAACCTTCAGCTTTTTTTCGCTGTCTTGGGCTTAGTTTCACTTTTTCTCAATTTCATAATCATTTCTATTTTTTGTTAAATCTATTTATGTAAACCTGACTGACCTCTTAAAGTAAAATTTAAATATATCATTTTATATACTTCTAAAGATAGGTGGCTGGATCATTGATCATAAAAATCTGAGGCTGGAAACAGGGTTGATGTTTCTTCCACTTCTTGGGTTGTAGTACATAATTCAGACTCTGCTTTGAATTTCCTCTTCTGGTCCTTTAAATGATACATTTCCCTGTGATACCTAAGTTTCCATGAGCTCATCTTGTTTTCATAGTGTTCCCTTTTATTTTTAAGAGAAACAAAACCAAAAATCCCCTGCTTGTTTCATCAATCCCCCGTGTCTTCCTCTGTGTGGAGTTGCTCAACTAAGAGTTATGCAAATGGAGATCGGCTTTGTGCACATTGATTCCGGGGGCGTCACTGCATCTTCGGTGTATTTGTTGTCATGAGAGCGTCGGGACCCTGGCCTCCTCTCTTACAGTTCAGCCCCTAGCCTTCCCCCAGCCTCACCAGCTCCTTCCCTGCCCCTCACCTCATTCCCATCATGGATCTGGGCACGACCCTCCAACATTCTTGGAGTCAAAGAGAAGGGGGCTTGTAGGTATCAACTGAACCTGCCTCTTGTGTACACCTGGGGACCTGAGTGCTTGTTATCTCCTGAGTCAGCCAGCAGGCCCTTGCTGTCCATCCAGAGCGTACTTGGCTGCATCTCCTGGACACTGAGCCGTTTTCCTGAGGTCTGTAACCGTCTTCATGATTGACATTTCTTTTCCTAGCAATCTTAGCAAAGGCGACGGCTCCAGCTACATCCTCCCCAGATTCTTTACTCTCACAGATTAACAGGGCTTGAAGGACCTTAGGCCATGGGTTCAGATTCTCTTGTCTTAAAATTTTTATCCATTTTTGTACAAGTTTATGTATGTGTGTGTATATTACATGTTTTATATATATACATATATATATAATAAAGACACGTATATATGTGTGTGTTCTATATACATATATATAATTTACACAAAATGAAAAACATCTTTTAAAATTTTAGAATAAGGGTAGTTAATTACCCTTATATAATAATGTGACCTAAGGTCCTTCCGACTCTGATATGTGTGTGTATACATATATATATATATCCGTGAATAAGAAATTATATATATGTATATAAAATGTGTATATGTATATAATTGTATATATCTAAATATATATAACGTATATATATAATTTCCTATTCACAGATATATATATGATAGGAAGATGAAAAGGGCAAACCCCAAAATACCTGCAGCCCCATCACCTGTAGATGAACATTGTGATGTTTTCGGATTTTTCTTCCTAGACTCTTTTCCTGCCTATTTATATCTTTTCCCCTCACAAAAATGGTATTATGCTATATGTATTGTTTCTTAGCTTAAATATATTGTGAATATCTTTTTATGTCAACAAATATAATGTACAATATTTTAGTGACCAATAGTACTCTTTCGTGTTGAGGTAACATCTTCTAGATCAATTTTACAAAGGCCAGTTGCCTAAAGGCCAATTTGATGAATTTATCAAGTGTTTCAATTTACCAGAAGATGTGTTTCTTTTAACTACTTGAATATTATTTCTATTTTTTAAAGAAACTTTATGCATTTTTAATGTTCTCCTGCTAGTTCTTCAAATGGCATATCAAGTATGAGGGTTGTGCAATTAAAAAACTAAATTTTTTTTTTTTTTTTTTGTGGTATGCGAGCCTCTCACTGTTGTGGCCTCTCCCGTTGCGGAGCACAGGCTCCAGATGCGCAGGCTCAGTGGCCATGGCTCACTGGCCTAGCCGCTCTGCGGCATGTGGGATCTTCCTGGACCGGGGCACGAACCCGTGTCCCCTGCATCGGCAGGCGGACTCTCAACAACTGCGCCACCAGGGAAGCCCTAAAATTTTAATATAAGTTTAGATTTAAATTTAGAAGCATCAGAAAGAAATTGGAAGTGATCAAACATTCCCAACACATATAGCATGCTAAAACTCTGGATTCTACAGAGAAATGAAGCTGTGTTGATCTGTCAGCTGTTTGTAAAATCATTTGATATGAAAGGATGGAACAGCTTTGAGATGCAGAAAGGAAGTGAAGGTGTGTAGAGGAATTTCTAGAAAGAAGCAGAAGACTTGAGCCTCAAACATAACCAAAAACATGTTACTAGGGTCAAAGAATTTTTAGAAATTAGCTTAAAATCCTAAAAACGTAAAGATAAAGTTAAGAAATGAACTAGGAAACTACAGAAACAACCATATCTCATATTACATTTAAGCTACTAGTTACTATTTCTAAAATTACATCCATAAACATTTTAATTTCATTTCTAAAAGATAGAGAATCATTTTTCAACATAAATTTAATACCATTATTAAACGTAACAATAATTCCTACTGTTATCAAATATTCAGTAAATGATCAAATTTCTCCGGTTATCTCATAATTATTCTTAATAATTAGGCTACTAATTACTAATAACTAAGGCTAATATAGTTCTAAGAAGACTCAACTATCCTTAGTTTCTAAAAATAGATCATTCCTTAAAAAAGCATCATAGATGGACCTAGAGTCTGTCGTACAGAGTGAAGTAAGTCAGAAAGAGACAAACCAATACCGTACGCTAACACATATATATGGAATCTAAAAAAAAAAAAAGGTTCTGATGAACCTAGGGGCAGGACAGTAATAAAGATGCAGACAAAGAGAACAGACTTGAGGACACGGGGAAGGGGGGAAAGGTAAGCTGGGACGAAGTGAGAGAGTAGCATTGACATATACGCACTACCAAATGTAAAATAGATAGCTAGTGGGAAGCAGCTGCATAGCACAGGGAGATCAGCTCGGTGCTTTGTGACCACCTAGAGGGATGGGATAGGGAGGGTGGGAGGGAGACGCAAGAGGGAGGGGATATGGGGATGTATGTATATGTATAGCTGATTCACTTTGTTATACAGCAGAAACTAACATACCCTTGTAAAGCAATTATACTCCAATAAAGATGTTAAAAAAAAAGCATCACAGAAATCTTCAAAAGCTTTTAAAACAATTACATTTGATAAGAATTGTTATACCCTTAAGCTGATGAAAACTAACACAAACCGTCAGTAAACTAAGCTGTTAAAACATCCCATCAAATATGAAATTATATACACCTCACAAATAGTTAAAAGATACAAATTTTGATAAACTGGTCATCTTGTAAAATGAAAATCCTCAGAAAACTGGCTTTGGGTGAAATGAATTTCAAGAACTGTTCTACATTTATTTAACCAATGACCTATTATTTGGCAAACAAGTCTATTTTTTCTGTTTTTAATTTTTTTTTAATTGAAGTACAGTTGATTTACAATGTTGTGTTAGTTTCAGGTGTATATGATAAAAATATGTATCATTTTTTAAGATTCCACATATAAGCGATATCATATGCTATTTGTCTTTCTCTGTCTGACTTACTCCACTTAGTATGATAATCTCTCCATACTGCAAGTGACATTATTTCCTTCTTTTTTAAGGCTGAGTAGTATCCCATTGTTTACACGTACCACATCTTCTTTATCCATTTGTCTGTTGATGGACATTTAGGTCGCTTCCATGTCAAGCAAGTCTATTTCTAATTGGATGGGATTACAAACAGTCTCACAATAAAAATCGTTTTCTACAGAGCTTTGTGTAACTGCCCACTTATTTTCTTAGAAATCACTTATTTATGGAGGTGAGGATTTGTTGGGAAGTGGATACATTTTAAAGACCTTGATAAGTGTTGTCAAGGTGAAGACTGTCACTTACTCTCTCCCGCCAAGCCCAGCAATTTCAATTCATGGTGAGGAGATTAGAGGCCAGAGATGGGAGTGGTTTTGTCAATCATTATAGGACAGTCCAGGCTGGACCCAGCAGTCAGGTGTCCCAACTCCTAACTTCCCTGCACTTCTCGTGACCTCTCCACTCTCTCTTCCAGGCAAGAGCTGAGTTACTCTTCCACTTTCTCTGTCCTGGACACCAAACCTCCAGGTCTTTGAACCTCATCTATCTCTGGAGTTGTCTTGCACTTCTTTTCTGGACTTATTCTAATACATGTAGTGATTAAAACTGTACTGGTTTATTAAAGTTCTAATAAACGCAGTCAAGTTGCTGTATTTACGCATCATTATTTCAAAATATCTTCGTGTCAGGTTGGCTTTACATTTTTATGCTACACATTCGTATTATAGTTCACTCCTAACCACTGGGTCTTCCTGCAGCCGTGCCTGTGTCTTAAAGCACATAATAAAGAAATGGTTTCAAACCAGATAAAGACATCAGCAAACTCGAGATAAATTAAAATGTATCAGATTTTGATCACAAAGGCATAAAGAAAAGTTAATGAAGAAGAAATCAGCCATACTGCAGTGGATCTCTCATTTCTGGTTGGGGGGGGAACTTTTTAAAATTAATTTTTTATTGATACACTTCAGATACCATCAATTTACCCTTTTAAGGTGTGCAATTGAGTGGTCTTTAGTGTATCCATGAGTTGTAAAACCATCACCACTATCTAATTCCAGAACCTACTGCATCTTGTGTGCAGCAGGCATGCAGACTTTACAATTACAACTCAGCTGTGCAAAGAAAGCAAGAAAGCAAGCTTCACATTGTCTAACTCTTCTGTCTCCAGTGCTCTGAGTAGCAGCAGGTGGAAAAATGGCCTTCAGTTTGCCAAGTGGATTCAGATCTTTTCCATTTTAAATAGTCTCTTTTCCATCACGACTCTATTCCTTTAAGAGAAGAGCTTGGTCCTTCACATTTCTTCTGCTCCTTTCCAAGATGTAGGTAGATGCAGGTTTCTCTTGTGTTACTTGGGGAGAGAGAAGCCATAGATTCTCTCCATGTTCTTGGTGTGCCTGCTAATAGGACCGGCACTGCTGACTAGGGGGGAATGTTACACTGACACCCGCCCCCCAAGCAAATGGATCACATTAGGACAGTGGGAAACACATGGATCTCCTTCAAACCTTCAACAGGCTGGGTGAGGGGAGGCTTGTCTTGACATCTCCTTTCCTTCATGCTCCACCGTGTGGGAGACCCAAAGCAGGGAGGGGACCTGGAACCATCTAGATAGTCTTAAAGCCACTTCCCACCCCACCCCCTTACTCAGCTGGTTCTTAATAGCAAAAGTGGATGTTTCCTACATAGAAAACAAACTTACAGTTACCAGGGAGTAAGGGGGGAGGGATAAACTAGGAGATTGGGATTGACGTATACACACTACTATATATAAAACAGACAGCTAATAAGGACCTACTGTAGAGCACAGGGAACTCTACTCAATACTCTGTGACGACCCATATGGGAAAAGAATTTAAAAAAGAGTGGATATATGTATATGAATAACTGATTCACTTTGCTGTACCCCTGAAACTAACACAACATTGTAAACCAGCTATACTCCAATAAAAATTAATTAAATAACAATAATAGTAATAAAGAGGGCTTCCCTGGTGGCGCAGTGGTTGAGAGTCCGCCTGCCGATGCGGGGGACACGGATTCGTGCCCCGGTCCGGGAAGATCCCACATGCCGCGGAGCGGCTGGGCCCGTGAGCCATGGCCGCTGAGCCTGCGCGTCCGGAGCCTGTGCTCCGCAACGGGGGAGGCCACAACAGTGAGAGGCCCGCGTACTGCAAAAAAAAAAAAAAAAAAAAATAGTAATAAAGAAATGACATAGAAGCAAGAAAGCCAGAGATGCTCAGTTAAAAAAAAAAACGTGGATGGGGGATGGCTGCCCCCTTGGACACTGATTCAATACCAGTCCTAGTCTTTCCAGTGCTCTCTTCTTCAGACTCCTGTTTCTCATTCTTGTAAATCAAGAGTACTTCTTTTAAATCACATCGCCCTTCCTTCAAGGGGGAGCCCGATGGCTCAAACTTAGTCACAGACTGGAGGTGAAATTCATGCCACAGGAGCAGCTCTGTGGGCCAAGTCGTCAAAGCCTTGCTCTTGGTATGGAACCTCAAGGAGAACTGGGAGCTGGGGATTGCCAAGTACCGAAATGACATTGACTTAGTTGCCCCAAGACAGTGTTCTTGTTTCATAAGGTATTTAGACCTTAGGGAGGGCTTTATAGTAGAGGCTGGTCAAGTAAGAAAGCCAGGCTCTGCGCCTCTGGAGCCCGTGCTCCGCAACAAGAGAGAGCGCGATAGTGAGAGGCCCGCGCACCGTGATGAAGAGTGGCCCCTGCTCGCCGCAACTGGAGAAAGCCCTCACACAGAAACGAGACCCAACACAGCCAAAAATAAATAAATAAAATTTTTTTTAAAAAAGGCAAAATTCCTTTAAAAAAAAAAAAAGAAAGCCAGGCTCTGGAGCCAGGTGGACCTGGGTTACCAGCTTTCCAACTGTGTTGATAATGGCTTTCTGGGTGATTTTATTGAGGAAAAATATCAAGAATGTATGAAAATGATTACCATGGTGTTTACTTAGTTGCCTAAGTAAAGAGAGTCTGGCTATACCCTTTTCAATTCTATCTCTTGCAAAAGGAATTTAGGAAAATTGACAAAAGAAAGACAACTACTTAGGTTGGAGTTGATGGCATTGGTCGTGGAGTTAATTCTGGCACTCTCTCCTCTTCTGCCCTCCCACGGACACCTGTGAGTCTTTTCTGACCCCTTTTCTTTCTGATAAGTAGTTTGGAGAAAACATCGCAACTCCTCCGTGGACTTTGCTTCTCTAAAAATGCCTCCAAAGTCTCATCCTTGAAAGTAAAGTAAGAAGGAAAACAATCAAAGTGTGTCTAAAAGGTTTCTTTTTGGGTGGGCAAAGTACATCTCTTGAGTTATGCAACTGGTTGCAGACTGCATGGATGAGAATTGTTTTAGGACGAGTCCCTGTGAATGACCCTTGAACCAACTCAACTTGGAAGCTCAAGGCCACTTTTGTCTGGGGGATTGTTACCACCCATCTCCACGGCCTTGGGGCTTCCTGTCTCTTTCTAGGCCCCCTAACTCAGAAAACTCTTTTGGAGATGAGCTCCCTCCACAGTCATGCAGGAGGCTTGGGTGGATAGAAGTGCAGCTTCAAGGCCGATGGGCCAAGGTCCACTTTAACGGGGACCTTTGATCACCAGGCACAGGTCCATCTGTCGGAGTAGCATCCTGGTATGCGCTGTGCCAGGCTCAGAGCAAGCAATTCCACCTCCTTCTCTTTTTTTCCCACGCGCCGCCAGTCTCCTACCCTAGAGATGTTTCTGGTTACTCCAGAACACGACCACTTGATGTTGCAAGGTCAGGCAAGAGAAGGGCGGTGACAGGATGGATACTTCAGAGCCTGTGGATGAGTCATTCACTTGCTGCTGGGAAAACGCAATGCAAATTTACGAACTCAGCTTGGGAAATTGCAGTGAAGTGGAAAAAAAATGTTTTAAATTTCTTTTCGGCTGCTAGGATAAAGGCAGAAAATGCATCAGTCGTCAAAAAACAAAATGCGTGAGTCGTAATAAAAATAAAAACAAAAACACTTTCTTTTGTAGCACTTTGTAAAGGCAAGAAATTTAGGTTCTCGGGGGTTATATTCTAGTACCTTTGTTTTTAAATTTTAAGGTCTAGGATTGTGTGAAATAGCTGTTAAAACGTGGATTCAGATTTTATAGGGGAAGTGGCATCCAATTTCCTGTTTTTTATTTCTTTAAGCTCTCAGAATATGAGAAATTGGTGATTTAAAAATCTTTGTATAGCCGAGAGGGAGGTGAATTTGTATGGACTTCAGGTTGAAATAGACATGATGGAATATCTTTTAAACTTGTGAAACTTACGATGAATAACAAAATATTACCCAAAATGTATATTATACAAATCCAAACTCAGGAACCTCTTTCACTACACAATTCCTTCGCTTCTTCCTTAATGACAGAGTAATACACACATTTACATTCAGGTCATCATGTTATAAAAGTGGACAGCAGAGTAACATGGCATATAGGGTGCCTTGCCCCGAAGAGGGGAGGGGGCAGAGAAGGAGAAAATGCAAGTGGCCCATGTGTCAGCCTGAGGCTGAGATGGGAGATGTGCTTCTGCTGTTCCCTGTTTGGGGTGAGGTGGGGTTTCCTTGTGCTTCTCATCATGGGATTGTTTCTCTTCCAATGTTGGAGGGAAAACTGGCATTTGGACCACATTTATTTATGTAGTTAACAAAGATCTATCTAGCTCTTACTGTGTGCTGCTTTAAGTATACTTCTAAGCACTTTACAGGTATTAACTGATTTAACTCATCTAATCCTCATAACAACCTAATGAGCTCGATGAAGTTATCTCCATTTTTTCAGAAGGAAACTGAAGCATAGAGGTTAGGCCACTTGCCCAGGTTCACACAGTTAATAATTGAGGGACCCAGGATCTGAGTTTAGCAATCCAACTTCACAGTCCTTTACTCCAAAATATTTTGCAAACTGTGGTGTCTTCCTTAGGAATTTTTAAGAGAAAATTTCTGTATACGATCGGGCACCTTACAAGTGGACTTCAGAACCCAACCAACACGGTAGTGGGTATCCTTTCAGGCTTTTTTCTGTGGACATTCAATATATATGGGCATGTGTGTGTGCGTATATATGTGTATATACTGATTGGTTATATAAATTGATTGATAGATATGATTTTTTTTCAGTCAATAATGATTGGTGGTCAAGAACATTCAAATTATACAAATCTCTCCTTTTACCCCACTTCAGTCTCATAATATGTCAGTTTGGTCTCATTTAATGGACTCTCCCCTATTGATGGACACCTCGTCTCTGTCTGTAGTATAAATAAGACTGATATGAACATTCGTTTATATTCCCTTTGTGACAGAGGGTTGCCCACTGTCTCTGTCTCATTAGATCACCTCCTCGGGCTTATGTGTGAACATCCCAGGGTTGTATTTGCATGTCAGACACTCAGGTATTATTATGAGTAACTCAGAGTCTCCACATGTAAAATGTGCCTTCATTTACTGTTAAACAAACAAACAAAAAATTTGAAGACGTTGTCATCTACATCGTCCACAGCACTTTATGTAAAGCCCCTCATACACAACTTTAGAATTCTCATGCCGGGGCCGCCCTGTCTGGTGAGGCAGGTCAGCTTCCCCTTTCCCTGGTGCAAGCGCGATGCTGCGGGCTTTCCTCTGGCTCCTCCTGCCAGGAAGCCTGCTACCCCGCAAACCTGGTGCCCACCTGCTTCCACATTTGCATCCTCCTCTTCTCCTTGCCTCGAGTTTTCTGTTTCCAGTTTATTAAACTCACTTTTTGTAAAAGCATTTCAGATCCTTTTGAGAAATAAGAGGCTATAAAAACAATCTCTTTAGCATTATTAATAAGGAGATAAAATGCATGTTTCAAAATAGCCATTGTTTGGCAACATGGTAATTTTTAAAAAAAAGAAAAAGCACAGACTTTAGGCTAAAACTATGTGAGTCCACCATTCACTTGTGCAATGGCTTTAGGCCAGCCATTTAATCTCTGCAAGGCTCAGTTTACTCCTCTGTAAAGTGGGGTTAATAATACCTGGGTCATGGGGTTTCTTCGAGGATTAAATGAGATGCTCAGAAAATTACAAATGTTTAATTGAAAAATACTAAGGTGTGAATCATTGTAAAGCGTAGCTCCTGTCACTTGCAAACACATAACTGTGCTCTCAGTTTTTGTTGGAGGTGCATGTGTTTTGTGCTTTTCTGGTACCTTCGTACAGTGAAAAGAATTGAGGACCTGGTGTGAGCTGGTGGTGTTTATCCCCTGACGCAGCAAGATGCTCTCTGAGCTTTTTTGCTGGAGTGTTTGAATTGCAGGGACCCAAACTCAAAGCTCAGTGCTAGTGGGTTAGGGTCTTCCTCTACAGTACGTACTTTTGGTTCTCAATTATCCATGTGATGGGGGAGGGGAAATCATGACATAAGCGTAAATAAACGATAATCTGCAGGTTATATCACCTCCTCACACATCCACCTGCTTTTTATTTTCATTCTCCGTCTTCCTTCCCACGGAGCGGGCCCTCGGACAATCGCCGTCACCCCTTCAGAGGTCTGAGTCACCGATTCCTCGCTCTGCGCCCTGTAACGAAGACCCACAAAGTGCTTTTCTAATTTCATCTCCTGCCTTCACACGCAAACACGTGCGCGCACACATACACACTACAGGGGTTCCTAATATTTTGGAAAAAAATTTTTTTTCATAAAGTTGTTCGTACCATCCTCCTATTTTCTCCCTTATCCGACTTTTTAGTTTAAAAATTTCGAATCTACAGAAAAGAAAGAATACCCTCACCTAGATTCACTAATTTTTTTTTTACTGTTTTGCCACATCTGTCCCCTCCTCTTGTTCCCCTGGCCCCCTTTCTCTTTTTCATTTTGGCGGAAGTGTTGAAAGTTGCAAATATCCTGAGCTTGCATCCCTACCCGCCTCGCGCGCTTCTCCTCTGATGTGGACCTTCTCCTGTGTGACCGCAGTACCGTCATCACGCCTTTAAAGCGCGCAGTTGCCCACGATCATGTTCACACGTATTCAGGTTTCCCCAAGGATCCAGCCACGTGTCCTCCCCCTCCCCCCCATTCATTCAAAGCTCATTCAAGATAGAGCTCCTCCCCTTCTCCTCCCTTGTCCTTTTTTTTTTTTTTTTTGCGGTATGCGGGCCTGTCACTGTTGTGGCCTTTCCCGTTGCGGAGCACAGGCTCCGGACGCGCAGGCCCAGCGGCCATGGCTCACGGGCCCAGCCGCTCCGCGGCATGTGGGATCTTCCCGGACCGGGGCATGAACCCCGTGTCCCCTGCATCGGCAGGCAGACTCTCAACCACTGCGCCACCAGGGAAGCCCTCCCCTGTCCTTTTTGAGGCGCCCAGCTTCTGGCACATCGTGGATTTGTCTGATCGTTTTGTTCCTCTAACCTCTGTGTTTCCTATAAACTAGAAGTTAGTGCTAGAGGTCTCTGTCCCTCTGTCTCTAATAAAAACACAACGGCCAGGGCGGGGGCGTCTCCTTTCCTTTTGCTCGCCCACCTTGAGCAGGAGTGGTTGGGATGAGCATGCTGGAAGCCCCGAGTGCTTGTTGGTCCCTCCATTCCTTCCGTGAACCCTCGGAGCACCTGCTCTGAGCAGGCACGTGGCAATAAAGCGTGAAGAGTGGGCAGAGGGGTGACCTTTTCAGTAGGGTGGCTGGGAAGACCTGTTGGGGAGGTAACATTTGGGTCCAGATCTGGAAAAAAGAGAGTGGAAAAGCGGGCTCGGGGAAAGCCGGGCTGCCTGGGCCGGGTGCGCGTGCCTCCCGGGGACCCGCCGGACTCCTCCTCTCGCAGCTCGGGGCGCAATCGGGGGTCCGCGCGGGGTGGCCTTTTCCGCTACCGAGTTCCCTCTTTCAGGCATCACCGTTTTAATGCGGATGATTTAAACACAGCTTCTTTGGAGGATGAGGGTGGGACTGGTCTGAAGAGAACTCCCCTGTTTATTTACAGATCAACTAGAAAACCCATCTCCATTTCAGAAGCTTTAGCAAATGAAAAAAAAAACCAAAAAACTGTCCTATTTTGAGTCAGAGGAGTACTTGCTTCCCCTTTATTTTGGGAACTACAGCTCGCTAGTTTCAGAAAGGGGTGTGACTGTCCTTAGAGGCTTCCTACGTCAACCAATGAAATGATAAACAAGGTGAAGTTCGCAGACCTCCTGGAAGCCTGCAGGACCAAACGCAGGATGAGCTAGGGCGACAATGCAGAGAGGATGACAGTTCAGAGAAGAGCCCCTGAGGTTTCTCTGTACAACAGGAGGTATTCCGAATTCCCACCTCCCGCCTTCCCCACGCGGAACCATCCATCTATCGTCCTCTAAAGTTCTAGGCAGGGGTCCGCCTTGGCAGTGTTTCAGAATGGCACAGATCACTGGGGAGCACCCGCCCCTCGCCCCCCTCCCCGGGCCCAGGAGAACTTCCTGGACTGTGTCCAGGGAATCTGTTCTGTGAGCCTAGACGATTCTGGTGTGCCTTCAGGTTTGGGAACGCTGCCTTCTAAGACCTTCTAATGGAGCTCATAACAGATTTTGTTTTGCTTTCAATGTATAAATTTGACCATGAGGCTGTACTGTACGGCAATATTCGTATTCGATTTCAGTTTTAAAATCATCTTTGGAGTCCCCAGAGTGCTTTGGGTGGTGCTGTACACATCCTAGTGTTAACTGAGTAGACGAATAAGAGTGTAGCATTTAGAGGGGTGGCTCCGCCTGTCTGGTTGCCCGCACAAGCCCCCCCACCCCGCCCCTGTCGGGTTCTTCCCTGAAGCCTTAGGCTTGCTGATGGCCCCCTTTTGTGCCTCTGGCTCGGACGTCTCTCCTGGTTTCCAGGCTCACTAGTCTCACTGAGAGGTGTACAGGGTGTGATGGTTTGGGTGTTCCTGCAAGCATCTTTTCTCCGTACCTGTGCCTCCTCTTATTTCCAGTCTTGGCGAAGGCCACCTCCATTGCCCCAGGCCCCAAGCCGCTTTTGGTTAGAGCCAGATTCCATGCCCTCTGCCTCTTACTCACGCTTGCCTCTGAAGCCCCAGGTCCCCTCACTTCACCTTGCACAGCGACATTTGTCTTCAGCTTTGCCTCCCTCTCCAGCCCAACTCCCGGACTTCCCTCCTTGTTCCCTGAAGGGGTCAGCTTGAACTAGTTCCCTGAAGGGCTCAACCTGAACTAGTTCCCTTAAGGGGTCAGCTTGAACTAGTTCTCTGAAGGGCTCAACTTGAACTAGTTCCCTTAAGCGGTCAGCTTGAACTAGTTCCCTGAAGGGACCTTGTTATCTCAGGGCCAATACTTTGCATGTGAAGTTCCTTCTTCCTGGAATCCCTTTACTGACTTTGCCACCTGGCTGACATCACTCCCATTTTGACTCACAGAGCATTTCCTTCATGACACTTCCCTGCCCACATCCTTTTCCTCTTGCCTGAGTGCGATGTCTTTTCCTATGTCCTGTGCAGCCTCTGTCATTGACTTGCCACATTGTATTGTAATTTTAATTCACCCATCTTTGCCGCAAGAATATGAGTGTCTTTAGGGCAGGAATCATATCTTGCTGACATAAAACTGATGCTCAATAGATAGTTTTTGAATGAATGAATGAACAAATGTATGAACAAGCAGCCAGTTTGTGAACAGTATCCACCTTTGAGTTTGTTAAACCATCCGCAATGAAGAATAAAAGCGTATTTTTTTAACTCTTCGTTAATGGAGAGATTTTGGTGTCTTGAAGCCAGATCTGGAATGGTAAAACAATGCCATGGCTTTTGTATTCCAACAGGAACTATGGGATGTATAAAATCAAAAAGGAAAGACAATCTGAAAGACGATGGAATAGATTTGAAGACTCAACCAGTACGTAATACTGACCGAACTATTTATGTGAGAGATCCAACGTCCAATAAACAGCAAAGGCCAGTAAGTAGATAGTCTCAGGGGAGCATTCCCACAGCAGGATCAAAGCATGGCTGCGTAATTTAAACACCAAATCTGTACCATGTGCATGCAAAAAAAAAAAAGAAATCATGTCAATTACTTGGGCCTCCAATAATTTTCGATATGCTTTGTAACTTAATCCTTTAAAGAGCTTATAAATATTTTCAGGATAACCGGGCCACTTAATGTACAATAAAGGGGGCTTTGGTCACCTTCTTATGTGTGGAGATAATCGCCTTTCCTATCCCTGGTGTGAAGACCCATTCTTTATATGTAAAGATATGTATCTGAGCTGGTGTGACTTAGGATAGGGAATGAGACTAGAAGGAAATGCTGGATTCAGGTCAGAAGCCAAAACAGGCCCTTTGGTGTATCATACTTTATCCCATCTCGTTGTTCTTTAATTAATTCAAAATAGTACAAACACTGAAGTTGTCATGACTTATTACAAAGGATTAAAAGACTGTTTTTTTAAAAAACGCACAACTAATTCTGCCTTCTAACCTCACACAGATGTCTGTACCAACATTTTTATATGAGTGATGTGCTGTTTGATGCATCTAAGAAATGCTTGGCAAATGAAGGACTAATGCCGCATTTCATGGGAGAGAGGAACAGAGTTTTGGATAATTACAACCTTAAATGCACTTTATTTCAGATTTTATATCCTCTCCATCTATTCACTCACTATATGTATGTATGTATATCTCCCATTGCCTGGTTTTTATGGAATTCCTCAGCATTTAAGCTGGAAGTAGCTTATTCCACGTTAGCCCAAATGCCTTCATTAAGAGTTTTCATAGTTCCTCTAATCTGACATGTTTCTGAATGCCTTGGCATTCCAGAAGTATGTTATTGTTGTCACGGCCTCTCTGCCAGCTCTCTCCCCCTCATTCCCCATTATACTGCAGGTTGACGTGTGCCAAAGTCACATGTCACCATTGAAATTGATCAGTCACTGTTGGCCTTCTTAAAAAGAAGTGGAGGGCTTCCCTGGTGGCGCAGTGGTTGAGAGTCTGCCTGCCGATGCAAGGGACACGGGTTCGTGCCCCGGTCCGGGAGGATCCCACATGCTGCGGAGCGGCTGGGCCCGTGAGCCGTGGCCACTGAGCCTGCGCGTCCAGAGCCTGTGCTCCACAACAGGAGAGGCCGCGATAGTGAGAGGCCCGCGTACCGCAAAAAAAAAAAAAAAAAAAAAAAGAAGTGGAGATGAAGAGTGAATACATTATGCTATTAATTACCATACTTGATATTTCTAGACATTAACATTGTAATTTTATATATAGAAACTCAAAAGGTATAAGATTATTGATAACTTTAATAATTTAGTGATCATAAATATGTAAATGTAATATTTAAAAACATCGCATAAATAGGTATAGATGTGGAACTATTCTATGGAAATATGACTAATAGAAAGTGAAATGATATAGGAATTGGACTCACAAATAGTTTTCTTATTACAGACTTCAAAGTTCTCATAAAAAGGATCTGGCTTTTTCTGGTATCATGTGCTATAGATTTTACATGCTTTAAAACCCCCATTTTTCTTACGTGATGAAAGAAGATGTCCTGTATTCAGAAAAGCAAAGGAAAACGGTACAAACTTATGCACCGTTTTCCCTCTTCTTAAGAGTAAAGGAGGTTAAAAATTAAGTTAGAAAGCAGAAGTAGTAAACATGTTTGAAGCCTCTCAGTTCCGTCCCACACACCGGGAGCGCTTCCTTGTGCCTTCTGTGGTCACAGATGCCCTTGTTTATGAACCAGACAGTTGGCCTTATTCCATAGATAACACTCAGCTCCGGCCAGACGTGTCCAAAATCCACCCCTGGATTGATTACAGGCGGTGTGATGTGACATCAAGGCTGAACTGATGCAACTTCAACAACACTAAGGAAAAGACATTTTAAAGAAAAAGAGTGATGATAGATGAGTTCCATACACGTGTTTTTGTCTTATAAAAAGTGTGTTAAAACATTTGTCAATTAAGGACTCTTTGATATTTGAAAATCAGCTTGCTGCTTTCAAAATGATTTAGTCAGTTTCTCATCTTGTTTCCTCTAATAACTCATTTAAAGTTGATCATGCATCCTAATTTTGCACATCTAAATGAGCTTAAAAATCGGTGTAAAGCTTCTTGAAATCAGCATTGAAGGATAACATGGACCCAAGATTTTCTGATACCAGAAGAACGTAATGCCCCCCCACCCCCGGAGATATTACGGGCTGACTTTCATCAGAAATTTAAGTTTCAGTACAAACTGTTTTGGTCCGCATTCCACCAGATCACTTTAATCAAGGAGAAACATGATTTGTGGGTGTAAGCCTCTGACAGTACCTTCTCTAAAAGAAGCTCAAGAGGTCTTTACACATCCTCCCCACGGTCACTGAGGGAAAAAGGGATTTGATTTAAAAGGTGATTGAGGTGGGCTTTGTGCCACCAGACCCTTCCTGATAATTCATCTCTCAACTAAAATAACAGGGATGCCATCTGTCCCCATAACAGAATCAGGGTCGGCCACAGGAAGCCTGGATCTGTTAGCACTTGTTCTCAGCTGCTAGAGACCGAGCCCTGACTGCAGTTTTTAAGACAAGTCTGGGAGTTGTGAAGATCCGCAGTCCTGGGCCGGTGGCACTTCCACAAGGTCACCAGGGCCCCAGGTGACCCCCCAGGGCCCCTCTCTATCTTTTTTCTCTGCTGTCTCTGGTGACTGGTTTCCATATTGCTGAGACCCCCATTCGTCACCTTCTTCTAGGCAGAAAGAAGAGGGCCAGGGGCTACGAGAGTCAGGCCCAAAGCCCCACACGACCTGCTTGCAGATAAACTCCTTCCACATCTGCATAGAATGCTAGAGAATCAGAAAGCATCACCATTTAGCTGGGCACATTGCCTCCCCCAATAATATTAGGGGTCTGGTACCAAATCAGAGGGAGGGTGCTGAATGGGTCAGCAGCTCGCAGCCACTGGCCAGAGCCCTGGTCATTTCCTGCCGCCAGGCCCGTGGCCGCTGGAGAAGGAAAAGCCATTCCCTGGGCTGCGGAGGTCAGGACACAGCTCCACAGGACTGCTCGTCAGTACTCCTTTCTGGCTTAATGAATTAACAAATCTAAACCCCATTCGCTTCTGTTAGAAAATGATGCAACATTCAACACGAATGTAAGCGTCAAAAGCTAAACATAAAAATGTATTTTTCTAACAAATATTCTCTCGTAGGTTGCAGACTCTCAGCTTTTACCAGGACAGAGGTTTCAAAATAAAGGTATGTTTTCACGACATCTTGGACATTTCTTTACTGTTAGAGCCTCTGTGAAGTAGTTGTCCTGGATGTTTCTGTTGATTTTTTTTTTTATTGTGAAAACATATACATAGCCTAGAATTTATCGTCTTAACCATCAAAGTGTTCAGTTCAGTAGCACTAAGTACCTCCACACTGTTGTGCAACCATCACCTCCATCCATTTCCAGAACTTTCCTTCATCCCAAACTGAAACTCTGTGCCCATCAAACGTGGAACTCCCGTCCCTCCTCCTCCCAGCTTCTGGTAGTCACCATTCTGCATTCTGTCTCTATGAGTTGGACGACTCCAGGAATCTCGCTTAAGTGGAATCAAGCAGTATTTGTCCTTTAGTGGCTGGCTTTTGTCACTTAGCGTCATGCCTTCAAGGTTCATCCATGTTGTGGCATCCGTCAGAATTTTCCTCCTTTTTAAGGCTGAATAATATTCTGTTGTATGTATAGACCACATTTTGTTTATCCATTCATCACAGTGTGTTTGGATTGTTTCCTCCTTTTAGCTTTTGTAAATAACTCTGCTATGAGCATGGGTGTATCATTTCGTAAACCTAGAGTTGGAAGTTATTGTGGTCGTAGGTCTATGTGATTTGAGATAACAAACACTGTACCGGTGTGTGCAGTATATGACCGACCATGGACCGTGTGGGCCCCGAGCCCCACTAGGAAGGAAGCAGGTCTTTATTCCAGCTGCCCGTCTCTCGGTGCCTCACTGCATCCTTTGTGCCCCATGACACGTGAATTTGTTACAACATTTCTGCTGTGGATTCTCAAAGGTCTTCGCCTGCATTCTTCATTTTCAGATCCAGAGGAGCAAGGAGACATCGTGGTCGCATTGTACCCCTATGATGGCATCCACCCAGACGACTTGTCCTTCAAGAAAGGAGAGAAGATGAAAGTCCTGGAGGAGTAAGTGCGCCCAGGCATCCCCCACCCCCGCCTGCTGCCCTGGCTTGGCCGCCAGCAGCACAATGCAGCAGACACCCCTCTGGGGTGGACATGGGGCCCCCAGCCTCCTTGCTGCCCGAAGGAGCAGGGCTAGAGAGATTTTCCTCTTAGGCTTTGCTGTGAGCACTTCCCAAGGGTTTTCCCTTTCTTTCCTTATCCATCAGTGCTTTCTTAAGAGGTTTGGGTCTATGTGGAGTTTGCATGTTATTTTAATTCCATTTCTAAACAATTTTTACTTATTTATTTACTTACTTGGCTGTGTTGGGTCTTCGTTGCTGCGCACAGGCTTTCTCTAGTTGCGGTGAGCGGGGGCTACTCTTCGTTGCGGTGCGCGGGCTTCTCGTTGTGGTGGCTTCTCTTGTTGCGGAGCACGGGCTCTAGGCATGTGGGCTTCAGTAGTTGTGGCACGCAGGCTCAGTAGTTGTGGCTCACGGGCTCTAGAGCGCGGGCTCAGTAGTTGTGGCGCACGGGCTTAGTTGCTCCACGGCATGTGGGATCTTCCCAGAACAGGGCTCGAACCCGTGTCCCCTGCATTGGCAGGCGGATTCTCAACCACTGCGCCAACAGGGAAGCCCCTTACCATTTTTATTTCGTTATTTTACTCACATTAAGACTGGGTGTATGGGTCCAACTGGGTGTGACTCTTCAGGGCGTGGTGCTGAAGCAGTGGTCGTCCCGGGAGAGTCCCCACTCAGCATTTAGCGTTTCTGTGAAGATGCTTGGACATCATTTCCTTGACCCCTCCAGGCTGGCTCACACACCTGTGGCCCTGCTCAGACCACAGGGCTCAGCACTGTGCTGGGAATAATGAACTCCAAGAATTCTAGTAATCTTTCATATGGTGTCACCTTGGCCTGCCAACTGGGACACCCTTGGTTGGTTGGAGGAGGGAGACCCTGATTAAGTTTATGGTGTTGAGTGGCTGAGAGCAGTTGTCAGTTCCTGGCTGAGTGTGAACTTGAGCCAGATCCTGGCCCTGCCACCTGATAGCTGTGTGACCCTGACGAGTCACTTCAGCTCTACACCTTAGTGTCTTCACTTATGAACCGGGAACAGCAATACCTCTGTCATGGGGTTGATGTGAAGGTTATGTGTGTACATATATATAAACATGGCACAGGCATGTAGTGGACCACAGCCTAGTGGCAGCTGTAATTGTCCTTCATGTCTTGCAGACGAGGGTCCCGTCTGGGTGTGGGAATCTGATGGGGAACATAGTTGAGGCTCTCACAGGGACCCGTCCATTCCTCCCTCCCCAGCCCCTTCCCCAGCTCCACGCCTCCCACAGAAGATGAGAGTGTGGTGACGAGGCCTATAGCTGCTTGGGATTATTTTATGGTTTTCTATTTCTTTTTCCTATGGCTTGTGTCTGTGGAAATGAGATGTTTTAACAAAGGAGTTTATGACATAGGAACTATGGCCCTTTATTCCCTTGACTCCCATTTCTGTAAGGACCCTAAAGCGTTTCTTAGATGTGAACTTTTTGTTTCTGCAAGATGGGAACCATTTTCACCAACCCCCGTTTGGCAGCTCTGAGCACAGCGACCCACACTTCAGTCGTGAGACTGTTTTCTTTTGCTTCCATCACTAAACGTATTTATGTTTTAGCAAGAAGTATGAACTTTCTCCCTGGATTCTGGGTTTCCAGGGGTCTTCCCCGCCCTCCCTCACCCTGCAAGACAGACACATTAAGACAATTGCTCTTGTAGTTCTTGAGTCATTGAAAACAAACCCTTTTGGATGTGTGTTTCTATTCCAGGCATGGAGAATGGTGGAAAGCTAAATCCCTTTCGACAAAGAGAGAAGGCTTCATCCCCAGCAACTATGTAGCCAAAGTCAACACCTTGGAAACGGAAGAGTGAGTCCTTTCCCGTGTCATCTGGGACAGTTCTGTTTGTGGCTCTGGGTTTCTTGTTTATTTTCGTCTTTTTCCTTCCTGGGATTAAAACACCCATGAAATGTTAATATGTCTTCTCAGGTGGTTTTTCAAGGATATAACCAGGAAAGATGCAGAAAGGCAGCTTCTGGCACCAGGGAACAGCGCTGGAGCTTTTCTTATCAGAGAAAGTGAAACATTAAAAGGTAGGAAGTGACCTAAGGCCTCTTATAAAACACTGTTTAGGAAATCATTCTTAGAAACGATTCTAGAATCCTGAAAAAAAAAAAAAAAGAATTTTTTTTTTGGAAAATAAGTCAATTACCGGCAGACCTCGTTTTATTGGCTTCACTGTATTGCACTTTGCAAATACTGCATTTTTTTACAAACTGAAGGTTTGTGGCAACCCTGCATCGAGCAAGTCTGTTGGTGCCATTTTTCCAAGAGCATTTGTTCACTTCATGAGCAAATGTGTCTCTATGGCACATTTTGGTAATTCTTGCAGTATTTCACTCATTTTCTTTATTATTATATTTGTTATGAGTGATCTGTGATCAGTGATCTTTGATGTTACTGTTATGACTCACTGAAGGATCAGATGATGGTTAGCAAGTTTTAGCAATAAAGTGTTTTTTTAATTAAAGTATATATGTTGTTTTTTTAAACTTATGCTATTGAACACTTAATAGACTACAGTACAGTGTAAACATAACGTCTTTAATGCACTGGGAAACCAAAACGTTTGTGTGGTTTCCTTTATTAGGGTATTTGCTTTCTTGAGGTGGTTTGGAACTGAGCCCACAATATCTCTGAGATATGCCTGTACTATGTTCTGGTAGTGAAAGTTTTATAGTTTGATAACAAATAACAAGCTCAAATTATTAGTTTTGCTACTAAAAGTAACATAAAAGCAGACATAATTATGGCTATTTTTTTTTACCATGCTTTATGTTTACTGAGCCTCTTAAATTATTATTTAGTATAAAACTTGAAATTTTAAGAGAAAGAAAATCACAATAACTTTTCAATTCAGCAAAATAATTTTTTAAAAAACCCATCACAAAGAAGAAAAAGTGTGTTGGTAAGCTTCACAGCAAACAGAACACTAGCTTTGTCAAGTAGACTTTTTATAAGACTTTAAAATTATGCACTATATACATGCTCAATTTATATTTTGCATATTTTTATGGCAAAATGTGTCCATGGTGTGTATAATACCAACCTTTTAAAAAATATTTTATTGAAGTATAGTTGATTTACAATGTTATGTTAATTTCTGCTATACAGCAAAGTGATTCCATTATACATATATATATATTCTTTTTCATATTCTTTTCCATTATGGTTTATCACAGGATATGGAATATAGTTCCCTGTGCTCTACAGTAGGACCTTGTTGTTTATCCATCCTATACATACTAGTTTGCATCTGCTAATCCCAAACTCCCAATCCTCCCCTCCCCCATAATGCCAATCTTACTTACAAAATGTAAGTGTAATCTTCGCTTGTACTTCTTCCCCCACAGGAAGTTACTCTCTGTCTGTCAGAGATTATGACCCCGTGCATGGTGACGTTATTAAGCACTACAAAATCAGAAGCCTGGACAATGGGGGTTATTACATCTCCCCACGAATCACTTTTCCTTGTATCAGTGACATGATTAAGCATTACCAAAGTAAGTGAAAATGCAAGGTCAGACAAGAAAAGATACATCTATTATGATAAATATATGGTGTCAAACATTTATATTAAATTTTTTTGTATCTTGAAACTTTATTGAGTTCATTGATGAACTCTAGTAGTTTTCTAGTCGCATCTTTAGGATTTTCTATGTATACTATCATGTCATCTGCAAACAGTGACAGTTTTACTTCCTTTTCAATTTGGAGTCATTTTATTTCTTTTTCTTGTCTGATTGCTGTGGCTAGGACTTCCAATACTATGTTGAATAAAATGTTTTATGTATTATATTTCTTTTGGATAAAGTTGGAGGATGATATTCTATAATTGGTTCTAAATTAATCTATAAGTATACATTCAAAGTCAGATTTGATCTTTGTGAATAATTATCCTAGTCCTTCCCACCTAGTCTGTGCTGTTTAACAGCAAAGAGAAAAATGGATATTATTTTCGCATAGTACATATTTTTACAACGCATCTTTAAATATCTGGAATAGGAATGCAAATTTGTAGAACTGTGTCCTAGTGTATACATGTCTATGTGTGTGTAAAGTACATACCATGAGTGTGTATTACTCTTGGCAAAAGAAAACAGAAATAACAATAACACCAAAATATTTAGAAGTGGCCTGTCAGTGGTCCTCTGTTGCCAATCTGCTCTACAGCCTGGCTAAGCTGAACCCATGACTGTGTGTTTGAGGCCAGTTGTAGTAGGTAACTCTTGTTACTGCTTATTTCTTCAACCTGCTCCAAGGGATTACACATAAAATTTGCTTAGGTCCCAAAATATGGAGAGAGCAAGTACCCCAGATTTTGTGGAGTCCTCCTTCCCTCTCTGTTACCCCCATCCATTTATCCATCTGGCACATGTGTTGAGGGCTTGTTCTGGCACTGGGCCCCCATGGTGACGTGACCAAGTTCCCGCCATTGTGCCCTGGAGAGCTTACACGGGCTCTGTAATTAAAATTATATTCTATTAAGTATGACAACATGTCAGCCTTTGTTTATCTGTTCATTTTGTTGTTTTTATTTTTATAGGTTAGCATTACTAATGAATAAAATCAAGTCTGTCTTAAATTGTCTTTCATTTAAGAATTTCAAAAGTCATGATTACGCAGAAGATAACCCTATAAGCATTTTAGGTTCGTAGACCTTGGCAAGTTGAAAATATAAGACTCGTAGTCCAAACTTCCCTATAGATACTGGTAAAATACAAGGGATGACTTTTTCCACGTTTATTTTCTCTTTCAAATTAGAGCAGTCAGATGGCTTGTGCAGAAGATTGGAGAAGGCATGCATTAGTCCCAAACCACAGAAGCCGTGGGACAAAGATGCCTGGGAGATCCCCCGGGAATCCATTAAGCTGGTGAAGAAGCTCGGCGCTGGGCAGTTCGGGGAAGTCTGGATGGGTGAGTGTGCGGCTCTGGAGCCAGAGTCCCTCCTGGGGGCAACAGCAGGAGAAATAAGGGCTCCGGCCGATTTCTATCAGTTTTCTCAGAAGCATCGGTGCTTTTGTTTTCCTCTGTCCACTTGTGCCAAGAACTAGCCTACACAACCTACATGATTAGACTCTTCCTCTTCCTCGTAACTTAGTAGTTCTCTGTCAGGATGAATATTTTTCATAAATTTATTTATTTATCTATTTTTGGCTGCGTTGGGTCTTCGTTGCTGTGCACGGGCTTTCTCTAGTTGCGGCGAGCGGGGGCTCCTCTTCATTGTGGTGCGTGAGCTTCTCATTGTGACGGCTTCTCTTGTTGTGGAACACGGGCTCTAGGCATGCAGGCTTCAGTAGTTGTGGTGCACGGACTGAGTAGTTGTGGCTCACGGGCTTAGTTGCTCCGCGGCATGTGGGATCTTCCCGGACCAGGGCTCGGACCTGTGTCCCCTGCATTGGCAGGCGGACCTTTAACCACTGCGCCACCAGGGAAGTCCCAAGGCTGAATGTTTATAAGGAAGGGGACAGTGGGCATTTATCCTGGTGGTTCTGTCTACTCTTCCGTGATTCTCTCATCACCAGATTCTCTGGACACAAGTTAAGTACAGGAATGTGCTTGCATCTCAGGGAAGGGTACACTTGGGTTAGGACCATCCTTACTAGTGGGCTTAATAGGAAGCCTCACAGGCATTGCTGTTTCTCATCAAGAAACTTTCTAAAGATAACTCAAAATTCCACTGTTAGAGAATCGTTCCTTACTGTTAAGTACTGCCTTCTCAGGCTGGCAAGAAAAGCACCAAAATGATAACAGTGGCTTTCTCCAGCAGATACTTTTTGCCCACCTGTCTTTTCTAACGCTTTTATAATGACTGTGAATTCCTTGTTCTTTTGTAAAAAGAATTTTTTAAAACGATTTTTTACTGCATCATGGCTTCCACGCCAGCTTTGTGTGAGTGAGAGCAAACATGATTTCTAAAGAGAAGGGGCAGACAGCTTTTAAAACCCATCCAGCCCCAGCCCAGCCGGTCTGCGAGGAAGAGGCTTCCCTCTAAAATCTCAGCCCCTGGGATCACAGCTTTGCCCATTTTCTCCTGTTGTCACTGCTTTAGCCAAAGTATCCTTTAAATATGCCTCTGCATTCTTACTGCGCTGTAAGTCTTTGGGAACATGATAACGGAATTCAGGTAAATCATGAGTACACAACCTCACCTTGCTCACTGGGGTCTGCGTGTGTACCTGGCACTCTGTTTCCGGTCGGGCCCGCAGGTCTGGGGGCGTGATCTTGCTCTAGGTGTGTCTTTGCCCACCCTCTGCGGCCCAGATCGTCACCTCCTGCCCCTCCTTGCTCTGTCCACCTTTTTTTTTTTAATTGAAGTAAAATTCATGTAACATAAGATCAGTCATTTTAAAGTGGACAACTCAGTGACATTTACTACCTTCACATGGCTGTGCAGCCACCGCCTCTATCTAGTACCAAAATACTTCCATCACTCCAGAAGGAAACACTAGACACTCCCCTTCCCCCCCGACCCCGGCCCCTGGACACCCACCCTTCTGCTTCTTTTCTCTGTGGCTGTGATACCCTAGGGACCTCATGTAAGTGGAATCATACAGATGTTCGTCTTTTTGTGTCTGGCTTATCTCACTCAGCATGGTGTCCTCAAGGTTCACTCACGTTGCAGCCTGTGTCAGAATTTCTTTCGTCTTTTATGGTTGAACAATATTCCATTATATGGATATACCACAGCTTATCTATTTATCCGTTGATGAACATTTGGGTTGTTTCCACCTTTGGGCTATTATGCATAATGCTTCTTTGAACATTCGTGCGCAAATTACTGTGTGGACAAATGTTTTCATTTCTCTTGGTTATATACATCCTCCTAGGAGTGGAATTGCTGGGTCACATGGTAATTCTATGTTTAACTTTTGAAGGAACTGTCAAATTGGTATCTGCTTTTTTTTTTTTTTTAATTGCAACTTTTCCCCCGAGGTATTTGCAAGTTACTTCTTAATATGTTTTTTCCAAATCCACAGAATAGGGGCAGGCATAATAAACACTGTATATTCTTCACCTAGATTCACCACTTAATATTTTGCTGTATCCTCTACACACACACACACACACACACACACACACACACACACACATATTTTATTGTTATTGTGGAGCCACGTGAGGGTAAGTTGCAGAGGTGATGACTTTCACCCCTAAGTACTTACACAGGTGTCTCCTAAGAAGGCCGTCAACTCCCACTGCACAGTGGTCACGTTCGGGAAGCTCCACATTGGTCCACACTGTCTAGTGTAAAGTCTACATCCGAATTCCCCCCATTGTCCCAGTGGTGTGCTCATGGCTGTCGGGATCGTGTGTTTGCATTTAGTTGACCTGTCTGTAGTCTCCTTGAATCTGGAACGGTCCCCCAGCCCACCTCCATCGTTCATGACAGGTCAGTCACTTTGAAGAATTGCCCCTCGTTTGGATTTTCTGATTTTTCCCGTGATTTGGTCCAGGTTACGCCCTTGGGCACGAATAGCATCTAAGTGTTAAGCGATGCCGTGTCTTCCTGCGTCCATTGCGGCGCAGAATGAGGGTTGGTCCCATCATTGCCAATGTTCTGTTTCATTTTAAGGAGGACCACCAGATTTCTCCATTATGAATGTGACTTTTTAATTCCCTGTTGTAACTAATGAATCATCTGTAGGGAGAGTCTTTAACATTGTGTAAATATCCAAAAGCGCTTTCCCCAGACGCTTTCAGCATTACTTGCTCGTTTGGATTCTCATCCCTCTTAGAGGCCATAACTTCTCTGAAAGCTGCAGGCGTCTGTCCTCTGACCACCCTCCCCTAAACACGGCGACTCCAACCTCCGGCTCAGGCCAGGAACCAGGGACTCTGCCTTCCGTCCCTCGCCTCCCCTTTCCAGACTTGTGTCTTTAGTGAGCTTATTGGCAGGAAAATGCACATTCATGATTACATTTCACTGCCCTCTAGGTCTCCAAGTCCATCCTTCCTCTCTGCACGTGACTGGGGAGGAGATGAGTGTCCAGGGGGAGGCGGGGAGAAAAGAATGTCCCAGCTACACATTCCAAGTGCATTTTCCTCCACTGTCTCACACACTCGCAGCAGTAGGGCTGGAAGAGAGGAGTCACCGTCACCATCCATGAATGAGGGCCCTGAGAAGCAGGGAAGCAGCTCACCCAGAGTCACTCAAGGCGGGGAAGAAGCCCGCTGCTGCGGCCTCCCAGAGACTCGGACTCGCTCACTTGCTAAGCTACCTACAAGTTAGTTGGGCCTCCCTGGCCTCAGTTTCCTCATCAGGAAAATGGGCAAACAACTATCTCATCAGTTACTGCAAGGAAGAACGAGGTTATGCACCTGAAGTGTTTGCCGTAGAGTCCGGCTCTCTGTGTGCTCTATTTTTATTATTATTTGCACCTTACCATGTTTGACTATAGTCACTAGAAGCTATATTTCAGTGGATTTTCCCCCAGTTTTAGTTATGAGTTCAAACTATAAATAACCCAGTTAGACCTTCCTATGGAGATTTGGTGATGAAGGAATTGCATATCTGTCTTGAGGATAAAGTAGAGGGAGCTTGCTGGGGTGTCCTCGTCTGCTCTGAAACAGTAACCCTGCGTACGGAGTGGTCGTGTGGAGGTCTGTTCCACCCTCCTTGCGTTCAGCTGTGAAGTGGTATAAAGGCATTCAACTGCACGCTCTGTGCACCTGAGAGATCAGATCGGCTGGTCTGAGAAGTTGCCAGTTTCAGGGGGAAGAGATTGTGATAGCCTTCTTGTGTTTTCTTAAAATTTTCCCAAGGGCTACTAGCAAGTGGAATGGTAAGCTCTTTACCAGCTCCACCATGGGGGTGCCCACCGGTGCCATGTGCCAGCCCAGCTCGTACAGTCCAAAGACGCTGAGGGTGTGAGCTCACAGGCCCTCACAGCAAGGCATCAGGGAGGGCCCACGCCTGAGAAGACCTTCTCTCAGCCCGGTTCTGAGCCCCTGAGCCAATTTCTGTTCAGCGGCTTGAGGCTGTGCTGAAACTGTCACCTGGAGCTCAAGCCACTGGTCCTTTCTGGGATGGAGAAAACCTCTTTGCTTCCAATTCCAGATGAGCTAAATCCCCCTGCCCATCCACCCTCTCCCATTCATGGACTTCCACGTGCTCAATGTCGATGCTGATTTTAGAGGAGTTTTATTTAACGTGTACCCAGGTGGTGCCTGGGAGAAACTGAGGTTTAGAGGAGAGGAGAATGGGACCATGGAAAAGATATAATTGGTCTCTCCAGAGTGCTACTTTTTATTTAGACTGTCTGAAAGAGGCTAAAAATCTTGGGAAGATTCAGCATTTGGATAGGTTTGTTGATCGTGTGTGTGTGTGTGTGTGTGTGTTAAAATTTACCACCGTAGCTATTTTTAAGTGTATAGTGCAGGACTGGTATGGACATTCACACTGTAAAACCAATCTTCAGAACTTTCATCTTGCAGAACTGGGGCTCTAACATCGTTAAACACAACTCTCCTTGCCCCCTCCTCCCAGCCCCAGGTAACCCCACCACTCTACTTTCTAAGAGCGTGACTACTCTAGGGACCCCGAATAAGTAAAATCATACAGTTATTTGTGTGTGTGTGTGTGAGACCAGCTTATTTCATTCGGAGCATAACGTCCTCCGGGTTCATCCCTACTGTAGGTGTATGTAAGAATTTCCTTCCATTTTTAAGGCCGAACAATATTCCATTGAGTATTAATTATACAGTAATATAGATTACCATATAGTAATCCATAAACAATGGATTTCGGTTACCCGTTCATCCACTGATGGACACTGTTTTGGCTGTTGTGAATAATGCCGCCGTGAACATGAGTGCAAAAATATCTCTCTGAGACCTTGCTGCCACTTTTGGTGGGGTACACGCCCAGGAGTGGAATTGCCACATAATATGGTAGTTCTATGTTTATTTTTTGAGGAACCTCCATACTGTTTTCCTTGGTGACTGCATCAATTTACACTCCCACCAACGTTTCTCCACATCTTCCCTGGCACTTCTCATTTTCTGGTGGATTTTTTGTTTGTCTGTTCGTTTGTTAGTAGCCATCCTAGTGGATGTGAGGTGGTGTCTCATTGTGGTTTTGACTTGCATCTCCCTAGTGATTGGTAATGTTGAGTATCTCTTCATGTGTTTATTGGTGATGTGTATATATATCTTCTTTGGGAAAATGTCTGTTCAGGTTCTTTGCCCATTTTTAAAATTAGGTTGTTTGTTTGATTTGCTAATAATGTTTGAAAAGGGAGAGATAGCAGAGGCTCACTTGAAATGGGGGTTATAATAGAACCTAGCCTGTAGACGACCCTTGAAAACATGATGATAAAGGAAAGAGACCAGATACAAAGGACCATGTATCATGTGATTCTATTTATGTGACATGTCTGGAATAGGCAGATCTGTAGAGACAAAGTAGGTGAGTGGTTGCCTCAGGTGGGGGGATGGGAGGATGGAGACGTGATTGTTAATGGGTACGGGGTTTCTTTTAGGGCCAGGAAAATGTCCTAATAATTGATTGTGGTGATGGTACCACAACCTGAATATACAAAAGCCAGTGAGTTGTATATTTTATTTTTAAGTCATTATTTAAATTTTGTTTATTTAAAATAAATTATTTAAATTAATTTTATTATATTAATATTATTTTTGGCCATGCCATGCGGTATGTGGGATTCTAGTTCCCCAACCAGAGATTGAACCCGTGCCCCCTGCAGTGGAAGTGCAGAGTCTTAACCACTGGGCCACCAGGGAGGTCCTGAATTGTATATTTTAAATTTATTTATTTATTTATTTTTGGCTGTGTTGGGTCTTTGTTGCTGCATGAGGGCTTTCTCTAGTTGCAGCCAGCTGGGGCTACTCTTCGTTGCAGTGCGTGGGCTCCGCGTTGCAGTGGCTTCTCGTTGCGGAGCACAGGCTCTAGGCACGCGGGCTTCAGTAGTTGTGGCGTGCAGGCTCAGTAGTTGTGGCTCACGGGCTCTAGAGCACAGGCTCAGTAGTTGTGGTGCACAGGCTTAGTTGCTCCGTGGCACGTGGGGTCTTCCCGGACCAGGGCTCGAACCCGTGTCCCCTGCATTAGCAGGCAGATTCTCAACCACTGCGCCACCAGGGAAGCCCCGAATTGTATATTTTAAATGGGAAAATGATATGGTATATGAATTATATTTCAATAAAGCTATCGTATATATAAAAGAAATAATACAGAGAGGTCCCATGTAGCCTTTACTCAGTTTCCACCAATAGTAACATCTTGCAAAACTATGGCATAATATCACTGCCAGGATATTGCGATCGAAAGTTGTTTGTTTTTTAATTGTGCCTTTCTCCTTCTAGTTTTGTATTAAAGAAAGAAAAGAAGAAAGGGAGGGAAGGAAGGAAAAGAAAGAAGAGAAAAGGAAAACAGTAGAAAATTTTGATCTGGGATCTCATGCAAGCATGGGTCTGTGATTCTGGCAGCCAGCCAGGGAGCTCTTCCTTAGCCACTGAAATTACGTCAATTTGTTGAATGCATTTAGCAGAGGAATGCTGGGGAATAAAACCAGAAGAATATTGGTGGGTGCTGTGCTGCGAAGCAGGTCACAGGATGCCCCTCTCCCGTGTGTGTCCGCACGTCTCATTCTGACCGAGGGACCCATTAAGAGCAAGGTCTGTGCAATTTAGAGCTGCCAGAATTTAGTTTTTACTTCTCAAGGAATAAGCTGGCTAGCTTTGCTCATTGATATAAAAAGGACAACAAATTAAAAATTGTAACCCTGTTAACTAAGTAAGTGAATATTTTCGTCAAGCATGAGAAGTGGCTCATAGACTCCCAGGCACACTTTATTGTGTGGGTTTTTTGGTCCAAAGCACCGTAGACAAATACGAGGAAGTGGTCTGTTGGGGGGCGGGGGGGAAGCAGGGGGTGGGGAATAAAAGAGAGGAGTTTCTCCCTCAAGCTGTTTCCTCTTGTCCCGGTGATCCTCTGACATCTAGCTTGGAGACACGTTTTCCTCAGTGGGCTGTTGGATTCCCAGGGAACTGACCCATCTGTGACACGAAGGGTGATGTTTCCTGTTGCCACTTGGTCTCTGAAGAGACTTTGGGAAAGAAAGGAAGCTGATTTTGCGTTGAAATTTGCTTGATCAATTTTCATAGGAGCCAGCTGCATTGAAATGAATCACCAGCCACCTTCTAAAATCAACTCCATGCATCTTGTAAAGCCACCACCCATTTTGTGGTCGTTCGGCTCTTCTGTGCAAGTTAGTCACACCTGGAGTTGGAGCTTTCTCGGCTTTCCTTACCTGTGGCAGAGAGCAGCACCCACACGAAATTATTTACTACCTTCAACAGATTTTTAAAAATCGCTTTGCAACCTCCTTTTTATTTATTTACTTATTTAAAAATTTATTTATTTTTTATTGGAGTATAGTTGATTTGCAATGTTGTGTTAGTTTCAGGTACACAGCAAAGCGATTCAGTTACATATAAGAATCTTTTTCAGGTTCTTTTCTAGGTTATTACAAACCATTGAGCAGAGTTCCGTGTGCTATACAGTAGGTCCCTGTTGTCTATTTTATACATAGTAACGGGTATGTTTCCATCTGTGATGACAATCCAAATCTCTGTGACTGGTGTGAACCTGCCACTACCAGGGAATATCTCGGTAAAGTACAATTTGATCCTTAGCGCTGAATAAAAATCATGCCTTTAGTGCAGATGGAAACCTGCCGTATCGTGCAAATGTCACAGCCCTAAGAGGCCGCAGGGCGGAAGCTGTTGCCATCCTGGAGCTGCGTTTGACACGGCTGTTTTATTCACTGTTCATCTCAAACTCTTTATCAGCATTTTTAATATCTTTAGCAGCTGCAGGATTTCCTGCTAACTTTTCCCCCTACGCTTGGAAAGCATTTTTCTCTTCATCCTTTACCCATCATTTTATTTTATGTGAAAGTCTGAATGAGTCCCATGGCTTTTATGACAACGAAGGCAGAGTAGTTCTGTTCCTTTCTCTCTGGTTGCCATGTAATGTAACAAGCAGACAGAAAGGTGCATAGCACACAAATGCTGGATTTCGTAGCTAATGGCAACACGAAAACCTGTGTGGTGACCACTGAGGTCGCAGCCCGAGGCGCCCACTCACCCCCTGCCACTCACAACCCCGCCTGTCCCCCGAAGGCAGCTGCTCTTCTGACTTTGCGATAATTTCCTGACTTTTCTTTGTAGTTCTGCTATTTTTGAATATCGGGGTGTGTGTCCACAGTATAGTTTAGTTTTGCCAGGTTTTGCACTTTATGTAAAGGAATCCTACCTCTTTCTCACTATTTATTGATGGCACTGGAGTCACTCCCACATTTTGGCTACTATGAACAAGGCTACTGGGAACGTTTCTGTGCTGATTGGTGCGAGGGTACGTGAGTTTCTCTAGATGTGACCAGGGGTGGCTTTGCTGGATCACGGGTGTATGAATCTTCAACTCCACGAAATGCTGCCGACTTAATTTCCAAAGCTCTCGTCCGGGTTAGACTCTCACCGGCAACGTACAAGGGTCGGCAGTGTTCCATTTCCTGACAGCACAGTGGTACCGGGTAGATGTGGGCCCCAGGTCGGCACAGCCCGGGTGGGGGGTCACTCAACACAACTGCACTAGAAAGGAGTCTGCTCTGTCTCCATCCTCCGAGGGACCTTGAGGGTATTGTTGGAGACAGGAGCTTTACAACTGAATTTCACTGATGCTCAGAAAAGAGCCCAGGAAAGGAGCTGCAGGAACTGCCCCAGCTCCCCTGCCAAGGGACCGGCACTTACCAGCACTCAAGATTGTCAGACTTGGTCATTTTTGTCTTGCTGGGTGGTGGTTTCTCCCTGTGGCTTTATTTGCATTTCGCTGATTACTGATTAGATTGAGTTTCTTTCACAAGTTTGTTAGTCATTAGAATTTCTTCTTTTTAAAATGCCCATCCAAGCTTTTGCCTATTTTTCTTATTGATTTATAGGAATTCTTTATATATTCTGGACACTAGTCTTTTGTCAGTTTTATATGTCAAAGAGGGTATATTTTCTTGTTACGCCTTGCTGTACTTTACCATGGATATATTGATGTAAATGAAGACCTATTTATGAACTCTTAAACAAATTATAATGGAAACTTTTTGATTCAAATGTAATATTAAAAGGACTTTTTGGGTTTTTCTGCGGTACGCGGGCCTCTCACTGTTGTGGCCTCTCCCGTTGCGGAGCTCAGGCTCCGGACGCACAGGCTTAGTGGCCATGGCTCACGGGTCCAGCCACTCCGCGGCATGTGGGATCTTCCCGGACCGGGGCACGAACCCGCGTCCCCTGAATCGGCAGGCGGACTCTCAACCACTGCGCCACCGGGGAAGCCCCTAAAAGGACTTTTGTTGGTGGGATTTACTTTAAATTTACTCTTTACAGCCATGAAAGGTCGTACTGTTTGTAATTATGCATTGAGATGGAAATCAGTTTAATATATTCATAATTCCATTATTTTGTGTAGGTTGTGGCTTGTGATAATGAACTAGAACAATATTTTGTCAGCTTTATATTACTGTCTTATCCACATGTTCCCACGCTTACTTTATTTTATATACTGCATTCTTCATTTTTCTGTAAGGCATGGAAAGCTACTACTAAGTACAAATCAAAGGAGAATATAAAAGGAAAAGTTTTAGCAGAAAAAGCTGTATTAATGATAAGAAGAAAAATCACTAACTAGAGTTGACTGTTAGCTGTAAACTAATACTTTTTTTTACCCATTGGAAGGTGTGGAAATAGAAACATACTTCCTTTTCTTTTAAAAAATAATTCCTTTTGTAAAAAAAGAAAAAAAAAAGGAAGATATATACTCATTCACAAATTTAATCAAAATAAAAGAGGACAAAAGAAAGTCAAAGCTGCCCCAAATTCTGCCACCCAAAGACCAATCACCATTGTTGATTTTCACTGAACGTAAGCTGTGTATTTGCTAATAATCGTGTGACCTGAAAAGGGACTGGACATTTTCACATCACCATTCCTTAGACTTGTGTCTTTCTTGGGGCAGGTGCTATCAGGCTGTAAGCCACCAAGTAGAGGTGAACTGCAGGATGACTCGTGGTGGTGACCAGCTGCCACTTCCTCCCTCCTCACCCTTTTTTGTACTTCTAAGAGAACTATGGAAACAGAAAGGAAAGGAAAGGGGCATGTGATTATCTCTACTTCTGCTTTCCAAACTGAGAAAAAGCTTTCCCAACCACTGAGAAAAAGCTTTCCCAGGAGAAAATCAAGCTTGAACGTAAGCACATCATTGAGGCAGGTCCCAGAAAAGCGGTGCCTTGGGGGAACTAGGTTAAGTAGGCAGTATTTCCCGAAGTACGTTCTGTGGGGTGTGAAAAGGTACACGAAGAAGTGTTCCGGGGTCAGCAAGTGTGGGGAATGCTGCAGTGAATCGACTCAGACAGGCATCTTCCCTGATGGACTGTCACACTCACGCTGCATCTCCTGGCACAGCGGGTGGGGCGGGCCGTGGTCCCCAGACAGTTCAGCCCAGAGCCCTTCGTTCACGCAGAATCCAGTTCTCTTTGAAAACTTTGGGAAATGTTTATTTGACTCTAGTGTATTGTTTGTACTTTAAAGTTAGTACATTTTTTTCAAGTGCAAAGCTTTTTCTTTTCTGATTATAAAAATAATACATATTCATTGCAGTAAATTTGGTAAAGAGTTAAAGGTATGGTGAACAAAATTTAAATCACCCATAATTAAGCCAGTCCTCGGTGTATTTTGGTGTATTTTCTTCCAGACCACTGTCAGGGTTTGTGTGTACGTAGGAGTATATAGAGCTTTGGCGTGTGTGGTTTTTTGGATAAAGAACATTTTATTAATTAGAGAAAATGGTGCAGTGTATAGATGGAGCTTTATTTTACCATTGTTTTATAAAAAACCTTTTGATTTCAGAATCATCCTAGGGATTTTTTGGTAAAGATAGTACAGAGAATTCCCATCTACCCTTTACTCAGCTGCCCCTAATGTTACACATACAGGTTTTAGATAATGTTAACACTGTAGAGTTCATAGAAGTTTCTTCTGTCTATAACTAAATATTCTTCTAAGTCTGCATGAAGTTTTTGGTAAATCACGGCCTCCCTTCTTTTCTCTCCCTAGGTTACTATAACAACAGTACCAAAGTGGCTGTAAAAACCCTGAAGCCAGGCACAATGTCTGTGCAAGCATTCCTGGAAGAGGCCAACCTCATGAAGACCCTGCAGCATGACAAGCTGGTGCGGCTGTACGCCGTGGTCACCAAGGAGGAGCCCATCTACATCATCACCGAGTACATGGCCAAGGGTGAGCGCCACCCGCCGGCACCCATGCTTGTGAAGGCCGGACCCTCAAAAAGGAAAACACCTAAACGTTCTGAGAAGACGCAGATACTTCCAATTGTAAAACAGCAGGCTCACTCCCAAAGCATCAGCCCGTATAGGAAAATGAAGCCTTTTCATAAACCACCGCACTGGAAGTCATCTGTTACAAAATGGATCTGTCGTCTTCCTAGTTTCTCTGCGCTTGTCTCCACATACATATTAGCTCCAAGAGTCGTACCCCATACCTAGTCAGCCCCCAGGATAAGTAAATATGGATATCAAGTAAGAGTATTATTGTTATAGGTTCAAAATGTGAGTTCTCAAAATTTCAAAACCAGTTCCATTTCCTCTTTAGCGTCATCTAAATGTTCAGGATGTCACTTCAAAATGTGAATATTTTTAAAGCTTGTCAAGGTCAAATTCCTGTGTCATCACAGAATCCCTGAGGAAGAGGTTTCAAGCTACCATCTTTTCTCCCATTGTTGTCACCTTCAGATGAAGGATCTTGAATCACCATCCTTCTTCCTCCAGTTCAGTAGAAATACTAATAAACTGCTAAGTGATTTCTAAAGAATCTTCAGAAGGAATGAAGGAAGAAGAGACACATAGGCCATAATCCAGAATTAGCAATGTTCTCCTGCAGAATGGAGAGTACAGTGTATGTCATAGCTGAATAGGTTAGATAGGTGATTATTACATTTTCTTATTTAATATATGTTAATATTTCAGAATATTAGTCCCTCAGAGTCCTTCCAATAAAGAACATTGTTTTTAAAAAAGCCCAATTGCCTGTGGCTTAGGTTGCTACAACCCAGAAACCAGGCTCAGGATCAGACATTTAAGCAGGAGTTCAGTAGATACTTGTTGGATTAATTAATTAATAATATTTCTTAATCATAAATGTAAACATGAGTTTCTCCGGATAACAGTGCCTACCTTGTATTGAGCAATTACTATATGTCAGACTGCTCTTGGTGTCTTCCCTGGGGGATCTCACTCAATCTTCCCAGCAGTCTGAGGGCTAAGTACCACTGTTCTGAGTTGTGGATTTTTTTAAAATTTTTTTTAACTTTTAATTTTATATTGGAGGATAGTTGATTAACAGTGTTGTGTTAGCTTCAGGCGTACAGCAAAGTGATTCAGCTATATCGTACATATACACGTATCTATTCTTTTTCAAATTCTTTTCCCATTTAGGTAGTTACATAATATGGAGCAAAGTTCCCTGGGCTATACAGTAGGTCCTTGTATCCATTGTAACCTTGGACAGTAGGTTATCCATTTTAAATATAGCAGTGTTCGTTGTGGATTAATTGAGCGCTTGCTACCTGCCAGCCCCCTGGCATGTGCTTTAAACCTGTCCTCCCGCGGACTTTGATGGAGCTCCTGGGACCTACCCTCTTGACACGGACTCAGATGAGGTACAGAAGTTGCCCAAGCCTACCCTCAGGTTGGCACTATAAGTTCCAGAAGAAGAAGGAGGTCGTGTTTTAGAGATGAAGCCCCAGGAAGCAGGAGACTTTGCCTGTGGGCACGCGCCCCTTTAAGTAAGGTCTCTTTCCTCCAAAGCGCAGTTGGTTCATCAAATACTCATTGGGCACCTGGGGCATGGCTGAGATCCGTGCTGGACACGGAGGGCAGTAGCCCAGCTGAGTGGCTGCTGTGGACACAGGCAGGCCGCCTGGGAGGACTGGCTGGTTTCTGTCCCAGGGAAGCTCTGGAGATCAGGTGCTGCAGGTCGTGTAGCGTGCTGGCAGGTACGAAGTGCTCAGTAGCAAGAAAGCAGCGTCCGCCATCACCTTTTCTTACCTGGAGCTCAGGTACATTTCACATCAGGTCAAAGGAGACAGGTTAAAGGGGACTGGGTTTGACCCACGTCAGGAAAAGGCGCCTGTGACCACACAGATTTACAAAGCAGTCGTTTTGCGTGGTCCTCTCGCCCCACCCTGCCCTGCCAGTAGGAATGATCTTTTGAATTTTGTTTGGATTTTTTTCTTGTGTGTTTGAACTACACTAACGACCTTCCTCTACCAACAGGCAGTTTGCTGGATTTCCTGAAGAGTGACGAAGGGGGCAAAGTACTCCTTCCAAAGCTGATCGACTTTTCTGCTCAGGTGAAGTATGAAAAAACCGGCATGCTGTAAGTTTGCAAAACCTCCCTATTTCAGACTCGGGATGGAATTGGACTTCCAGGGAGAAGGCCTTAGCGTCGTGTTTCCCAGCAGCGGTGATAACAAAAAGATCTCCCAAAGGATGTGTCTTTAGAGGCGGCAATGGGTGTTTCCCTTGGAATGTGTGTGCGCACGTGTCGAGTGTTGACTTGGATGCCCTTGTCTCCGACCCAGGTCCACCTCTTTATACTTGTATTCATTTCTGCACGAGAGATAGGAACAGCACGACTGAGCTGATCACTTTGCGGGCATTTTGGAGAAGAACTCCACAGGGTGGAAGCACAGCACCTTCCAAGTGCTGCATCTGTGGTGTTTAAGTTACTGATCTAAAGTACTGACGCTTTTAAGTCCTCAGTATTCCTGACAACAGAGGAACTGTCTTCCTTCCCTCTCTGCCCCCTTTCACTCCTTCTTGTTGGGTGTGTCTTTAGGATTCTGAGAAATACTCATTTATAGCATTTCTAGTACTAGCCTAAAAGTTGCCGATTTGTTTAGTTTAGAATCACATGATGTTTTCTGAAGTGTATTTAAGAGGAGAGGGAAGTTACCCAGAAACCCAGCCCTGTGCCTGGCGTCGCAAGGAAATGCACATTTGCATGTTGCCAGCTACTGACTTTGCAGGGTTTCGTTGTGTCCGTCAGTCATGTTCAGCGATTTGCTTGTCTCTTGATATTGGTCATGGGTGGTTCATGCTGGGAACACCACGTACCATAAAGCCCAAAGGAGCATATGAGAGGTTTTTCTAGAAGTTCTGGGAAAGGGGGGTCGTTATGGTCTACATTTCTTGTGCCCATTTCTTCCTCAGACCCTCTTTTAAAACTTGGGAAATTGATAAGGCCTTCTTGGGGAGATGAGGCTGAAGGAATGAGTTAGTCCACGGGTAAAGCACTTTGAGGAAGACCCAGAACACATGCTGTGTGGCAGAGTATCAGGGGCAGAGCCGGAGCCCAGCGTCCTGGACTGGAGCTGGTGCCGAGGCTCGGCCACTTGGTAGCCACTGTCAGGAAGGCCTTTGCCTCCTTGCGTCAGTGTATTCGCTTGTCCTAGGGGCACGCTCGTTGCTGCTTCAAGGGGATGTGCTGAGGGTTAAAGTCAAAGCTTGGGTCACTCTTGGCACCGATGAACGAGGCCCTCCGCTTGCCCTGTTGGATGCGGCGTTGAGAGGGTGTGGTAAAGGTTCCCCAGAAAGGGAAAGGGGCTGACAGGGGTGTGCAGGAGCGGGGCCCGTGGCCTGGAGGCCTGAGTGGTCATACCCGCCCCAGTCCTAAGGGTCTGATCTGTGCCTACCGTTCTGTAGGGTGGAAATTAGCATGTCGGGGCATGTGCTACACCTGAGTAGGACTTCATCTTGTCATGTGAGCATTTTGTATTTGATTTTGTATAGCTTATCTCATAAAACCTTGACATCTTTGGAGGTTTTAAGGTCCAAGTCAAGGCCTCCGACTCTAGTCTTTAACTTTTAAATTACTTCTATTACTACAAAGGTTAACTTTTTCTAACAGAAACGAGGTGGGGGGGGGGGAAAGTTGCTTTTTAAACCTTCGTAACTCGCAAAGTCAGTTATCACAGGGCCTGGCACTGACCGTGACCTTCAGGTTGTAGGTTCCAGGAAGGGCCGGGTGACTGCCGGGTACAACATCTAGTTTTAAGTGCAGGAGTGTTGAGTGTCCGTGGAGAGGCAGCTGCACTCAGAAAGGCCCTGGCAGGTGGGGTCAGCACGAAACTCATGGTCTGTACAACAGAATCCGTGTCCTTTCGAGTCCATCTTTGTTCACGGTGCAAACCTTGCCCAGACTCTTCCCCAGCCCTTCCTTCAAGGGGGAGCGCGTGAGACCTGCTGCCCCTTAATTATCATGTTTCATCTGCTTGTGGCTTTTCTTATTATAATATTGGAGGGGCCTGCACCTTGGCAACCAGGGCGGGACCTGTGCGCCCGGTCTCAGTCTGAGCTCATATACCACACACATCTGCTGCCCGTTCACCATGCCCACTGCCCCATCCCACTGGGATACCACCTGTTCCCTTTATGACTGGCAGTAACCAACACTCCTCCGTCTTCATGTGCCTTTCTGAAATGATCTCTATACAAAGAAAGTCATCTCTGAATTTTTTCTCCTTTTCTTCTCCGTCCTGTGCCGGTAATTAACATTGTAGCTTTCCCATAGTGAATAACTCAAGAATAGTAAACATGAATAAAGCTGGCCCAAGGTGATATAGGACAGGGACTTCCCTGGCGGTCCAGTGGTTAAGTCTCCGTGCTTCCAATGCAGGGAGCGTGGGTTCGATCCCTGGTGGGGGAACTAAGATTCCACGTGCGTGGTGTGGCAAAAAAATAAATAAATAAGAAGGTGACACAGGACACCCAGATACCTAATAATCCAGCCTTTCCTACCCCTTTTCTCCACTTGACTATTTAGAGTGGAAGTAGGGTAAAGCAGAAGAATTGCTGAGTCCATGTGGTGTTTGAACATTAACAAAGTGTAAAATACGTTTACACTTTCCTTTTTCCATTTGCATTGTCGGTAGCATCAGAGATTTGGGAAACTGAGTGTTCACGAGAAACTGTAGTTCAATGCAGCAGGTTGTCCCAGTGGGAGACTGAGAGTAGAAATAAACCAGTTGACTGACTCCCAGCTCCAGAAGAATAAGGAAATGGGGGAGATGGGAGGGGGGAGGGGTATGTGAAGGGCAGCGCTGGGACTTTTCCCAGACTCTCCTCTGGCCTCTTCTTCGCTCTGGCCACCACCTACTTCCCCATGCTTCTTTCCCCTCCCTATTCTCCCTTAGGGCCCATCCAGACAGGAAGGAGGTGAGGGCACGTGATCGTTCACGTGAGAGCAGATTTCATCACTTCCTGTCTCAGGATGAGTTCTGAAAGGCTCTTCGGAGCCCCAGTATAATCCACACGCCCCAAGCCATGTCTCAGGCCACACCCGCCTTCCTCTCCACTTAATGGAGATTAAGAAATCCCAACTAAATCAGCCCTATCCAGTGCCTTCCTTCCTGTATTAAATGAAGCCATCTTGGCCTTTTTGCGCTCAAGTAGGAAAATGACCCCTTTGCAAAGCAAGTTTGATAACTTCAGAGCAGAGAGACTTTGCCTAATTCCCTTCCAGCCGTTGCCTCATGTGAGAGAAGAAAAATGAACCTGGAAAGAGGAGGGGGTGAAATCTGTGGGAATTCCCTTCAGCAGAGGCAGAAATGGAATCGTAGACTTGTCAAACGGAGAGGAAGAAAAGTGGGAAATTCGCACTTGCAATATGGAAGTCAGATAAATGATGTTGTAATTCAGGCCAGGGAATCAAAGCATTTCTTGGTCTCTGGAGGCAACATCCCTGACGTATAAAAAGTACCAAAAACGAAATGAACAATTAGGTGTGAGTAAAACCGTAATAAAAACGGGAGAATCAAAGTTGTTGTTATAATCATGGCAGCAAGTAACATTTCTTTAACTCTTTCTAGATAATAAAACACTTCTGCTTCCATCATTAAATTTGAGCCCAACAACCTTGAAAGCATTTGTGTTGTTATTTAATACATTTTACAGATGAGGATACATTTTAATACATTTTACCTTGGACTTGCCCAGGGTTACAGAAAAGTGGTTAGAATTGCTGGGCTCCATCCTGGTTCCTCTGACTGTAAATAACTGCTTTCCTCTGTGCCCCACTGTCATTCCGTGAGCAGAGTTGCCCCTATGATGATTTTGCACCTGACACTATGCTGATATGCACTTTGCCCTTTTATGGATTTTGATTATCAGAATTAATAACGTCTTTAGCATTTTTTTTCCCCAAAAATCTCTATTACCAAGATGTAGATTTTTCTATCACAAAGTGGTCACGCTCAAGATACAGTTTGCCCCTTAGTGTTAAAGTTTAAGCCACGTTTAAGTTGGAAATTGGGAAAGCAAGGCAGGTAGGATACCTCAGTCTACCATCATGTGATTCTCGGCCAGTTTAGAACAGAGGCCTTTGACATCAGAGCTTCTGGGTCTGCCCTCATTATGGTATCTACTGACCAAGAAAACAGCATATAGCCTGGGGATCCCTTGTAATAAATCTAAGTTGGAACCCACCAGTCTGTTGGCGGTAAATGGGGTCTGAAGTGTCTGGAGGGGGCTGTCCTGGGGAAGTTTCTGGAGTACTTGCCAATGAGTGGGTCTCCTCATTCTGTCTGTTTGTAAAGAATCTAAGAGATAAGTTAGGATCTCATTGGCCAGCTCAAGGCTCCCCTCCATACCTCCCCCCACCCACAAATAATGTCATAATGAAGCAACTACGTTATTTTCAAAACCTTTATTGGTATTAACCTCTAATTAATAGTGTCATCACATTTAATCTAGCTAAGCTGGAGGAAGAATCACATCAAAGCGCTGGATCAGGTTCAGTGGCATGTGGAAACTCAGGTGACAGACTTGGTTTGCGTCTCATCCGGGAGGCTGGGTCCCCTCTCCACCTCATATTTGATCTCCCCTCTTTACACGGGAATTCTCATACGTGACTCTAGGGAGGCCACGTTCTCAGCTCTTCT
This sequence comes from Monodon monoceros, assembly GCF_005190385.1. Taxonomy (NCBI): domain Eukaryota; kingdom Metazoa; phylum Chordata; class Mammalia; order Artiodactyla; family Monodontidae; genus Monodon; species Monodon monoceros. The sequence goes on along the minus strand of NW_021703770.1, from coordinate 71,855,263 downwards.
TTCAACCACAAGACCCTCCTCCCGGGGAAGCGGCCAGCACTGCGGAGACAGTTAATTCCACAAAATCGCCTGAGCCGGGTCCGCCCTGCTGAGGGGTCACACGGCCATCAGGACACGGTGGTCCCTCGCTGCGTATCATTGAGGAACCACTGCTTGGAAGCCATTCCCAATGTAAACCGTCTTACAGACACGGCGGTTCTCTCTTTCTACACAATATGAGAAGTATCAGTGTCATTTTGTGAATGGAGCCATTGATGATGTTATTGGTGGAGAAAGCATTGAGCTGAGAGTTGGAAAACCTGCTCCAGCCTGGGGAGAATCATCCCTTTGGCCCTGGGGTCCTCCTCTGTGATAGGGGGTCACCAGTCAGCTTTCCTGTTGCCTCGGCTCTGATGTTCTACGACTAAGAAAATCTCCTCCTACTTAAAATATCTGTGTCGATTATCACCTAAAAGTTAAAATGAATGCTTCTGAGTATGTTCAGAGGATGCTGATATAAGATTTTGACATTGCTCTAAATAAAGGAATATGAATGCATCATACGAATGTAGTACCCGGGTGACAGGCATGTAAATCCTCTATTATCTTTTCTGGATAATGAATTTTATGTCTAAGACTTAAACTTCAGCCATGAAAACTTACAAGATGGACAAATGAAAGTGGAGTTACTGTCAGCATTGCAAAACTGATCATACGCAGCTTCCTTCTGAAAAAGTTGGAAGAATAGGAAGCTGTCATTTTAAAAGAGCGTAAGGGCTTCCCTGGTGGCGCAGTGGTTAAGAATCCGCTTGCCAATGCAGGGGACACGGGTTCGAGCCCTGGTCCAGGAAGATCCTACATGCCGCGGAGCAACTAAGCCCGTGCGCCACAACTACTGAACCTGTGCTCTAGAGCCCACGAGCCACAACTACTGAGCCTGTGCTCTAGAGCCCTTGAGCTACAACTACTGAAGCCCGCAAGCCTAGAGCCCATGCTCCACAACAAGAGAAGCCACCACAATGAGAAGCCTGTGCACTGCAAGGAAGAGTAGCCCCCGCTCGCCACAACTAGAGAAAGCTCACACGCAGCAATGAAGACACAACGCAGCCAAAAATTAAGTAATTAATTTAAAAATAAAATAAAATAGCGTAAAACAGGAACAGTTTTTTTTTTCTGTTAGGCAGTTGGGGTGTCTGGCATATTTAAACAGAGGAACCACGACTGGTTGTTTAACATAGCAGAAAAGGCAGAAGAAGTTATTCTTGCTTTAATTTTGACTGGAAACCTTTCTAGCACCAATAGGAAGCTTTCAGCTCATGTCCAGGGGGAGGTGGTGGGACTTCTGGTCTACGTGCCAGCCCTGCCTCTTATCTGGGAATGATTTTATCCAGGCGTGGCGATTTCTGGTCAGCATGACTATAAGTCACAAAATAATTTCCTCTTCAAATACTCATTTTGGAAGCCTGCAAGGCTAGAACCAAAGTAGTTTAGGAGCGGGCAGGGCTCATTACCAGATGCTCTTTTTTTTTTTTTTTTTTTTTTTTTTTGCGGTTCGCGGGCTTCTCATTGTTGTGGCCTCTCCCGTTGCAGAGCACAGGCTCTGGACGTGCAGGCTCAGCGGCCATGGCTCACGGGCCCAGCCGCTCCGCGGCATGTGGGATCTTCCCGGACCGGGGCACGAACCCACGTCCCCTGCATTGGCCGGCGGACTCAACCACTGCGCCACCAGGGAAGCCCCACCAGCTGCTCGCTTTTAAACGTGGACGTGAACGCACCGGGGTGGGGGATGCAGAGTCAATTCAGTTGCTCTTTGTCTTCAGCGCCTGGCTCGCACTCTCCGTGCTCCCCTCACCCTCTCGGTACCGCCCCCCCCCCCCTTTCACCACAACGCGTGCTGCGCACAGCCAGGCGTGTGCCAGGGACGGGATGAGCAAGGCGCATGCCTGCCTCAGGGAGCTTCTGGCTTGGTGCAGGAGGAGAAGTAGCGGGGAGGCAGCGGGCAGCGCGCTGCGGACATGGCCGGGGCGAAGCGAGCCGCGCTGCCGGCTGCCTTCGGAGCCCGAGGCGCAGGGTGGAAGCCAAGCGGGGCGGGGGTGGCAGGAGGGCAGGCCTCCTGGGCGGTGAGCCTCGGAGACAGGGCCAGCCCTGCCAGGCCGGGCAGGGGCGGATGTGGGGAGGCGCTTGTGGCTGAGGGAACTTGGCGCTAAGGGCGCAGGAGAGGGGTGACGGGGAGTGGGGCCCTGAGAGCTAGACGCGGACGTTAAGGAAAAGCGGAAGCACTGCCAAGCCCTGGGTTCTGTGGGAGGGGCAGCGAAGTGCTTGGTAGGTGACCGAAGAGATGTACGTATTGGAGAAAAGCGAAAACTGATGATACTCAGCAGATGGCCTCTCGGGAGTTATACTTTACCTTTGAGGAGTCCGAGGGTGCTGTTTGCATCTACCGTAACGTGCACTTGGGCCTCCCCGCTGGCCTCTGACCGACCCCCCGACCCCCGACCCCGTGCTCGCTGTAGAAACCACAGGGTGCTCTGCTCCGAAGATACTCTTTGGTTGCTGACTTTGGTTTGGTCCGCTGTGTTTCGTAAACCTGAGACCGGGAAAGGTGGAAGGAGGGGGCGGGGGCGTGTCTGTGCTCCAACCAAGCTCATCTTTAAAGGCAACACCGTGTCGTGGGCAGGAACCATCCTGAAGCTTTTCCAGCAGAGCTAGATTTCTCAGCACCCCGGCCTCCTCCCCACCCCCGTGTCCCCAAAGCAAAGAGCACTTTGGCCTGGGAGCCTGAAACCTGAAGAGGCTGAGTCCGGAGAGAACTGACCCCCCCCCACCCGGAGGCTGCCCCGCGTTGCCCAGGAGGCGGCTGTGGGAGCCCAGCTGCGAAGGCGGGCAGCTTACTTCTCATCCTGGGAGCGATGGGGGCCCGTGAACGTCTAAGCAGGAAGGCGATGCGCTGAGATCCGCACGCCCTGCGTTGCCCCGGGCACAGCAGTTTAGAGGAGGGACCGCGGCTGGAGCCCGGGGTCCCGGGAGGGGGGTGGGCCGAACGGAGCCCCGCCCATCTCAGGTGTGCAGGAGCGGAAAGCGAAGGCGACGCCCGGTGTCTGGATGGGCAGCCGAGCGCCTGGCCCCGTGGACGCCGGGATTGGGGGCCGCGGGGGTCGGTTTTGCTGTGGGGATTGAAGTGTGGGACACCCAGCTGGACATGTCCCAGTGGGCCAGGGACTTCACTGCGGTGCGTGGGCTTGGAAGCGCGGCGCGAGCTGAGAGGCCCCAACTCCTTCCCCGCTGTCACTCTGACCCAAGTCGAACACTGTCTCAAGACGAATGACCTTGTAGCTGCCGAACTAGCCTTGGGCTTCAGCTCTGCTTCTTCCAGAGCCCGTCTGTCACACAGCAGCCAGAGAGCTGCTCTAAGACCTCTTTTTTTTTTTTTTTTTAGTTTTATTTATTTAGTTTTGGCTGTGTTGGGTCTTCGTTGCTGCGCACGGGCTTTCTCTAGTTGCGGTGAGCGGGGCTACTCTTCGTTGCGGTGCGTGGGCTTCTCACTGCGGTGGCTTCTCTTGCTGCGGAGCACGGTCTCTAGGCGCGCGGCTTCAGTAGTTGTGGCACATGGGCTTCAATAGTTGTGGCCTGCAATCTTCAGTAGTTGTGGCTTGCGGCCTTCAGTACTTGTGGCTCGTGGGCTCTAGAGCACAGGCTCAGTAGTT